>NW_026893622.1:0-600000 GCF_032452875.1 Bos javanicus
CATGTGACTGATCATGCACTGATCATCATGGCTATCGTGCACTCATTACCTGGCTATCATGCACTGATCACGTGGCTGATCATGCACTGATCACGAGACTGATCATGCACTGATCACGTGGCTGATCACACTGATCACATGTCTGCCCATGCACTGATCACGCGGATGATCATGCACTGATCACGTGCGACAGATCATCTCACCTAGTCACGTGGCTATCATGCACTGCTCACGCGGCTGTTCATGCAATGATCACGTAGCTACCATGTACTGGTCACGTGAGTGATCATGCACTGATCATTGATGTGTGTACTGATCAGGTGACTTATCATGCACTGATGCCGTCAGAGTGATCATGCACTGGTCACGTGACTGATCATGCATGATCACGTGGCTATCATGCACTGCTCACGTGGCTGTTCATGCAATGATCACGTAGCTACCATATACTGGTCACGTGACTGATCATGCACATATCACGTAAATGATCACACACTGTTCACGTGACTGATCATGTACTGATCACGTGACTGATCATGCACTGATCATGACTGATTATGCACTGATCACGTGGCACATCATGCACTGATCGCGTGTCTATCATGCACTGATCACGTGGCTATCATGCACTGATCACGTGGCTGAGTCCTGGCAATGATCACGTAGCTACCATGTACTGATTGCATGACTGATCATGCACTGATCACCTAATTGATCATGCACTGATCATGTGGCTGATCATGCACTGATCTCGTGGCTGATCGCACTGATCACGTGCGACCATGCACTGATCACGTGACTGATCATGCACTCATAACGTAGCTATCATGCACTGATCACTTGGCTGATCATGCACTGATCACGTACCTGATCATCACTGATCACGTGGCTGATCATGCACTGATCACGTGACTGATCATGCACTGATCACGTGTCTGATCATGCACTGATCACGTGGCTATCATACTGCACACGTGGCTGATCATGTGACGATCATGCAGCTACTATCATTGGTCACAGGCTGATCATGCACTGATCATTGACTGATCATGCAGTGATCACGTGGCTATCATGCAACTGATCATGGCTGATCATGCAATGATCATGTAGCTACCATGTACAGGTCACGTGAATGATCATACACCCATCACGTGATCATGCTGATCACGCACTGATCGCACTGATCACGTCTATATCATGCACTGATCACATGACTGCCATGCACTGATCGCAAGCGGATGATCATACATGATGTGGTGATCATGCACTGATCACGTGGCTGATCATGCACTGATACAGTGACTGAGCATGGACTGAT
Organism: Bos javanicus; assembly: GCF_032452875.1. NCBI lineage: Eukaryota > Metazoa > Chordata > Mammalia > Artiodactyla > Bovidae > Bos > Bos javanicus. The sequence continues at coordinate 1,319 of NW_026893622.1, forward strand.
CACATGACTATCATGGTGATCACGTGACAATGGCGCTGATCATGTGCTGATCATGCGCTGATCATGTTTGCTATCATGCACTGATCATGTGCCTCTGGGCAATGAACAAGAGCTGAGTAGGCACGAATCAAACAGTCAGCAGGCAATAATCATGGAACTCAGCTGTGAGGAATCATGCTGCTCAGCTGGCAATAATCAAGCAGCTGAGCAGGCAGGAATTACGCCTTACGGCTGGCAATTGTCAAGCAGATGACAGGCAGGATCGTGCAGCTCAGCTGGTACTGTGTCAAGCAGATGAGCAGACGGTAATCAGCAGCTCAGCAGGCCCTGATCACGTGACTGAGCATGCACTGTTCGTGGTTGATCATGCACTGATCACGTGATGATCATGCACTGATCACTTGATTGATCATGTACTGATCGCGTGACTGATCGCCACTGATCGCGTGGCTATCATGCTCTGCTCACGTGGCTGATCATGCAACGATCACGTAGCTAACCATGCTGGTCGTGACTGATCATGCACTGATCACGTGGCTGATCACTGCACTGATCATCCGTGGCTCATCGCACTGATCACGTGGCTGATCCTGCAGTATCGCGACTGATCATGTATGATCGCGTGGCTATGATAGTGATCACGTGGCTATCATGCACTGATCACGTGGATATCATGCACTGATCACGTGGCTCTCATGCACTGATATCATGCACTGGTCACGTGGCTTATCATGCACGTGTCAAACTGATCATGCACTGATCACGTGGCTGATCATGCACTGATCGCGTGGCTCTCATAATGATATCATGCACTGGTCACATGGCTTATCACACAAGATCACGTGACTGATCATGCACTGATTACGTGGCTGATCATGCACTGATCACGTGACTCTCATGCACTGACACGTGGCTCATGCACTGGTCACGTGGCTGATCACACAGTATCACGTGACTGATCATGCACTGATCACGTGGCTATCATGCACTGATCACGTGGCTCATCATGCACTGATCATCATGCACTGGTCACGTGCTGATCATGCACGTGATCACGTGACTGATCACTGCACGTTAGTGGCTGATCATACACTGATCACGTTGTGACTCATGCACTGATCACGTGACTGATCATGCACTGATCACGTGGCTGATCATGCACTGATCATGGCTGATCATGCACTGATCACATGACTGATCATGCACTGTTCACGTGACTGATCATGCACTGATCACCTGGTTACCCTGCACTGGTCACGTGACTGATCATACTGATCGCGTAATGATCATGCACTGATCATGTGGCTGATCATGCACTGATCACGTGGCTGATCATCCACTGATCACGTGACTGATCATGCACTGATCACGCGTGACTGGATCATGCACTGATCACGTGGCTATCATGCACTGATAACTTGGCTGGTCATGCACTGATCACGTGCCTGGTCATGCACAGATCACATGACTGATCATGCACTGTTCACGTGACTGATCATGCACTGATCACGTGGCTATCATGCACTACTCACGTGGCTGATCATGCAATGATCATGTAGCTACCATGTACCGGTCACGTGACTGATCATACACCCATCAGGTGACGGATCATGCACTGATCACCTGCCTGTCATGCACTGATCACGTGACAAATCATGCACTGATCACATGGCTATCATGAAATGATCATGGCTGATCATGCACTGATCCATTGGCTGATCATGCTGCACTGATACCACTGATACCGTGACTGAGCATGGACTGATCACATGACTATCATGTAGTGATCACGTGACTTAATGGCTGATCATGTGACTGATCATGCGCTGATCATGTTTGCTATCATACACTGATCATGTGCCTCTGGAGGCAATAAACAAAGAGCTGAGTAGGCACGAATCAAACAGTCAGCAGGCAATAATCATGGAACTCAGCTGTGAGGAATCATGCTGCTCAGCTGGCAATAATCAAGCAGCTGAGCAGGCAGGAATTACGCAGCACAGCTGGCAATTGTCAAGCAGATGACAGGCAGGAATCGTGCAGCTCAGCTGGCAATTGTCAAGCAGATGAGCAGACAGTAATCACGCAGCTCAGCAGGCCCTGATCACGTGACTGAGCATGCACTGTTCACGTGGCTGATCATACACTGATCACGTGATGATCATGTACTGATCACTTGATATCATGCACTGATCACGTGGCTGATCATACACTGTTCACGTGGCTGATCATGCAGTGATCACGTAGCTGATCATGTACTGGTCACGTAACTGGTCATGCACTGATCACTGGCTGATCATGCAGCTGATCACGTGGCTGAACATGCACTGTTCACGTGGCTGATCACACACCTGTCACGCTGACATATCATGCACTGATCACGTGGCACTCATGCACTGATCACGTGGCTGATCATACTCTGCTCACGTAACTGATCATGCACTGATCACGTGGCTATCATGCACTGATCACGACTGGTCATGCAATGATCACGTGGCACTATACTGGTCACGTGACGATGCATGCACTGATCACGTGGCGATCATGCACTGATCGGTGATCATGTACTGATCGCGTGACTGATCATGCACTGATCATGGCTATCCATGCTCACGTGGCTGTCATGCACTGATCACGTAGCAACCATGTACTGGTCACGTGACTGATCATGCACTCGTCGTTGCACTGATCACCAGTGGCTGATCATGCACTGATGCGTGGCTATCATGCACTGATCGCGTGGCTGATCATGCACTGATCACGTGACTGATCATGCACTGATCACGTGGCTATCATGCACTGATCACGTGGCTGATCATACTGATCACGTGACTGATCATGCACTGATCACGTGGCTATCATCCACTGCTCACGTGGCTGATCATGCACTGATCACGTAGCTACCATGCACTGATCACGTGACTGATCATACTGATCACGTGGCTGATCATGCACTGATCACGTGACTGATCATGCACTTCACGTGGCTGATCATGCACTGATCACGTGGCTGATCATGCCTGATCACGTCGTATCATGCCTGCAGATCACGTGGCTGATATTGCACTGATCACGTATACCATATACTGGTCACGTGACTGATCATGCACTGATCGCGTAATTGATCATGCACTGATCATGTGGCTGATCATGCACTGATCACGTGGCTGATCATGCACTGATCACGTGGCTATCATGCTGATCACGTGGCTGATCATGCATGATCACGTGCCTGGTCATACTGGATCACGTGACTGATCATGCACTGATCACGTGACTGATCATGCACTGATCACGTGGCTATCATGCACTGATCACGTGGCTGATCACACTGCTCCACGTGACTGATCATGCACTGATCACGTGGCTGCATCATGCACTGATGTGGCTGATCATGCACTGATCAGTGGCTGATCATGCACTGATCACGTGGCTGATCATGCACTGATCACGTGACTGATCATGCACTGATCATCTGGCTATCGTGCACTGATCACGTGGCTATCATGCACTGATCACGTGGCTGATCGCCATGCACTGATCCGTGGACTGATCATGCACTGATCACGTGTATATCATGCACTGATCACGTGACTGATCATGCACTGATCACGGTGATCGCCACTGATCATCGACGAACAGAATGCGATCACGTGGCTATCATGCACTGATCACGGCTGATCATGCACTGATCGTGGCTTCTCATGTACTGATCACGTGCTGATCATGCACTGATCACGTGACGCTCATGCACTGATCACGTGGCTGATCATGCACTGATCATGGCTGATCATGCACTGATCACGTAGCTACCATGTACTGGTCACGTGACTGATCATGCACTGATCACGTAATTGATCATGCACTGATCACGTGACTTATCATGCACTGATCACGTGACTGATCATGCTGATCACGTGACTGATCATGCACTGATCACGTGGCTATCATGCACTACTCACGTGGCTGATCATGCAATGATCATGTAGCTACCATGTACTGGTCACGTGACTGATCATACACCCATCAGGTGACTGATCATGCACTGATCACGTGGCTATCATGCACTGATCACGTGGCTGATCATGCACTGATCACGTGCCTGATCATGCACTGATCACGTGACTGATCATGCACTGATCACGTGGCTGATCATGCACTGATCACGTGGCTGATCATGCACTGATCACGTGGCTGATCATGCACTGATACCGTGACTGAGCATGGACTGATCACATGACTATCATGTAGTGATCACGTGACTTAATGGCGCTGATCATGTGACTGATCATGCGCTGATCATGTTTGCTATCATACACTGATCATGTGCCTCTGGAGGCAATAAACAAAGAGCTGAGTAGGCACGAATCAAACAGTCAGCAGGCAATAATCATGGAACTCAGGTGTGAGGAATCATGCTGCTCAGCTGGCAATAATCAAGCAGCTGAGCAGGCAGGAATTACGCAGCACAGCTGGCAATTGTCAAGCAGATGACAGGCAGGAATCGTGCAGCTCAGCTGGCAATTGTCAAGCAGATGAGCAGACAGTAATCACGCAGCTCAGCAGGCCCAGATCACGTGACTGAGCATGCACTGTTCACGTGGCTGATCATACACTGATCACGTGCTGATCATGCACTGATCACGTGGCTATCATGCACTGATCACGTGGCTGATCATACACTGATCACGTGTCTGATCATGCACTGATCACGTGGCTGATCATGCACTGATCACGTGGCACTGATCATGCACTGATCACGTGGCTATCATGCACTGATCACGTGGCTGATCATGCACTGATCACGTGGCTGATCATGCACTGATCACGTGGCTGATCATGCACTGATCAGTGGCTCATCATACACTGATCACGTGGCTGATCATGCACTGATCACGTGACTGATGCACTGATCACTGGCTATCATGCACTGATCACTGGCTATCATGCACTGATCACGTGGCTGATCATGCACTGATCACGTGACTGATCATGCACTGATCACGTGTATATCATGCACTGATCACGTGACTGATCATGCACTGATCACGTGGATGATCATGCACTGATCACGTGACTGATCATGCACTGATCACGTGGCTATCATGCACTGCTCACGTGGCTGATCATGCAATGATCACGTAGCTACCATGTACTGGTCACGTGACTGATCATGCACTGATCACGTAATTGATCATGCACTGATCACGTGGCTCATCATGCACTGATCACGTGGCTGATCATGCACTGATCACGTGACTGATCATGCACTGATCACGTGGCTATCATGCACTGCTCACGTGGCTGATCATGCACTGATCACGTAGCTATCATGTACTGATCAGTGCTGATCATGCACTGATCACGTGACTGATCATGCACTGATCACGTGGCTGATCATGCACTGATCACGTTGATCATGCACTGATCACGTGACTGATCATGCACTGATCGTGGCCCAGATGCATACTGATCACGTGCCTGATCATACTGATCACGTGACAAATCATGCACTGATCATGGCTATCATGCACTGATCACGTGGCTGATCATGCACTGATCAATATGAATGATCATGCACTGATCACGTGACTGATCATGCACTGATCACGTGACTGATCATGCACTGATCACGTGGCTATCATGCACTGATCACGTGGCTGATCATGCATGATCACGTAGCTACCATGTACTGGTCACGTGACTGATCATGCACTGATCACGTGATTGATCATGCACTGATCACGTGGCTGATCATGCACTGATCACGTGGCTGATCGCATAACCATCACGTGACTGATCATGCACTGATCACGTGGCTGATCATGCACTGATCACGTGGCTATGTACTGATCACGTGGCTATCATGCACTGATCACGTGGCTGATCATGCACTGATCACGTGACTGATCATGCACTGATCACGTGCTGATCATGCACTGATCACGTGAGCTATCATGCACTGATCACGTGGCTGATCATGCACTGATCACGTAGCTATCATGCACTGATCACGTGACTGATCATGCACTGATCGTGATTGATCATGCGATCACGTGACTGATCATGCACTGATCACGTGGTGATCATGCACTGATCACGTGACTGATCATGCACTGATCACGTGGCTATCATCATGGCTGATCACGGCTGATCATGCTGACGATCACATAGCTACCATGCACTGATCACGTGACTGATCATGCACTGATCACGTGGCTGATCATGCACTGATCAGTGACTGATCATGCACTGATCACGTGGCTGATCATGCACTGATCACGTGACTGATCATGCACTGATCACGTGGCTATCATGCACTGCTCACGTGACGATCATGCACTGATCACGTGGCTATCATGCACTGATCACGTGACTGATCATGCTGATCACGTGACTGATCATGCACTGATCACGTGGCTGATCATGCTGATCACGTGACTGATCATGCACTGATCACGTGGCTATCATGCACTGATCACGTGGCTGATCATGCACTGATCACGTGACTGATCATGCACTGATACGTGATGATCATGCACTGATCACGTGATGATCATGCACTGATCACGTGGCTATCATGCACTGATCACGTGGCTGATCATGCACTGATCACGTGATCATGCACTGATCACGTGATGCTATCATGCACTGATCACGTGGCTGATCATGCACTGATCACGTTGGCTATCATGCACTGATCACGTGGCTGATCATGCACTGATCACGTGACTGATCATGCACTGATCACGTGGCTATCATGCACTGTCACGTGGCTATCATGCACTGATCACGTGGCTGATCATGCACTGATCACGTGACTGATCATGCACTGATCACGTCTATGATCATGCACTGATCACGTGACTGATCATGCACTGATCACGGATGATCATGCACTGATCACGTGACAGATCATGCACTGATCCGCGTGCTATCATGCACTGATCGCGGCTGATCATGCACATGATGCGTAGCTACCATGTACTGGTGCGTGACTGATCATGCACTGATCACGTGGCTGATCATGCACTGATCACGTGGCTGATCATGCACTGATCACGTGGCTGATCATGCACTGATCACGTGCTGATCATGCACTGATCACGTGACTGATCATGCACTGATCACGTGGCTGATCATGCACTGATCACGTGACTGATCATGCACTGATCACGTGGCTGATCATGCACTGATCACGTGACTGATCATGCACTGATCACGTGGCTATCATGCACTACTCACGTGGCTGATCATGCAATGATCATGTAGCTACCATGTACGGTCAGGTGACTGATCATACACCCATCAGGTGACTGATCATGCACTGATCACGTGACTATCATGCACTGATCACGTGGCTGATCATGCACTGATCACCTGCCTGTCATGCACTGATCACGTGACTGATCATGCACTGATCACGTGGCTATCATGCACTGATCACCTGGCTGATCATGCACTGATCACGTGGCTGATCATGCACTGATACCGTGACTGAGCATGGACTGATCACATGACTATCATGTAGTGATCACGTGACTTAATGGCGCTGATCATGTGACTGATCATGCGCTGATCATGTTTGCTATCATACACTGATCATGTGCCTCTGGAAATAAACAAAGAGCTGAGTAGGCACGAATCAAACAGTCAGCAGGCAATAATCATGGAACTCAGGTGTGAGGAATCATGCTGCTCAGCTGGCAATAATCAAGCAGCTGAGCAGGCAGGAATTACGCAGCACAGCTGGCAATTGTCAAGCAGATGACAGGCAGGAATCGTGCAGCTCAGCTGGCAATTGTCAAGCAGATGAGCAGACAGTAATCACGCAGCTCAGCAGGCCCAGATCACGTGACTGAGCATGCACTGTTCACGTGGCTGATCATACACTGATCACGTGACTGATCATGCACTGATCACGTGGCTATCATGCACTGATCACGTGGCTGATCATCACTGTTCACGTAACTGATCATGCACTGATCACGTGGCTTCATGCACTGATCACGTGGCTGATCATGCACTGATCACGTGGCTGATCACCACTGATCACGTGGCTGATCATGCACTGATCACGTGACTGATCATGCACTGATCACGTGGCTGATCATACACTGATCACGTGGCTATCATGCTGCACTTGGCTGATCATGACTGATCACGTGACTGATCATGCACTGATCATCTGGCTATCGATCACTGTACTTCACAACTCTCATGCACTGATCACGTGGTTGATCATCTACACTGATCGAGACTGATCATGCACTGATCACGTCTATATCATGCTGATCACGTGACTGATCATGCACTGATCACGTGGATGATCGCACTGATCATGTGACGATCATGCACTGATCACATGGCTATCATGCACTGCTCACGTGCTGATCATGCAATGATCACGTGGCTACCATGTACTGGTCACGTGACTGATCATGCACTGATCACGTAATTGATCATGCACTGATCACGGGGACTGATCATGCACTGATGCGCGGTGATCATGCACTGATCACGTGACTGATCATGCACTGATCACGTGGCTATCATGCACTGATCACGTGGCTGATCATGCACTGATCACGTGGCTATCATGCACTGATCACGTGACTGATCATGCACTGATCACGTGATTGATCATGCACTGATCACGTGGCTGATCATGCACTGATCACGTGGCTGATCATGCACTGATCACGTGACTGATCATGCACTGATCACGTGGCTGATCATGCACTGATCACGCACTAGTGCACTGATCACGTGACTGATCATGCACTGATCACGTGGCTATCATGCACTGATCACGTGGCTGATCATGCACTGATCACGTAACTGATCATGCACTGTTCACGTGACTGATCATGTACTGATCACGTGACTGATCATGCACTGATCACGTGGCTATCATGCTCTGCTCGCGTGGCTGATCATGCAATGATCACGTGGCTATCCATGTACTGGTCACGTGACTGATCATGCACTGATCACGTGATTGATCATGCACTGATCACGTGGCTGATCATGCACTGATCACGTGGCTGATCACACTGATCACGTGACTGATCATGCACTGATCACGTGGCTGATCATGCACTGATCACGTGGCTATCATGCACTGATCACGTGGCTATCATGCCTGATCACGTGGCTGATCACCCATGATCACGTGACTGATCATGCACTGATCACGTGGCTGATCATGCACTGATCACGTGGCTATCATGCTCTGTGGCTGATCATGCAATGATCACGTGGCTACCATCACTGTACTGGTCATGCAATGACTGATCATGCACTGATCTGTCATTGATCATGCACTGATCACGTGACTGATCATGCACTGATGTGACGATGATCATGCACTGATCACGTGACTGATCATGCACTGATCACGTGGCTATCATGCACTGGCTCACGTGGCTGATCATGCACTGATCACGTGGCTATCATGCACTGATCCGTTGACTGATCATGCACTGATCACGTGACTGATCATGCACTGATCACGTGACTGATCATGCACTGATCACGTGACTGATCATGCACTGATCACGTGACTGATCATGCACTGATCACGTGGCTGCCATGCGGCTCATGGCTGGTATCATGCAATGATCAGTAGCTACCATATACTGGTCACGTGACTGATCATGCACTGATCACGTGATGATCATGCACTGATCACGTGGCTGATCATGCACTGATCACGTGGCTGATCATGCTGATCACGTGGCTATCATGCACTGATCACGTGGCTGATCGCCACAATCACGCAGTATACCATGTACTGATACATGGCTGATCATGCACACGTGACTGATCATGCACTGATCATGGCTATCATGCACTGATCACGTGGCTGATCGCACTGATCACGTGACTGATCATGCACTGATCACGTGGCTGATCATGCACTGATCACGTGGCTGATCATGCACTGATCACGTGGCTGATCATGCACTGATCACGTGGCTGATCATGCACTGATCACGTGGCTGATCATGCACTGATCACTGGCTATCATGCACTCTCGTGCAGCTGATCATGCACTGATCACGTGGCTGATCATGCACTGATCACGTGACTGATCATGCACTGATCACGTGGCTATCATGCACTGATCACGTGACTGATCATGCACTGATCACGGATGATCATGCACTGATCATGTGACTGATCATGCACTGATCACGTGGCTATCATGCACTGATCACGTGGCTGATCATGCACTGATCACGTAGCTACCATGTACTGATCACGTGACTGATCATGCACTGATCACGTGGCTGATCATGCACTGATCACGTGGCTGATCATGCACTGATCACGTGCTGATCATGCACTGATCACGTGCTGATCATGCACTGATCACGTGACTGATCATGCACTGATCACGTGGCTGATCATGCACTGATCACGTGACTTGTCATGCACTGATCACGTGACTGATCATGCACTGATCACGTGACTGATCATGCACTGATCACGTGGCTATCATGCACTACTCACGTGGCTGATCATGCAATGATCATGTAGCTACCATGTACAGGTCACGTGACTGATCATACACCCATCAGGTGACTGATCATGCACTGATCACGTGGCTATCATGCACTGATCACGTGGCTGATCATGCACTGATCACGTGCCTGGTCATGCACTGATCACGTGACTGATCATGCACTGATCACGTGGCTGATCATGAACTGATCACGTGGCTGATCATGCACTGATCACGTGGCTGATCATGCACTGATACCGTGACTGAGCATGGACTGATCACATGACTATCATGTAGTGATCACGTGACTTAATGGCGCTGATCATGTGACTGATCATGCGCTGATCATGTTTGCTATCATACACTGATCATGTGCCTCTGGAGGCAATAAACAAAGAGCTGAGTAGGCACGAATCAAACAGTCAGCAGGCAATAATCATGGAACTCAGGTGTGAGGAATCATGCTGCTCAGCTGGCAATAATCAAGCAGCTGAGCAGGCAGGAATTACGCAGCACAGCTGGCAATTGTCAAGCAGATGACAGGCAGGAATCGTGCAGCTCAGCTGGCAATTGTCAAGCAGATGAGCAGACAGTAATCACGCAGCTCAGCAGGCCCAGATCACGTGACTGAGCATGCACTGTTCACGTGGCTGATCATACACTGATCACGTGACTGATCATGCACTGATCACGTGGCTATCATGCACTGATCACGTGGCTGATCATACACTGTTCACGTGTCTGATCATGCACTGATCACGTGGCTGATCATGCACTGATCACGTGGCTGATCATGCACTGTTCACGTGTGCTGATCATGCACTGATCACGTGGCTGATCATGCACTGATCACGTGACTGATCATGCACTGATCACGTGGCTGATCATACACTGATCACGTGGCTGTCATGCACTGATCACGTGGCTGATCATACACTGTCACGTGACTGATAATGCACTGATCACGTGGCTATCATGCACTCATCACTGGCTATTGATCATGCACTGATCACGTGGCTGATCATACACTGATCACGTGACTGATCATGCACTGATCACGTGCACTCATGCTGATCACATGACTGATCATGCACTGATCACGTGGATGATCATACACTGATCACGTGACTGATCATGCACTGATCACGTGGCTATCATGCACTGATCACGTGGCTGATCATGCAATGATCACGTAGCTACCATGTACTGTCACGTGGTGATCATGCACTGATCACGTAATTGATCATGCACTGATCACAGGCTTATCATGCACTGATCACGTGACTGATCATGCACTGATCACGTGACTGATCATGCACTGATCGTGGCTATCATGCACTGCTCACGTGGCTGATCATGCCTGATCACTAGCTACCATGTGCTGGTCACGTACTGATCACACTGATCACGTGACTGATCATGCACTGATCACGTGGCTGATCATGCACTGATCACGTGGCTGATCATGCACTGATCACGTGACTGATCATGCACAGATCACGTGACTGATCATGCACTGATCACGTGGCTGATCATGCACTGATCACGTGACTGATCATGCACTGATCACGTGGCTATCATGCACTGTCACGTGGCTGATCATGCACTGATCACGCAGCTGATCATGCACTGATCACGTGACTGATCATGCACTGATCACGTGACTGATCATGCACTGATCACGTGGCTATCATGCACTGCTCACGTGGCTGATCATGCAATGATCATGTGTCATGTATGGTCACGTGACTGATCATGCACTGATCACGTGACTGATCATGCACTGATCACGTGGCTATCATGCACTGATCACGTGGCTGATCACACATGATCACGTGACTGATCATGCACTGATCACGTGGCTGCTCATGCACTGATCACGTGGCTATCATGCACTGATCACGTGGCTATCATGCACTGATCACGTGGCTGATCATGCACTGTCACGTGGCTGATCATGCACTGATCACGTGGCTGTCATGCACTGATCACATGGCTATCATGCACTGATCATGTGGCTGATCATGAATGATCACGTAGCTATCATGCACTGGTCACGTGACTGATCATGCACTGATCACGTAATTGATCATGCACTCATCAGGTGGCTGATCATGCACTGATCACGTGGTGATCATGCACTGATCACGTGACTGATCATGCACTGATCACGGCTATCATGCACTACACGTGGCTGATCATGCAATGATCACGTAGCTATCATGCACTGATCACGTGACTGATCATGCACTGATCACGTGATTGATCATGCACTGATCACGTGACTGATCATCTGCACTGATCACGTGGCTGATCATGCACTGATCACGTGACTGATCATGCACTGATCACGTGGCTATCATACTGCTCACGTGGCTGATCATGCACTGATCACGTGGCTATCATACACTGATCACGTGACTGATCATGCACTGATCACGTGAATTGATCATGCACTGATCACGTGGCTGATCATGCACTGATCACGTGGCTGATCATGCTGATCACGTGGCTATCATGCACTGATCACGTGGCTGATCATGCACTGATCACGTGACTGATCATGCACTGATCACGTGGCTATCATGCACTGATCACGTGACTGATCATGCACTGATCACGTGCTATCATGCACTGATCACGTGGCTGATCATACACTGCTCACGTGACTGATCATGCACTGATCACGTGGCTGATCATGCACTGATCACGTGGCTGATCATGCACTGATCAGTGGCTATCATGCACTGATCACGTGGCTGATCATACACTGATCACGTGACTGATCATGCACTGATCACTGGCTATCATGCACTCATCACTGGCTATCATGCACTGATCACGTGGCTGATCATGCACTGATCACGAGACTGATCATGCACTGATCACGTGATATCATGCACTGATCACGTGACTGATCATGCACTGATCACGTGGCTGATCATGCACTGATCACGTGACTGATCATGCACTGATCACGTGGCTATCATGCACTGATCACGTGACTGATCATGCACTGATCACGTGGCTACCATGCTGATCATGGTGATCATGCACTGATCACGTGGCTGATCATGCACTGATCACGTGGCTATCATGCACTGATCACGTGGCTGATCATGCACTGATCACGTGGCTGATCATGCACTGATCACGTGACTGATCATGCACTGATCACGTGGTGATCATGCACTGATCACGTGACTATCATGCACTGATTCACATGATGATCATGCTGATCACGTGACTGATCATGCACTGATCACGTGGCTGTCATGCACTACTCACGTGTGATCATGCAATGATCGTAGCTACCATGTACGGTCACGTGACTGATCATACACCCATCAGGTGACTGATCATGCACTGATCACGTGGCTATCATGCACTGATCACGTGGCTGATCATGCACTGATCACGTGCCTGGTCATGCACTGATCACGTGACTGATCATGCACTGATCACGTGGCTATCATGCACTGATCACGTGACTGATCATGCACTGATCACGTGGCTGATCATGCACTGATACCGTGACTGAGCATGGACTGATCACATGACTATCATGTAGTGATCACGTGACAATGGCGCTGATCATGTGACTGATCATGCGCTGATCATGTTTGCTATCATACACTGATCATGTGCCTCTGGAGGCAATAAACAAAGAGCTGAGTAGGCACGAATCAAACAGTCAGCAGGACAATCATGGAACTCAGGTGTGAGGAATCATGCTGCTCAGCTGGCAATAATCAAGCAGCTGAGCAGGCAGGAATTACGCAGCACAGCTGGCAATTGTCAAGCAGATGACAGGCAGGAATCGTGCAGCTCAGCTGGCAATTGTCAAGCAGATGAGCAGACAGTAATCAAGCTCAGCAGGCCCGATCACGTGACTGAGCATGCACTGTTCACGTGGCTGATCATCACTATCACAATGATCATGCACTGATCACGTGGCTATCATGCACTGATCACGTGGCTGATCATACACTGATCACGTGACTGATCATGCACTGATCACGTGGCTGATCATGCACTGATCACGTGGCTGATCATGCACTGATCACGTGACTGATCATGCACTGATCACGTGGCTGATCATGCACTGATCAGTGGCTATCATGCACTGATCACGTGGCTGATCATGCACTGATCACGTGACTGATCATGCACTGATCATCTGGCTATCATGCACTCATTACTGGCTATCATGCACGATCACGTGGCTGATCATACACTGATCACGTGACTGATCATGCACTGATCACGTCTATATCATGCACTGATCACGTGACTGCCCATGCACTGATCACGTGGATGATCATACACTGATCATGTGACTGATCATGCACTCATCAATGGCTATGCACTGCTCACAGCGGCTGATCATGCACTGATCACGTGGCTTCACCATGTACTGGTCACGTGACTGATCATGCACTGATCACGTAATTGATCATGCACTGATCACGTGACTGATCATGCACTGATCACGTGACTGATCATGCACTGATCACGTGACTGATCATGCACTGATCACGTGGCTATCATGCACTGATCACGTGGCTGATCATGCAATGATCACATAGCTACCTGTGCTGGTCACGTGACTGATCATGCACTGATCACGTGACTGATCATGCACTGATCACGTGGCTGATCATGCACTGATCACGTGGCTGATCACACACTGATCACGTGACTGATCATGCACTGATCACGTGACTGATCATGCACTGATCACGTAGCTATCATGCACTGATCACGTGCTGATCATGCACTGATCACGTGACTGATCATGCACTGATCACGTGGCTATCATGCACTATCACGTGGCTGATCATGCACTGTCAGCTACCATGTACGGTCACGTGACTGATCATACACCCATCAGGTGACTGATCATGCACTGATCACGTGGCTATCATGCACTGATCACGTGGCTGATCATGCACTGATCACGTGCCTGGTCATGCACTGATCACGTGACTGATCATGCACTGATCACATGGCTATCATGAACTGATCCTGGCTGATCATGCACTGATCACGTGGCTGATCATGCACTGATACCGTGACTGAGCATGGACTGATCACATGACTATCATGTAGTGATCACGTGACTTAATGGCGCTGATCATGTGACTGATCATGCGCTGATCATGTTTGCTATCATACACTGATCATGTGCCTCTGGAGGCAATAAACAAAGAGCTGAGTAGGCACGATCAAACAGTCAGCAGGCAATAATCATGGAACTCAGCTGTGAGGAATCATGCTGCTCAGCTGGCAATAATCAAGCAGCTGAGCAGGCAGGAATTACGCAGCACAGCTGGCAATTGTCAAGCAGATGACAGGCAGGAATCGTGCAGCTCAGCTGGCAATTGTCAAGCAGATGAGCAGACAGTAATCACGCAGCTCAGCAGGCCCAGATCACGTGACTGAGCATGCACTGTTCACGTGGCTGATCATACACTGATCACGTGACTGATCATGCACTGATCACGTGGCTATCATGCACTGATCACGTGGCTGATCATACACTGATCACGTGTCTGATCATGCACTGATCACGTGGCTATCATGCACTGATCACGTGGCTGATCATGCACTGATCACGTGGCTGATCATGCACTGATCACGTGGCTGATCATGCACTGATCACGTGGCTATCATGCACTGATGCTGTGGCTGATCTGCAGATCACGTGACTGATCATGCACTGATCACGTGGCTATCATGCACTCATCACTGATGTCATGCACTGATCACGTGGCTGATCATGCACTGATCATGGACTGATCATGCACTGATCACGTCTATATCATGCACTGATCACGTGGCTGATCATGCACTGATCACGTGGATATCATGCACTGATCATGTCATGACTGATCATGCACTGATCACGTGGCTATCATGCACTGATCACGTGGCTGATCATGCACTGATCACGTGGCTATCATGCACTGATCACGTGACTGATCATGCACTGATCACGTGACTGATCATGCACTGATCACGTGGCTATCATGCACTTCTCACGTGGCTGATCATGCAATGATCGTAGCTACCTCATGTACGGTCACGTGACTGATCATACACCCATCAGGTGACTGATCATGCACTGATCACGTGGCTATCATGCACTGATCACGTGGCTGATCATGCACTGATCACCTGCCTGATCGCTGATCACGTGACAATCATGCACTGGTCATAGCTATCATTGAACTGATCACGTGGCTGATCATGCACTGATCACGTGGCTGATCATGCACTGATACCGTGACTGAGCATGGACTGATCACATGACTATCATGTAGTGATCACGTGACTTAATGGCACTGATCATGTGACTGATCATGCGCTGATCATGTTTGCTATCATACACTGATCATGTGCCTCTGGAGGCAATAAACAAAGAGCTGTAGGCACGAATCAAACAGTCAGCAGGCAATAATCATGGAACTCAGGTGTGAGGAATCATGCTGCTCAGCTGGCAATAATCAAGCAGCTGAGCAGGCAGGAATTACGCAGCACAGCTGGCAATTGTCAAGCAGATGACAGGCAGGAATCGTGCAGCTCAGCTGGCAATTGTCAAGCAGATGAGCAGACAGTAATCACGCAGCTCAGCAGGCCTGATCACGTGACTGAGCATGCACTGTTCACGTGGCTGATCATACACACTCACGTGACTGATCATGCACTGATCACGTGGCTATCATGCACTGATCACGTGGCTGATCATACACTGTTCACGTGTCTGATCATGCACTGATCACGTGGCTGATCATGCACTGATCACGTGTGATCATGCACTGATCACGTGGCTGATCATGCACTGATCACGTGGCTGATCATGCACTGATCACGTGACTGATCATGCACTGATCACGTGGCTGATCATGCACTGATCACGTGGCTATCATACTGATCACGTGGCTGATCATACACTGATCGTGACTGATCATGCACTGATCACTGGCTATCATGCACTGATCACGTGGCTATCATGCACTGATCACGTGGCTGATCATACACTGATCACGTGACTGATCATGCACTGATCACGTGATATCATGCACTGATCACGTGACTGATCATGCACTGATCACGGATGATCATGCACTGATCACACGACGATCATGCACTGATCACGTGGCTATCATGCACACTTGCGGCATTCGCCAATGATGCGTGGCTATCATGTACTGATCGTGACTGATCATGCACTGATCACGTGGCTATGCACACTGATCACGTGGCTATCATGCACTGATCACGGCTGATCGCACTGTGCGGCTATCATGCACTGATCACGTGACTGATCGCACTGATCATGTGGTGATCATGCACTGATCACGTGCTTCATATGCACTGATCACGTGGCTGATCATGCACTGATCACGTGCTTCACATGTACTGGTCACAGCACTGATCATGCACTGATCACGTAATTGATCATGCACTGATCACGTGACTGATCATGCACTGATCACGTGGCTGATCATGCACTGATCACGTGACTGATCATGCACTGATCACGTGGCTATCATGCACTGATCACGTGGCTGATCATGCACTGATCACGTAGCTGCATGCACTGATCACGTGACTGATCATGCACTCACGTGACTGATCATGCACTGATCACGTGGCTATCATGCACTGATCACGTGGCTGATCATGCACTGATCACGTGACTGATCATGCACTGATCACGTGACTGATCATGCACTGATCACGTGCTGATCATGCACTGATCACGTGACTGATCATGCACTGATCACGTGGCTATCATGCACTGATCACGACTGATCATGCACTGATCACGTCTATATCATGCACTGATCACGTGACTGATCATGCACTGATCACGTGGATGATCACACTGATCACGTGACTGATCATGCACTGATCACGTGGCTGATCATGCACTGATACACGTGACTGATCATGGACTGATCACATGACTATCATGCACTGATCACGTGACTTAATGGCACTGATCATGTGACTGATCATGCGCTGATCATGTTTGCTATCATACACTGATCATGTGCCTCTGGAGGCAATAAACAAAGAGCTGGTAGACGAATCACAGTCAGCAGGCAATAATCATGGAACTCAGGTGTGAGGAATCATGCTGCTCAGCTGGCATAATCAAGCAGCTGAGCAGGCAGGAATCGCAGCACAGCTGATAATTGTCAAGCAGATGACAGGCAGGAATCGTGCAGCTCAGCTGGCATTGTCGCAGATGAGCAGACAGTATCACGGCTCAGCAGGCCCTGATCACGTGACTGATCATGCACTGTTCACGTGGCTGATCATACACTGATCACGTGACTGATCATGCACTGATCACGTGGCTATCATGCACTGATCACGTGGCTGATCATACACTGATCACGTGTCTGACCATGCACTGATCACGTGGCTGATCATGCACTGATCACGTAACTGATCATGCACTGATCACGTGGCTGATCATGCACTGATCACGTGGCTGATCATGCACTTTACGTGTACTGATCATGCACTGATCACGTGACTATCATGCACTGATCACTGGCTGCATGCACTGATCACGTGGCTATCATGCACTGATCACGTGGCTGATCATGCACAGTCAGACTGATCATGCACTGATCCGTGTCTGATCATGCACTGATCACGTGACTGATCATGCACTGATCACGTGATGATCATGCACTGATCATGTGGCTGATCATGCACTGATCACGTGGCTATCATGCACTGATGCTGATCATGCACTGATCACGCTACCATGCACTGATCACGTGACTGATCATGCACTGATCACGTGACTGATCATGCACTGATCACGTGACTGATCATGCACTGATCACGTGACTGATCATGCACTGATCACGTGGCTGATCATGCACTGATCACGTGCTGAGCATGGACTGATCACATGACTATCATGTATGATCACGTGACTTAATGGCGCTGATCATGTGACTGATCATGCACTGATCATGTTTGCTATCATACACTGATCATGTGCCTCTGGAGGCAATAAACAAAGAGCTGAGTAGGCAGATCAAACAGTCAGCAGGCAATAATCATGGAACTCAGCTGTGAGGAATCATGCTGCTCAGCTGGCAATAATCAAGCAGCTGAGCAGGCAGGAATTACGCAGCACAGCTGGCAATTGTCAAGCAGATGACAGGCAGGAATCGTGCAGCTCAGCTGGCAATTGTCAAGCAGATGAGCAGACAGTAATCACGCAGCTCAGCAGGCCCAGATCACGTGACTGAGCATGCACTGTTCACGTGGCTGATCATCACACTGATCACGTGACTGATCATGCACTGATCACGTGGCTATCATGCACTGATCACGTGGCTGATCATACACTGATCACGTGCTGATCATGCACTGATCACGTGGCTATCATGCACTGATCACGTGGCTGATCATGCACTGATCACGTGGCTGATCATGCACTGATCACGTGGCTGATCATGCACTGATCACGCTGATCATGCACTGATCACGTGGCTGATCATGCACTGATCACGTGGCTATCATGCACTGATCACGTGGCTGATCATGCACTGATCACGTGACTGATCATGCACTGATCATCAGCTGATCATGCACTCCGTGCTGGCTGACATGCACTGATCACGTGGCTGATCATGCACTGATCACGTGACTGATCATGCACTGATCACGTCTATATCATGCACTGATCACGTGACTGCCGCACTGATCACGTGATGATCATGCACTGATCATGTGGCAGATGCACTGATCACGTGGCTATCATGCACTGATCACGTGACTGATCATGCACTGATCACGTGGCTATCATGCACTGATCATGACTGATCATGCACTGATCACGTAATTGATCATGCACTGATCACGTGACTGATCATGCACTGATCATGACTGATCATGCACTGATCACGTGACTGATCATGCACTGATCACGTGGCTATCATGCACTACTCACGTGGCTGATCATGCAATGATCATGTAGCTACCATGTACTGGTCACGTGACTGATCATACACCCATCAGGTGATGATCATGCACTGATCACGTGGCTATCATGCACTGATCACGTGACTGATCATGCACTGATCACGTCTATATCATGCACTGATCACATGACTGATCATGCACTGATCACGTGGCTGATCATGCACTGATACCGTGACTGAGCATGGACTGATCACATGACTATCATGTAGTGATCACGTGACTTAATGGCGCTGATCATGTGACTGATCATGCGCTGATCATGTTTGCTATCATACACTGATCATGTGCCTCTGGAGGCAATAAACAAAGAGCTGAGTAGGCACGAATCAAACAGTCAGCAGGCAATAATCATGGAACTCAGGTGTGAGGAATCATGCTGCTCAGCTGGCAATAATCAAGCAGCTGAGCAGGCAGAGACCGCAGCTGGCAATTGTCAAGCAGATGACAGGCAGGAATCGTGCAGCTCAGCTGGCAATTGTCAAGCAGATGAGCAGACAGTAATCACGCAGCTCAGCAGGCCCAGATCACGTGACTGAGCATGCACTGTTCACGTGGCTGATCATACACTGATCACGTGACTGATCATGCACTGATCACGTGGCTATCATGCACTGATCACGTGGCTGATCATACACTGCTCACGTGCTGATCATGCACTGATCACGTGGCTATCATGCACTGATCACGTGGCTGATCATGCACTGATCACGTGGCTGATCATGCACTGATCACGTGGCTGATCATGCACTGATCACGTGACTGATCATGCACTGATCACGTGACTGATCATGCACTGATCAGTGGCTATCATGCACTGATCACGTGGCTGATCATGCACTGATCACGTGACTGATCATGCACTGATCACTGGCTATCATGCACTCATCACTGGCTCCATGCACTGATCACGTGGCTGATCATACACTGATCACGTGACTGATCATGCACTGATCACGTCTATATCATGCACTGATCACTGACTGCCCGGCACTGATCACGTGATGATCATGCACTGATCACGTGACTCATGCACTGATCACGTGGCTATCATGCACTGATCACGTGGCTGATCATGCAATGATCACGTGCTACCATGCACTGATCACGTGGTGATCATGCACTGATCACGTAATTGATCATGCACTGATCACGTGACTGATCATGCACTGATCACGTGACTGATCATGCACTGATCACGTGACTGATCATGCACTGATCACGTGGCTATCATGCACTCACGTGGCTGATCATGCACTGATCACGTGGCTACCATGTACTGGTCACGTGACTGATCATGCACTGATCACGTGACTGATCATGCACTGATCACGTGGCTATCATGCACTGATCACGTGGCTGATCATGCACTGATCACGTGCCTGATCATGCAGATCACGTGACTGATCATGCACTGATCACGTAGCTATCATGCACTGATCACGTGGCTGATCATGCACTGATCACGTGGCTATCATGCACTGATCACGACTGATCATGCACTGATCACGTCTATATCATGCACTGATCACATGACTGCCCATGCACTGATCACGTGGATGATCATACACTAATCATGTGACAGATCATGCACTGATCACGTGGCTGATCATGCACTGATACCGTGACTGAGCATGGACTGATCACATGACTATCATGTAGTGATCACGTGACTTAATGGCGCTGATCATGTGACTGATCATGCGCTGATCATGTTTGCTATCATACACTGATCATGTGCCTCTGGAGGCAATAAACAAAGAGCTGAGTAGGCACGAATCAAACAGTCAGCAGGCAATAATCATGGAACTCAGGTGTGAGGAATCATGCTGCTCAGCTGGCAATAATCAAGCAGCTGAGCAGGCAGGAATTACGCAGCACAGCTGGCAATTGTCAAGCAGATGACAGGCAGGATCGTGCAGCTCAGCTGGCAATTGTCAAGCAGATGAGCAGACAGTAATCACGCAGCTCAGCAGCCCTGATCACGTGACTGAGCATGCACTGTTCACGTGGCTGATCATACACTGATCACGTGACTGATCATGCACTGATCACTGTGGCTATCATGCACTGATCACGTGGCTGATCATACACTGTTCACGTGTCTGACCATGCACTGATCACGTGGCTGATCATGCACTGATCACGTAACTGATCATGCACTGATCACGTGGCTATCATGCACTGATCACGTGGCTGATCATGCACTGATCACGTGGCTGATCATGCACTGATCACGTGACTGATCATGCACTGATCACTGGCTATCATGCACTGATCACTGGCTATCATGCACTGATCACGTGGCTGATCATGCACTGATCACGTGACTGATCATGCACTGATCACGTGATATCATGCACTGATCACGTGACTGATCATGCACTGATCACGTGGCTGATCATGCACTGATCACGTGACTGATCATGCACTGATCACGTGGCTATCATGCACTGATCACGTGGCTGATCATGCACTGATCACGTGCTACCATGCACTGATCACGTGACTGATCATGCACTGATCACGTAATTGATCATGCACTGATCACGTGGCTGATCATGCACTGATCACGTGGTGATCATGCACTGATCACGTGGCTGATCATGCACTGATCACCGTGACTGATCATGCACTGATCACATGACTATCATGCACTGATCACGTGACTTAATGGCACTGATCATGTGACTGATCATGCACTGATCATGTTTGCTATCATACACTGATCATGTGCCTCTGGAGGCAATAAACAAAGAGCTGAGTAGGCACGAATCAAACAGTCAGCAGGCAATAATCATGGAACTCAGGTGTGAGGAATCATGCTGCTCAGCTGGCAATAATCAAGCAGCTGAGCAGGCAGGAATTACGCAGCACAGCTGATAATTGTCAAGCAGATGACAGGCAGGAATCGTGCAGCTCAGCTGGCAATTGTCAAGCAGATGAGCAGACAGTAATCACGCAGCTCAGCAGGCCCTGATCACGTGACTGAGCATGCACTGATCACGTGGCTGATCATCACTGATCACGTGACTGATCATGCACTGATCACGTGGCTATCATGCACTGATCACGTGGCTGATCATGCACTGATCACGTGCTGATCATGCACTGATCACGTGGCTGATCATGCACTGATCACGTGGCTGATCATGCACTGATCACGTGGCTGATCATGCACTGATCACGTGGCTGATCATGCACTGATCACGTGACTGATCATGCACTGATCACGTGACTGATCATGCACTGATCACGTGGCTATCATGCACTGATCACGTGGCTGATCATGCACTGATCACGTGACTGATCATGCTGATCACGTGGCTATCATGCACTCATCAGGTGGCTGATCATGCACTGATCACGTGGCTGATCATGCACTGATCACGAGACTGATCATGCACTGATCACGTCTATATCATGCACTGATCACATGACTGCCCATGCACTGATCACGTGGATGATCATACACTGATCATGTGACAGATCATGCACTGATCACGTGGCTGATCATGCACTGATACCGTGACTGAGCATGGACTGATCACATGACTATCATGTAGTGATCACGTGACTTAATGGCGCTGATCATGTGACTGATCATGCGCTGATCATGTTTGCTATCATACACTGATCATGTGCCTCTGGAGGCAATAAACAAAGAGCTGAGTAGGCACGAATCAAACAGTCAGCAGGCAATAATCATGGAACTCAGGTGTGAGGAATCATGCTGCTCAGCTGGCAATAATCAAGCAGCTGAGCAGGCAGGAATTACGCAGCACAGCTGGCAATTGTCAAGCAGATGACAGGCAGGAATCGTGCAGCTCAGCTGGCAATTGTCAAGCAGATGAGCAGACAGTAATCACGCAGCTCAGCAGGCCCAGATCACGTGACTGAGCATGCACTGTTCACGTGGCTGATCATACACTGATCACGTGACTGATCATGCACTGATCACGTGGCTATCATGCACTGATCACGTGGCTGATCATACACTGTTCACGTGTCTGACCATGCACTGATCACGTGGCTGATCATACACTGCTCACGTAACTGATCATGCACTGATCACGTGGCTGATCATGCACTGATCACGTGGCTATCATGCACTGATCACGTGGCTGATCATGCACTGATCACGTGACTGATCATGCACTGATCACTGGCTATCATGCACTCATCACTGCTATCATGCACTGATCACGTGGCTGATCATGCACTGATCACGAGACTGATCATGCACTGATCACGTCTATATCATGCACTGATCACATGACTGATCATGCACTGATCACGTGGATGATCATGCACTGATCATGTGACTGATCATGCACTGATCACGTGGCTATCATGCACTGATCACGTGGCTGATCATGCAATGATCACGTAGCTACCATGTACTGGTCACGTGACTGATCATGCACTGATCACGTAATTGATCATGCACTGATCACGTGGCTGATCATGCACTGATCACGTGGTGATCATGCACTGATCACGTGACTGATCATGCACTGATCACGTGGCTATCATGCACTGATCACGTGGCTGATCATGCACTGATCACGTAGCTACCATGTACTGGTCACGTGACTGATCATGCACTGATCACGTGACTGATCATGCACTGATCACGTGGCTGATCATGCACTGATCACGTGGCTGATCATGCACTGATCACGTGACTGATCATGCACTGATCACGTGACTGATCATGCACTGATCACGTGACTGATCATGCACTGATCACCTGCCTGGTCATGCACTGATCACGTGACTGATCATGCACTGATCACATGGCTATCATGACTGATCACCTGGCTGATCATGCACTGATCACGTGGCTGATCATGCACTGATACCGTGACTGAGCATGGACTGATCACATGACTATCATGTAGTGATCACGTGACTTAATGGCGCTGATCATGTGACTGATCATGCACTGATCATGTTTGCTATCATACACTGATCATGTGCCTCTGGAGGCAATAAACAAAGAGCTGAGTAGGCACGAATCAAACAGTCAGCAGGCAATAATCATGGAACTCAGCTGTGAGGAATCATGCTGCTCAGCTGGCAATAATCAAGCAGCTGAGCAGGCAGGAATTACGCAGCACAGCTGGCAATTGTCAAGCAGATGACAGGCAGGAATCGTGCAGCTCAGCTGGCAATTGTCAAGCAGATGAGCAGACAGTAATCACGCAGCTCAGCAGGCCCTGATCACGTGACTGAGCATGCACTGTTCACGTGGCTGATCATACACTGATCACGTGATGATCATGCACTGATCACTTGGATATCATGCACTGATCACGTGGCTGATCATACACTGTTCACGTGTCTGACCATGCACTGATCACGTGGCTGATCATACACTGCTCACGTAACTGATCATGCACTGATCACGTGGCTATCATGCACTGATCACGTGGCTGAACATGCACTGTTCACGTGGCTGATCACACACCTGTCACGTGACATATCATGCACTGATCACGTGGCACTCATGCACTGATCACGTGGCTGATCATACTCTGCTCACGTAACTCATCATGCACACATCACGTGGCTATCATGCACTGCTCACGTGGCTCGTCATGGAATGATCACGTAGCTACCATATACTGGTCACGTGACTGATCATGCACAGATCACGTAAATGATCATGCACTGTTCACGTGACTGATCATGTACTGATCACGTGACTGATCATGCACTGATCACGTGGCTATCATGCTCTGCTCACGTGGCTGATCATGCAACGATCACGTAGCAACCATGTACTGGTCACGTGACTGATCATGCACTGATCACGTAATTGATCCTGCACTGATGGCTCATCATGCACTGATCACGTGGCTGATCACACATGTATCACGTGACTGATCATGCACTGATCACGTGACTCTCATGCACTGATCACGTGGCTATCATGCACTGATCACGTGGATATCATGCACTGATCACGTGGCTGATCACACACTATCACATGACTGATCATGCACTGATCACGTGGCTATCATGCACTGATCACGTGGCTATCATGCACTGATCACGTGGCTGATCATGCAATGATCACGTAGCTACCATGCACTGATCACGTGACTGATCATGCACTGATCACGTAATTGATCATGCACTGATCACGTGACTGATCATGCACTGATCACGTGATGATCATGCACTGATCACGTGACTGATCATGCACTGATCACGTGGCTATCATGCACTGATCACGTGGCTGATCATGCACTGATCACGTAGCTACCATGCACTGATCACGTGACTGATCATGCACTGATCACGTAATTGATCATGCACTGATCATGTGGCTGATCATGCACTGATCACGTGGCTGATCATGCACTGATCACGTGACTGATCATGCACTGATCACGTGACTGATCATGCACTGATCACGTGGCTATCATGCACTGATCACGTGGCTGATCATACACTGATCACGTGCCTGATCATGCACTGATCACATGACTGATCATGCACTGATCACGTGACTGATCATGCACTGATCACGTGGCTATCATGCACTACTCACGTGGCTGATCATGCAATGATCACGTAGCTACCATGTACTGGTCAGTTGACTCATGCACTGATCAGGTGACTGATCATGCACTGATCACGTGGCTATCATGCACTGATCACGTGGCTGATCATGCACTGATCACGTGCCTGATCATGCACTGATCACGTGACTGATCATGCACTGATCACGTGGCTATCATGCACTGATCACGTGGCTGATCATGCACTGATCACGTGGCTGATCATGCACTGATCACGTGACTGATCATGCACTGATCACGTGACTATCATGCACTGATCACGTGGCTATCATGCACTGATCACGTGGCTGATC
This sequence comes from Bos javanicus, assembly GCF_032452875.1. Lineage (NCBI taxonomy): Eukaryota > Metazoa > Chordata > Mammalia > Artiodactyla > Bovidae > Bos > Bos javanicus. Next base: position 28,735 of record NW_026893622.1, read on the forward strand.
ATGCACTGATCATGTGGCTACCATGTACTGATCACGTGACTGATCATGCACATCACGTGACTGATCATGCACTGATCACGTGGCTATCATGCACTGATCACGTGACTGATCATGCACTGATCACGTGGCTATCATGCACTGATCACGTGACTGATCATGCACTGATCACGTGGCTGATCATGCACTGATCACGGCTGATCATGCACTGATCATGACTGATCATGCACTGATCACGTGGCTATCATGCACTGATCACGTGGCTGATCATGCACTGATCACGTGCTACCATGTACTGATCACGTGACTGATCATGCACTGATCACGTAATTGATCATGCACTGATCACGTGGCTGATCATGCACTGATCACGTGGCTGATCATGCACTGATCACGTGACTGATCATGCACTGATCACGTGGCTATCATGCACTGATCACGTGGCTGATCATGCACTGATCACGTGCCTGATCATGCACTGATCACATGACTGATCATGCACTGATCACGTGACTGATCATGCACTGATCACGTGGCTATCATGCACTACTCACGTGGCTGATCATGCAATGATCATGTAGCTACCATGTACTGGTCACGTGACTGATCATACACCCATCAGGTGACTGATCATGCACTGATCACGTGGCTATCATGCACTGATCACGTGGCTGATCATGCACTGATCACGTGCCTGATCATGCACTGATCACGTGACTGATCATGCACTGATCACGTGGCTATCATGAACTGATCACCTGGCTGATCATGCACTGATCACGTGGCTGATCATGCACTGATACCGTGACTGAGCATGGACTGATCACATGACTATCATGTAGTGATCACGTGACTTAATGGCGCTGATCATGTGACTGATCATGCGCTGATCATGTTTGCTATCATACACTGATCATGTGCCTCTGGAGGCAATAAACAAAGAGCTGAGTAGGCACGAATCAAACAGTCAGCAGGCAATAATCATGGAACTCAGCTGTGAGGAATCATGCTGCTCAGCTGGCAATAATCAAGCAGCTGAGCAGGCAGGAATTACGCAGCACAGCTGGCAATTGTCAAGCAGATGACAGGCAGGAATCGTGCAGCTCAGCTGGCAATTGTCAAGCAGATGAGCAGACAGTAATCACGCAGCTCAGCAGGCCCAGATCACGTGACTGAGCATGCACTGTTCACGTGGCTGATCATACACTGATCACGTGACTGATCATGCACTGATCACGTGGCTATCATGCACTGATCACGTGGCTGATCATACACTGCTCACGTGACTGATCATGCACTGATCACGTGGCTATCATGCACTGATCACGTGGCTGATCATGCACTGATCACGTGGCTGATCATGCACTGATCACGTGGCTGATCATGCACTGCTCACGTGACTGATCATGCACTGATCACGTGGCTGATCATGCACTGATCAGTTGGCTATCATGCACTGATCACGTGGCTGATCATGCACTGATCACGTGACTGATCATGCACTGATCACTGGCTATCATGCACTGATCAACTGGCTATCATGCACTGATCACGTGGCTGATCATGCACTGATCACGTGACTGATCATGCACTGATCACGTCTATATCATGCACTGATCACATGACTGCCCATGCACTGATCACGTGGATGATCATACACTGATCATGGCGACAGATCATGCACTGATCACGTGGCTATCATGCACTGATCACGGCTGATCATGCACTGATCACGTGGCTATCATGCACTGATCACGTGACTGATCATGCACTGATCACGTATTGATCATGCACTGATCACGTGACTTATCATGCACTGATCACGTGACTGATCATGCACTGATCACGTGACTGATCATGCACTGATCACGTGGCTATCATGCACTACTCACGTGGCTGATCATGCAATGATCATGTAGCTACCATGTACTGGTCACGTGACTGATCATACACCCATCAGGTGACTGATCATGCACTGATCACGTGGCTATCATGCACTGATCACGTGGCTGATCATGCACTGATCACCTGCCTGGTCATGCACTGATCACGTGACTGATCATGCACTGATCACGTGGCTATCATGAACTGATCACGTGGCTGATCATGCACTGATCACGTGGCTGATCATGCACTGATACCGTGACTGAGCATGGACTGATCACATGACTATCATGTAGTGATCACGTGACTTAATGGCGCTGATCATGTGACTGATCATGCACTGATCATGTTTGCTATCATACACTGATCATGTGCCTCTGGAGGCAATAAACAAAGAGCTGAGTAGGCACGAATCAAACAGTCAGCAGGCAATAATCATGGAACTCAGGTGTGAGGAATCATGCTGCTCAGCTGGCAATAATCAAGCAGCTGAGCAGGCAGGAATTACGCAGCACAGCTGGCAATTGTCAAGCAGATGACAGGCAGGAATCGTGCAGCTCAGCTGGCAATTGTCAAGCAGATGAGCAGACAGTAATCACGCAGCTCAGCAGGCCCAGATCACGTGACTGAGCATGCACTGTTCACGTGGCTGATCATACACTGATCACGTGACTGATCATGCACTGATCACGTGGCTATCATGCACTGATCACGTGGCTGATCATACACTGATCACGTGACTGATCATGCACTGATCACGTGGCTGATCATGCACTGATCACGTGGCTGATCATGCACTGATCACGTGGCTGATCATGCACTGATCACGTGGCTGATCATGCACTGATCACGTGACTGATCATGCACTGATCACGTGGCTGATCATGCACTGATCACGTGGCTATCATGCACTGATCACGTGGCTGATCATGCACTGATCACGTGACTGATCATGCACTGATCACTGGCTATCATGCACTCATCACTGGCTATCATGCACTGATCACGTGGCTGATCATGCACTGATCACGTGACTGATCATGCACTGATCACGTCTATATCATGCACTGATCACGTGACTGATCATGCACTGATCACGGGATGATCATGCACTGATCATGTGACTGATCATGCACTGATCACGTGGCTATCATGCACTGATCACGTGGCTGATCATGCACTGATCACGTGAGCTATCATGTACTGATCACGTGACTGATCATGCACTGATCACGTGGCTGATCATGCACTGATCACGTGGCTATCATGCACTGATCACGTGGCTGATCATGCACTGATCACGTGCTATCATGCACTGATCACGTGACTGATCATGCACTGATCACGTGGCTGATCATGCACTGATCACGTGACTATCATGCACTGATCACGTGACTGATCATGCACTGATCACGTGACTGATCATGCACTGATCACGTGGCTATCATGCACTACTCACGTGGCTGATCATGCAATGATCATGTAGCTACCATGTACTGGTCACGTGACTGATCATACACCCATCAGGTGACTGATCATGCACTGATCACGTGGCTATCATGCACTGATCACGTGGCTGATCATGCACTGATCACCTGCCTGATCATGCACTGATCACGTGACTGATCATGCACTGATCACGTGGCTATCATGAACTGATCACGTGGCTGATCATGCACTGATCACGTGGCTGATCATGCACTGATACCGTGACTGAGCATGGACTGATCACATGACTATCATGTAGTGATCACGTGACTTAATGGCGCTGATCATGTGACTGATCATGCGCTGATCATGTTTGCTATCATACACTGATCATGTGCCTCTGGAGGCAATAAACAAAGAGCTGAGTAGGCACGAATCAAACAGTCAGCAGGCAATAATCATGGAACTCAGGTGAGGAATCATGCTGCTCAGCTGGCAATAATCAAGCAGCTGAGCAGGCAGGAATTACGCAGCACAGCTGGCAATTGTCAAGCAGATGACAGGCAGGAATCGTGCAGCTCAGCTGGCAATTGTCAAGCAGATGAGCAGACAGTAATCACGCAGCTCAGCAGGCCCAGATCACGTGACTGAGCATGCACTGTTCACGTGGCTGATCATACACTGATCACGTGACTGATCATGCACTGATCACGTGGCTATCATGCACTGATCACGTGGCTGATCATACACTGATCACGTGCTGATCATGCACTGATCACGTGGCTATCATGCACTGATCACGTGGCTGATCATGCACTGATCACGTGTCTGATCATGCACTGATCACGTGGCTGATCATGCACTGATCACGTGACTGATCATGCACTGATCACGTGGCTGATCATGCACTGATCAGTGGCTATCATGCACTGATCACGTGGCTGATCATGCACTGATCACGTGACTGATCATGCACTGATCATCTGGCTATCATGCACTCATCAACTGGCTATCATGCACTGATCACGTGGCTGATCATACACTGATCACGTGACTGATCATGCACTGATCACGTCTATATCATGCACTGATCACATGACTGATCATGCACTGATCACGTGGATGATCATGCACTGATCATGTGACAGATCATGCACTGATCACGTGGCTATCATGCACTGATCACGTGGCTGATCATGCAATGATCACGTAGCTACCATGCACTGTCACGTGACTGATCATGCACTGATCACGTGATTGATCATGCACTGATCACGTGACTTATCATGCACTGATCACGTGAGTGATCATGCACTGATCACGTGACTGATCATGCACTGATCACGTGGCTATCATGCACTGCTCACGTGGCTGATCATGCAATGATCACGTAGCTACCATGTACTGGTCACGTGACTGATCATGCACTGATCACGTGACTGATCATGCACTGATCACGTGGCTGATCATGCACTGATCACGTGACTGATCATGCACTGATCACGTGACTGATCATGCACTGATCACGTGACTGATCATGCACTGATCACCTGGTCATGCACTGATCACGTGACAAATCATGCACTGATCACATAGCTATCATGAACTGATCACCTGGCTGATCATGCACTGATCACGTGGCTGATCATGCACTGATACCGTGACTGAGCATGGACTGATCACATGACTATCATGTAGTGATCACGTGACTTAATGGCGCTGATCATGTGACTGATCATGCACTGATCATGTTTGCTATCATACACTGATCATGTGCCTCTGGAGGCAATAAACAAAGAGCTGAGTAGGCACGAATCAAACAGTCAGCAGGCAATAATCATGGAACTCAGCTGTGAGGAATCATGCTGCTCAGCTGGCAATAATCAAGCAGCTGAGCAGGCAGGAATTACGCAGCACAGCTGGCAATTGTCAAGCAGATGACAGGCAGGAATCGTGCAGCTCAGCTGGCAATTGTCAAGCAGATGAGCAGACAGTAATCACGCAGCTCAGCAGGCCCTGATCACGTGACTGAGCATGCACTGTTCACGTGGCTGATCATACACTGATCACGTGATGATCATGCACTGATCACTTGGATATCATGCACTGATCACGTGGCTGATCATACACTGTTCACGTGTCTGACCATGCACTGATCACGTGGCTGATCATACACTGCTCACGTAACTGATCATGCACTGATCACGTGGCTATCATGCACTGATCACGTGGCTGAACATGCACTGTTCACGTGGCTGATCACACACCTGTCACGTGACATATCATGCACTGATCACGTGGCACTCATGCACTGATCACGTGGCTGATCATACTCTGCTCACGTAACTCATCATGCACACATCACGTGGCTATCATGCACTGCTCACGTGGCTCGTCATGGAATGATCACGTAGCTACCATATACTGGTCACGTGACTGATCATGCACAGATCACGTAAATGATCATGCACTGTTCACGTGACTGATCATGTACTGATCACGTGACTGATCATGCACTGATCACGTGGCTATCATGCTCTGCTCACGTGGCTGATCATGCAACGATCACGTAGCAACCATGTACTGGTCACGTGACTGATCATGCACTGATCACGTAATTGATCCTGCACTGATCACGTGGCTCATCATGCACTGATCACGTGGCTGATCACACATGTATCACGTGACTGATCATGCACTGATCACGTGGCTCTCATGCACTGATCACGTGGCTATCATGCACTGATCACGTGGATATCATGCACTGATCACGTGGCTGATCACACACGTATCACATGACTGATCATGCACTGATCACGTGGCTATCATGCACTGATCACGTGGCTATCATGCACTGATCACGTGGCTGATCATGCACTGATCACGTAGCTACCATGCACTGATCACGTGACTGATCATGCACTGATCACGTAATTGATCATGCACTGATCACGTGACTGATCATGCACTGATCACGTGGTGATCATGCACTGATCACGTGACTGATCATGCACTGATCACGTGGCTATCATGCTGATCATGGCTGATCATGCACTGATCACGTGACTGATCATGCACTGATCACGTGATTGATCATGCACTGATCACGTGGCTGATCATGCACTGATCACGTGGCTGATCATGCACTGATCACGTGACTGATCATGCACTGATCACGTGACTGATCATGCACTGATCACGTGGCTATCATGCACTGATCACGTGGCTGATCATGCACTGATCACGTGACTGATCATGCACTGATCACGTGACTGATCATGCACTGATCACGTGGCTATCATGCACTATCACGTGGCTGATCATGCAATGATCATGTAGCTACCATGTACTGGTCAGTTGACTGATCATACACATCAGGTGACTGATCATGCACTGATCACGTGGCTATCATGCACTGATCACGTGGCTGATCATGCACTGATCACGTGCCTGATCATGCACTGATCACGTGACTGATCATGCACTGATCACGTGGCTATCATGCACTGATCACGTGGCTGATCATGCACTGATCACGTGGCTGATCATGCACTGATCACGTGACTGATCATGCACTGATCACGTGACTATCATGCACTGATCACGTGGCTATCATGCACTGATCACGTGGCTGATCATGCACTGATCACGTAGCTATCATGCACTGGTCACGTGACTGATCATGCACTGATCACGTGACTGATCATGCACTGATCACGTGGCTATCATGCACTGATCACGTGACTGATCATGCACTGATCACGTATATCATGCACTGATCACATGACTGATCATGCACTGATCACGTGGCGATCATGCACTGATCACGTGACTGATCATGCACTGATCACGTGGCTGATCATGCACTGATCACGTGACTGATCATGCACTGATCACGTGACTGATCATGCACTGATCACGTGACTGATCATGCACTGATCACGTGGCTATCATGCACTGATCACGTGGCTGATCATGCACTGATCACGTGGCTGATCATGCACTGATCACGTGACTGATCATGCACTGATCACGTGACTGATCATGCACTGATCACGTGGCTATCATGCACTGATCACGTGGCTGATCATGCACTGATCACGTGACTGATCATGCACTGATCACGTGACTGATCATGCACTGATCACGTGGCTATCATGCACTGATCACGTGGCTGATCATGCACTGATCACGTGGCTGATCATGCACTGATCACGTGACTGATCATGCACTGATCACGTGACTGATCATGCAGTGATCACGTGGCTATCATGCACTACTCACGTGGCTGATCATGCAATGATCATGTAGCTACCATGTACAGGTCACGTGAATGATCATACACCCATCAGGTGACTGATCATGCACTGATCACGTGGCTATCATGCACTGATCACGACTGATCATGCACTGATCACGTCTATATCATGCACTGATCACATGACTGCCCATGCACTGATCACGTGGATGATCATACACTAATCATGTGACAGATCATGCACTGATCACGTGGCTGATCATGCACTGATACCGTGACTGAGCATGGACTGATCACATGACTATCATGTAGTGATCACGTGACTTAATGGCGCTGATCATGTGACTGATCATGCGCTGATCATGTTTGCTATCATACACTGATCATGTGCCTCTGGAGGCAATAAACAAAGAGCTGAGTAGGCACGAATCAAACAGTCAGCAGGCAATAATCATGGAACTCAGGTGTGAGGAATCATGCTGCTCAGCTGGCAATAATCAAGCAGCTGAGCAGGCAGGAATTACGCAGCACAGCTGGCAATTGTCAAGCAGATGACAGGCAGGAATCGTGCAGCTCAGCTGGCAATTGTCAAGCAGATGAGCAGACAGTAATCACGCAGCTCAGCAGGCCCAGATCACGTGACTGAGCATGCACTGTTCACGTGGCTGATCATACACTGATCACGTGACTGATCATGCACTGATCACGTGGCTATCATGCACTGATCACGTGGCTGATCATACACTGTTCACGTGCTGATCATGCACTGATCACGTGGCTATCATGCACTGATCACGTGGCTGATCATGCACTGATCACGTGGCTGATCATGCACTGATCACGTGGCTGATCATGCACTGATCACGTGACTGATCATGCACTGATCACGTGGCTGATCATGCACTGATCAGTGGCTATCATGCACTGATCACTGATCATACACTGATCACGTGACTGATCATGCACTGATCACTGGCTATCATGCACTCATCACTGGCTATCATGCACTGATCACGTGGTTGATCATGCACTGATCACGTGACTGATCATGCACTGATCACGTCTATATCATGCACTGATCACGTGACTGATCATGCACTGATCACGTGGATGATCATGCACTGATCACGTGCTGATCATGCACTGATCACGTGGCTATCATGCACTGATCACGTGGCTGATCATGCACTGATCACGTAGCTACCATGTACTGATCACGTGACTGATCATGCACTGATCACGTAATTGATCATGCACTGATCACGTGGCTGATCATGCACTGATCACGTGGCTGATCATGCACTGATCACGTGGCTATCATGCACTGATCACGTGACTGATCATGCACTGATCACGTGGCTGATCATGCACTGATCACGTGACTGATCATGCACTGATCACGTGGCTATCATGCACTGATCACGTGGCTGATCATGCACTGATCACGTGGCTATCATGCACTGATCACGTGACTGATCATGCACTGATCACGTAACTGATCATGCACTGATCACGTGGCTGATCATGCACTGATCACGTGACTGATCATGCACTGATCACGTGGCTATCATGCACTGCTCACGTGGCTGATCATGCAATGATCACGTAGCTACCATGTACTGGTCACGTGACTGATCATGCACTGATCACGTGACTGATCATGCACTGATCACGTGGCTGATCATGCACTGATCACGTGACTGATCATGCACTGATCACGTGACTGATCATGCACTGATCACGTGCCTGATCATGCACTGATCACGTGACAAATCATGAACTGATCACATAGCTATCATGAACTGATCACCTGGCTGATCATGCACTGATCACGTGGCTGATCATGCACTGATACCGTGACTGAGCATAGACTGATCACATGACTATCATGTAGTGATCACGTGACTTAATGGCGCTGATCATGTGACTGATCTTGCGCTGATCATGTTTGCTATCATACACTGATCATGTGCCTCTGGAGGCAATAAACAAAGAGCTGAGTAGGCACGAATCAAACAGTCAGCAGGCAATAATCATGGAACTCAGCTGTGAGGAATCATGCTGCTCAGCTGGCAATAATCAAGCAGCTGAGCAGGCAGGAATTACGCAGCACAGCTGGCAATTGTCAAGCAGATGACAGGCAGGAATCGTGCAGCTCAGCTGGCAATTGTCAAGCAGATGAGCAGACAGTAATCACGCAGCTCAGCAGGCCCTGATCACGTGACTGAGCATGCACTGTTCACGTGGCTGATCATACACTGATCACGTGATGATCATGCACTGATCACTTGGATATCATGCACTGATCACGTGGCTGATCATACACTGTTCACGTGTCTGACCATGCACTGATCACGTGGCTGATCATACACTGCTCACGTAACTGATCATGCACTGATCACGTGGCTATCATGCACTGATCACGTGGCTGAACATGCACTGTTCACGTGGCTGATCACACACCTGTCACGTGACATATCATGCACTGATCACGTGGCACTCATGCACTGATCACGTGGCTGATCATACTCTGCTCACGTAACTCATCATGCACACATCACGTGGCTATCATGCACTGCTCACGTGGCTCGTCATGGAATGATCACATAGCTACCATATACTGGTCACGTGACTGATCATGCACAGATCACGTAAATGATCATGCACTGTTCACGTGACTGATCATGTACTGATCACGTGACTGATCATGCACTGATCACGTGGCTATCATGCTCTGCTCACGTGGCTGATCATGCAACGATCACGTAGCAACCATGTACTGGTCACGTGACTGATCATGCACTGATCACGTAATTGATCCTGCACTGATCACGTGGCTCATCATGCACTGATCACGTGGCTGATCATGCACTGATCACGTGATATCATGCACTGATCACGTGGCTGATCATGCACGATCACGTGACTGATCATGCACTGATCACGTGGCTATCATGCACTGATCACGTGGCTATCATGCACTGATCACGTGGCTGATCATGCACTGATCACGTGGCTATCATGCACTGATCACGTGACTGATCATGCACTGATCACGTGGCTGATCATGCACTGATCACGTGACTGATCATGCACTGATCACGTGACTGATCATGCACTGATCACGTGACTGATCATGCACTGATCACGTGGCTATCATGCACTGATCACGTGGCTGATCATGCAATGATCACGTAGCTATCATGCACTGATCACGTGACTGATCATGCACTGATCACGTAATTGATCATGCACTGATCACGTGGCTGATCATGCACTGATCACGTGGCTGATCATGCACTGATCACGTGACTGATCATGCACTGATCACGTGACTGATCATGCACTGATCACGTGGCTATCATGCACTGATCACGTGGCTGATCATGCACTGATCACGTGACTGATCATGCACTGATCACATGACTGATCATGCACTGATCACGTGACTGATCATGCACTGATCACGTGGCTATCATGCACTGATCACGTGGCTGATCATGCACTGATCATGCTACCATGTACTGTCACGTGACTGATCATACACTGATCACGTGACTGATCATGCACTGATCACGTGGCTATCATGCACTGATCACGTGGCTGATCATGCACTGATCACGTGCCTGATCATGCACTGATCACGTGACTGATCATGCACTGATCACGTGGCTATCATGCACTGATCACGTGGCTGATCATGCACTGATCACGTGGCTGATCATGCACTGATACGTGACTGATCATGCACTGATCACGTGACTGATCATGCACTGATCACGTGGCTATCATGCACTGATCACGTGGCTGATCATGCACTGATCACGTAGCTACCATGCACTGATCACGTGACTGATCATGCACTGATCACGTGACTGATCATGCACTGATCACGTGGCTATCATGCACTGATCACGTGACTGATCATGCACTGATCACGTCTATATCATGCACTGATCACGTGACTGATCATGCACTGATCACGTGGCTGATCATGCACTGATCACGTGACTGATCATGCACTGATCACGTGGCTGATCATGCACTGATCACGTGACTGATCATGCACTGATCACGTGACTGATCATGCACTGATCACGTGGCTATCATGCACTACTCACGTGGCTGATCATGCAATGATCATGTAGCTATGTACTGGTCACGTGACTGATCATACACCCATCAGGTGACTGATCATGCACTGATCACGTGGCTATCATGCACTGATCACGTGGCTGATCATGCACTGATCACGTGCCTGGTCATGCACTGATCACGTGACTGATCATGCACTGATCACGTGGCTATCATGCACTGATCACGTGGCTGATCATGCACTGATCACGTGGCTGATCATGCACTGATACCGTGACTGAGCATGGACTGATCACATGACTATCATGTAGTGATCACGTGACTTAATGGCGCTGATCATGTGACTGATCATGCGCTGATCATGTTTGCTATCATACACTGATCATGTGCCTCTGGAGGCAATAAACAAAGAGCTGAGTAGGCACGAATCAAACAGTCAGCAGGCAATAATCATGGAACTCAGGTGTGAGGAATCATGCTGCTCAGCTGGCAATAATCAAGCAGCTGAGCAGGCAGGAATTACGCAGCACAGCTGGCAATTGTCAAGCAGATGACAGGCAGGAATCGTGCAGCTCAGCTGGCAATTGTCAAGCAGATGAGCAGACAGTAATCACGCAGCTCAGCAGGCCCAGATCACGTGACTGAGCATGCACTGTTCACGTGGCTGATCATACACTGATCACGTGACTGATCATGCACTGATCACGTGGCTATCATGCACTGATCACGTGGCTGATCATACACTGTTCACGTGTCTGATCATGCACTGATCACGTGGCTGATCATACACTGCTCACGTAACTGATCATGCACTGATCACGTGGCTGATCATGCACTGATCACGTGGCTGATCATGCACTGATCACGTGGCTGATCATGCACTGATCACGTGACTGATCATGCACTGATCACGTCTATATCATGCACTGATCACGTGACTGATCATGCACTGATCACGTGGCTGATCATACACTGATCATGTGACTGATCATGCACTGATCACGTGGCTATCATGCACTGATCACTGGCTGATCATGCAATGATCACGTAGCTACCATGTACTGGTCACGTGACTGATCATGCACTGATCACGTAATTGATCATGCACTGATCACGTGACTGATCATGCACTGATCACGTGACTGATCATGCACTGATCACGTGGCTATCATGCACTACTCACGTGGCTGATCATGCAATGATCATGTAGCTACCATGTACTGGTCACGTGACTGATCATACACTGATCACGTGACTGATCATGCACTGATCACGTGGCTATCATGCACTGATCACGTGGCTGATCATGCACTGATCACGTGCCTGATCATGCACTGATCACGTGACTGATCATGCACTGATCACGTGGCTATCATGCACTGATCACGTGGCTGATCATGCACTGATCACGTGGCTGATCATGCACTGATACCGTGACTGAGCATGGACTGATCACATGACTATCATGCAGTGATCACGTGACTTAATGGCACTGATCATGTGACTGATCATGCACTGATCATGTTTGCTATCATACACTGATCATGTGCCTCTGGAGGCAATAAACAAAGAGCTGAGTAGGCACGAATCAAACAGTCAGCAGGCAATAATCATGGAACTCAGGTGTGAGGAATCATGCTGCTCAGCTGGCAATAATCAAGCAGCTGAGCAGGCAGGAATTACGCAGCACAGCTGATAATTGTCAAGCAGATGACAGGCAGGAATCGTGCAGCTCAGCTGGCAATTGTCAAGCAGATGAGCAGACAGTAATCACGCAGCTCAGCAGGCCCTGATCACGTGACTGAGCATGCACTGATCACGTGGCTGATCATACACTGATCACGTGACTGATCATGCACTGATCACGTGGCTGATCATGCACTGATCACGTGGCTATCATGCACTGATCACGTGGCTGATCATGCACTGATCACGTGACTGATCATGCACTGATCACTGGCTATCATGCACTGATCACGTGGCTATCATGCACTGATCACGTGGCTGATCATGCACTGATCACGTGACTGATCATGCACTGATCACGTCTATATCATGCACTGATCACGTGACTGATCATGCACTGATCACGTGGCTGATCATGCACTGATCATGTGACTGATCATGCACTGATCACGTGGCTATCATGCACTGATCACGTGGCTGATCATGCAATGATCACGTAGCTACCATGTACTGGTCACGTGACTGATCATGCACTGATCACGTAACTGATCATGCACTGATCACGTGACTGATCATGCACTGATCACGTGACTGATCATGCACTGATCACGTGACTGATCATGCACTGATCACGTGGCTGATCATGCACTGATCACGTGACTGATCATGCACTGATCACGTGCCTGATCATGCACTGATCACGTGACTGATCATGCACTGATCACGTGGCTATCATGCACTGATCACGTGGCTGATCATGCACTGATCACGTGGCTGATCATGCACTGATACCGTGACTGAGCATGGACTGATCACATGACTATCATGTAGTGATCACGTGACTTAATGGCGCTGATCATGTGACTGATCATGCACTGATCATGTTTGCTATCATACACTGATCATGTGCCTCTGGAGGCAATAAACAAAGAGCTGAGTAGGCACGAATCAAACAGTCAGCAGGCAATAATCATGGAACTCAGGTGTGAGGAATCATGCTGCTCAGCTGGCAATAATCAAGCAGCTGAGCAGGCAGGAATTACGCAGCACAGCTGATAATTGTCAAGCAGATGACAGGCAGGAATCGTGCAGCTCAGCTGGCAATTGTCAAGCAGATGAGCAGACAGTAATCACGCAGCTCAGCAGGCCCAGATCACGTGACTGAGCATGCACTGTTCACGTGGCTGATCATACACTGATCACGTGACTGATCATGCACTGATCACGTGGCTATCATGCACTGATCACGTGGCTGATCATACACTGTTCACGTGTCTGACCATGCACTGATCACGTGGCTGATCATACACTGCTCACGTAACTGATCATGCACTGATCACGTGGCTGATCATGCACTGATCACGTGGCTATCATGCACTGATCACGTGGCTGATCATGCACTGATCACGTGACTGATCATGCACTGATCATCTGGCTATCATGCACTCATCAACTGGCTATCATGCACTGATCACGTGGCTTGATCATGCACTGATCACGTGACTGATCATGCACTGATCACGTCTATATCATGCACTGATCACGTGACTGATCATGCACTGATCACGTGGATGATCATGCACTGATCATGTGACTGATCATGCACTGATCACGTGGCTATCATGCACTGATCACGTGGCTGATCATGCACTGATCACGTAGCTTCCATGTACTGGTCACGTGACTGATCATGCACTGATCACGTAATTGATCATGCACTGATCACGTGACTGATCATGCACTGATCACGTGAGTGATCATGCACTGATCACGTGACTGATCATGCACTGATCACGTGGCTATCATGCACTGCTCACGTGGCTGATCATGCAATGATCACGTAGCTACCATGTACTGGTCACGTGACTGATCATGCACTGATCACGTGACTGATCATGCACTGATCACGTGGCTGATCATGCACTGATCACGTGGCTGATCATGCACTGATCACGTGACTGATCATGCACTGATCACGTGACTGATCATGCACTGATCACGTGACTGATCATGCACTGATCACGTGCCTGATCATGCACTGATCACGTGACTGATCATGCACTGATCACATGGCTATCATGAACTGATCACCTGGCTGATCATGCACTGATCACGTGGCTGATCATGCACTGATACCGTGACTGAGCATGGACTGATCACATGACTATCATGTAGTGATCACGTGACTTAATGGCGCTGATCATGTGACTGATCATGCACTGATCATGTTTGCTATCATACACTGATCATGTGCCTCTGGAGGCAATAAACAAAGAGCTGAGTAGGCACGAATCAAACAGTCAGCAGGCAATAATCATGGAACTCAGCTGTGAGGAATCATGCTGCTCAGCTGGCAATAATCAAGCAGCTGAGCAGGCAGGAATTACGCAGCACAGCTGGCAATTGTCAAGCAGATGACAGGCAGGAATCGTGCAGCTCAGCTGGCAATTGTCAAGCAGATGAGCAGACAGTAATCACGCAGCTCAGCAGGCCCTGATCACGTGACTGAGCATGCACTGTTCACGTGGCTGATCATACACTGATCACGTGATGATCATGCACTGATCACTTGGATATCATGCACTGATCACGTGGCTGATCATACACTGTTCACGTGTCTGACCATGCACTGATCACGTGGCTGATCATACACTGCTCACGTAACTGATCATGCACTGATCACGTGGCTATCATGCACTGATCACGTGGCTGAACATGCACTGTTCACGTGGCTGATCACACACCTGTCACGTGACATATCATGCACTGATCACGTGGCACTCATGCACTGATCACGTGGCTGATCATACTCTGCTCACGTAACTCATCATGCACACATCACGTGGCTATCATGCACTGCTCACGTGGCTCGTCATGGAATGATCACGTAGCTACCATATACTGGTCACGTGACTGATCATGCACTGATCACGTAAATGATCATGCACTGTTCACGTGACTGATCATGTACTGATCACGTGACTGATCATGCACTGATCACGTGGCTATCATGCACTGCTCACGTGGCTGATCATGCAACGATCACGTAGCAACCATGTACTGGTCACGTGACTGATCATGCACTGATCACGTAATTGATCATGCACTGATCACGTGGCTCATCATGCACTGATCACGTGGCTGATCACACATGATCACGTGACTGATCATGCACTGATCACGTGGCTATCATGCACTGATCACGTGGCTATCATGCACTGATCACGTGGCTGATCACACACGTATCACATGACTGATCATGCACTGATCACGTGGCTATCATGCACTGATCACGTGGCTATCATGCACTGATCACGTGGCTGATCATGCAATGATCACGTAGCTACCATGTACTGGTCACGTGACTGATCATGCACTGATCACGTGACTGATCATGCACTGATCACGTGACTGATCATGCACTGATCACGTGACTGATCATGCACTGATCACGTGACTGATCATGCACTGATCACATAGCTATCATGCACTGATCACGTGGCTGATCATGCACTGATCACGTGGCTGATCATGCACTGATACCGTGACTGAGCATGGACTGATCACATGACTATCATGTAGTGATCACGTGACTTAATGGCGCTGATCATGTGACTGATCATGCACTGATCATGTTTGCTATCATACACTGATCATGTGCCTCTGGAGGCAATAAACAAAGAGCTGAGTAGGCACGAATCAAACAGTCAGCAGGCAATAATCATGGAACTCAGGTGTGAGGAATCATGCTGCTCAGCTGGCAATAATCAAGCAGCTGAGCAGGCAGGAATTACGCAGCACAGCTGGCAATTGTCAAGCAGATGACAGGCAGGAATCGTGCAGCTCAGCTGGCAATTGTCAAGCAGATGAGCAGACAGTAATCACGCAGCTCAGCAGGCCCTGATCACGTGACTGAGCATGCACTGTTCACGTGGCTGATCATACACTGATCACGTGATGATCATGCACTGATCACTTGGATATCATGCACTGATCACGTGGCTGATCATACACTGTTCACGTGTCTGACCATGCACTGATCACGTGGCTGATCATACACTGCTCACGTAACTGATCATGCACTGATCACGTGGCTGATCATGCACTGATCACGTGGCTGATCACACACCTGTCACGTGACATATCATGCACTGATCACGTGGCACTCATGCACTGATCACGTGGCTGATCATACTCTGCTCACGTAACTCATCATGCACACATCACGTGGCTATCATGCACTGCTCACGTGGCTCGTCATGGAATGATCACGTAGCTACCATATACTGGTCACGTGACTGATCATGCACAGATCACGTAAATGATCATGCACTGTTCACGTGACTGATCATGTACTGATCACGTGACTGATCATGCACTGATCACGTGGCTATCATGCACTGCTCACGTGGCTGATCATGCAACGATCACGTAGCAACCATGTACTGGTCACGTGACTGATCATGCACTGATCACGTAATTGATCATGCACTGATCACGTGGCTCATCATGCACTGATCACGTGGCTGATCACATGTATCACGTGACTGATCATGCACTGATCACGTGGCTATCATGCACTGATCACGTGGATATCATGCACTGATCACGTGGCTGATCACACACGTATCACGTGACTGATCATGCACTGATCACGTGGCTATCATGCACTGATCACGTGGCTGATCATGCACTGATCACGTGACTGATCATGCACTGATCACGTGACTGATCATGCACTGATCACGTGACTGATCATGCACTGATCACGTGCCTGATCATGCACTGATCACGTGACTGATCATGCACTGATCACATGGCTATCATGCACTGATCACGTGGCTGATCATGCACTGATCACGTGGCTGATCATGCACTGATACCGTGACTGAGCATGGACTGATCACATGACTATCATGTAGTGATCACGTGACTTAATGGCGCTGATCATGTGACTGATCATGCACTGATCATGTTTGCTATCATACACTGATCATGTGCCTCTGGAGGCAATAAACAAAGAGCTGAGTAGGCACGAATCAAACAGTCAGCAGGCAATAATCATGGAACTCAGGTGTGAGGAATCATGCTGCTCAGCTGGCAATAATCAAGCAGCTGAGCAGGCAGGAATTACGCAGCACAGCTGGCAATTGTCAAGCAGATGACAGGCAGGAATCGTGCAGCTCAGCTGGCAATTGTCAAGCAGATGAGCAGACAGTAATCACGCAGCTCAGCAGGCCCTGATCACGTGACTGAGCATGCACTGTTCACGTGGCTGATCATACACTGATCACGTGATGATCATGCACTGATCACTTGGATATCATGCACTGATCACGTGGCTGATCATACACTGTTCACGTGTCTGACCATGCACTGATCACGTGGCTGATCATACACTGCTCACGTAACTGATCATGCACTGATCACGTGGCTATCATGCACTGATCACGTGGCTGATCATGCACTGATCACGTGGCTGATCATGCACTGATCACGTGACTGATCATGCACTGATCACGTGATGATCATGCACTGATCACGTGGCTGATCATGCACTGATCACGTGGCTGATCATGCACTGATCACGTGACTGATCATGCACTGATCACGTGGCTATCATGCACTGATCACGTGGCTGATCATGCACTGATCACGTGACTGATCATGCACTGATCACGTGGCTGATCATGCACTGATCACGTGACTGATCATGCACTGATCACGTGGCTGATCATGCACTGATCACGTGACTATCATGCACTGATCACGTGGCTGATCATGCACTGATCACGTGACTGATCATGCACTGATCACTGGCTATCATGCACTGATCACTGGCTATCATGCACTGATCACGTGGCTGATCATGCACTGATCACGTGACTGATCATGCACTGATCACGTCTATATCATGCACTGATCACGTGACTGATCATGCACTGATCACGTGGATGATCATGCACTGATCACGTGACTGATCATGCACTGATCACGTGGCTATCATGCACTGATCACGTGGCTGATCATGCACTGATCACGTAGCTATCATGTACTGATCACGTGACTGATCATGCACTGATCACGTAATTGATCATGCACTGATCACGTGACTGATCATGCACTGATCACGTGACTGATCATGCACTGATCACGTGACTGATCATGCACTGATCACGTGGCTATCATGCACTGCACGTGGCTGATCATGCAATGATCACGTGCTACCATATACTGGTCACGTGACTGATCATGCACTGATCACGTGACTGATCATGCACTGATCACGTGGCTGATCATGCACTGATCACGTGACTGATCATGCACTGATCACGTGACTGATCATGCACTGATCACGTGACTGATCATGCACTGATCACGTGGCTGATCATGCACTGATCACGTGACTGATCATGCACTGATCACGTGGCTATCATGCACTGATCACGTGGCTGATCATGCACTGATCACGTGGCTGATCATGCACTGATCACGTGACTGATCATGCACTGATCACGTGACTATCATGCACTGATCACGTGACTGAATGCACTGATCACGTGACTGATCATGCACTGATCACGTGACTGATCATGCACTGATCACGGAATGATCATGCACTGATCACGTGACTGATCATGCACTGATCACGTGACTGATCATGCACTGATCACGTGACTGATCATGCACTGATCACGTGGCTATCATGCACTGATCACGTGGCTGATCATGCAATGATCACGTAGCTACCATGCACTGATCACGTGACTGATCATGCACTGATCACGTAATTGATCATGCACTGATCACGTGGCTGATCATGCACTGATCACGTGGCTGATCATGCACTGATCACGTGACTGATCATGCACTGATCACGTGACTGATCATGCACTGATCACGTGGCTATCATGCACTGATCACGTGGCTGATCATGCACTGATCACGTGCTGATCATGCACTGATCACATGACTGATCATGCACTGATCACGTGACTGATCATGCACTGATCACGTGGCTATCATGCACTGCTCACGTGGCTGATCATGCACTGATCACGTAGCTACCATGTACTGGTCACGTGACTGATCATGCACTGATCACGTGACTGATCATGCACTGATCACGTGGCTATCATGCACTGATCACGTGGCTGATCATGCACTGATCACGTGACTGATCATGCACTGATCACGTGACTGATCATGCACTGATCACGTGGCTATCATGCACTGATCACGTGGCTGATCATGCACTGATCACGTGGCTGATCATGCACTGATCACGTGACTGATCATGCACTGATCACGTGACTATCATGCACTGATCACGTGGCTATCATGCACTGATCACGTGGCTGATCATGCACTGATCATGTAGCTACCATGTACTGGTCACGTGACTGATCATGCACTGATCACGTGACTGATCATGCACTGATCACGTGGCTATCATGCACTGATCACGTGACTGATCATGCACTGATCACGTCTATATCATGCACTGATCACGTGACTGATCATGCACTGATCACGTGGCTGATCATGCACTGATCACGTGACTGATCATGCACTGATCACGTGGCTGATCATGCACTGATCACGTGACTGATCATGCACTGTTCACGTGACTGATCATGCACTGATCACGTGACTGATCATGCACTGATCACGTGGCTATCATGCACTACTCACGTGGCTGATCATGCAATGATCATGTAGCTACCATGTACTGGTCACGTGACTGATCATACACCCATCAGGTGACTGATCATGCACTGATCACGTGGCTATCATGCACTGATCACGTGGCTGATCATGCACTGATCACGTGCCTGATCATGCACTGATCACGTGACTGATCATGCACTGATCACGTGGCTATCATGAACTGATCACGTGGCTGATCATGCACTGATCACGTGGCTGATCATGCACTGATACCGTGACTGAGCATGGACTGATCACATGACTATCATGTAGTGATCACGTGACTTAATGGCGCTGATCATGTGACTGATCATGCGCTGATCATGTTTGCTATCATACACTGATCATGTGCCTCTGGAGGCAATAAACAAAGAGCTGAGTAGGCACGAATCAAACAGTCAGCAGGCAATAATCATGGAACTCAGGTGTGAGGAATCATGCTGCTCAGCTGGCAATAATCAAGCAGCTGAGCAGGCAGGAATTACGCAGCACAGCTGATAATTGTCAAGCAGATGACAGGCAGGAATCGTGCAGCTCAGCTGGCAATTGTCAAGCAGATGAGCAGACAGTAATCACGCAGCTCAGCAGGCCCAGATCACGTGACTGAGCATGCACTGTTCACGTGGCTGATCATACACTGATCACGTGACTGATCATGCACTGATCACGTGGCTATCATGCACTGATCACGTGGCTGATCATACACTGATCACGTAACTGATCATGCACTGATCACGTGGCTATCATGCACTGATCACGTGGCTGATCATGCACTGATCACGTGGCTGATCATGCACTGATCACGTGGCTGATCATGCACTGATCACGTGACTGATCATGCACTGATCACGTGGCTGATCATGCACTGATCACGTGGCTATCATGCACTGATCACGTGGCTGATCATGCACTGATCACGTGACTGATCATGCACTGATCACTGGCTATCATGCACTGATCACTGGCTATCATGCACTGATCACGTGGCTGATCATGCACTGATCACGTGACTGATCATGCACTGATCACGTCTATATCATGCACTGATCACGTGACTGATCATGCACTGATCACGTGGCTGATCATGCACTGATCATGTGACTGATCATGCACTGATCACGTGGCTGATCATGCAATGATCACGTGGCTACCATGCACTGGTCACGTGACTGATCATGCACTGATCACGTAACTGATCATGCACTGATCACGTGACTGATCATGCACTGATCACGTGACTGATCATGCACTGATCACGTGACTGATCATGCACTGATCACGTGACTGATCATGCACTGATCACGTGCCTGATCATGCACTGATCACGTGACTGATCATGCACTGATCACATGGCTATCATGAACTGATCACCTGGCTGATCATGCACTGATCACGTGGCTGATCATGCACTGATACCGTGACTGAGCATGGACTGATCACATGACTATCATGTAGTGATCACGTGACTTAATGGCGCTGATCATGTGACTGATCATGCACTGATCATGTTTGCTATCATACACTGATCATGTGCCTCTGGAGGCAATAAACAAAGAGCTGAGTAGGCACGAATCAAACAGTCAGCAGGCAATAATCATGGAACTCAGCTGTGAGGAATCATGCTGCTCAGCTGGCAATAATCAAGCAGCTGAGCAGGCAGGAATTACGCAGCACAGCTGGCAATTGTCAAGCAGATGACAGGCAGGAATCGTGCAGCTCAGCTGGCAATTGTCAAGCAGATGAGCAGACAGTAATCACGCAGCTCAGCAGGCCCTGATCACGTGACTGAGCATGCACTGTTCACGTGGCTGATCATACACTGATCACGTGATGATCATGCACTGATCACTTGGATATCATGCACTGATCACGTGGCTGATCATACACTGTTCACGTGTCTGACCATGCACTGATCACGTGGCTGATCATACACTGCTCACGTAACTGATCATGCACTGATCACGTGGCTATCATGCACTGATCACGTGGCTGAACATGCACTGTTCACGTGGCTGATCACACACCTGTCACGTGACATATCATGCACTGATCACGTGGCACTCATGCACTGATCACGTGGCTGATCATACTCTGCTCACGTAACTCATCATGCACACATCACGTGGCTATCATGCACTGCTCACGTGGCTCGTCATGGAATGATCACGTAGCTACCATATACTGGTCACGTGACTGATCATGCACAGATCACGTAAATGATCATGCACTGTTCACGTGACTGATCATGTACTGATCACGTGACTGATCATGCACTGATCACGTGGCTATCATGCTCTGCTCACGTGGCTGATCATGCAACGATCACGTAGCAACCATGTACTGGTCACGTGACTGATCATGCACTGATCACGTAATTGATCCTGCACTGATCACGTGGCTCATCATGCACTGATCACGTGGCTGATCACACATGTATCACGTGACTGATCATGCACTGATCACGTGGCTCTCATGCACTGATCACGTGGCTATCATGCACTGATCACGTGGCTGATCACACACTATCACGTGACTGATCATGCACTGATCACGTGGCTATCATGCACTGATCACGTGGCTATCATGCACTGATCACGTGGCTGATCATGCAATGATCACGTAGCTACCATGTACTGGTCACGTGACTGATCATGCACTGATCACGTAATTGATCATGCACTGATCACGTGACTGATCATGCACTGATCACGTGGTGATCATGCACTGATCACGTGACTGATCATGCACTGATCACGTGGCTATCATGCACTGATCACGTGGCTGATCATGCACTGATCACGTGGCTATCATGCACTGATCACGTGGCTATCATGCACTGATCACGTGACTGATCATGCACTGATCACGTGACTGATCATGCACTGATCACGTGACTGATCATGCACTGATCACGTGCCTGATCATGCACTGATCACGTGACTGATCATGCACTGATCACGTGGCTATCATGCACTGATCACGTGGCTGATCATGCACTGATCACGTGGCTGATCATGCACTGATACCGTGACTGAGCATGGACTGATCACATGACTATCATGTAGTGATCACGTGACTTAATGGCGCTGATCATGTGACTGATCATGCACTGATCATGTTTGCTATCATACACTGATCATGTGCCTCTGGAGGCAATAAACAAAGAGCTGAGTAGGCACGAATCAAACAGTCAGCAGGCAATAATCATGGAACTCAGCTGTGAGGAATCATGCTGCTCAGCTGGCAATAATCAAGCAGCTGAGCAGGCAGGAATTACGCAGCACAGCTGGCAATTGTCAAGCAGATGACAGGCAGGAATCGTGCAGCTCAGCTGGCAATTGTCAAGCAGATGAGCAGACAGTAATCACGCAGCTCAGCAGGCCCTGATCACGTGACTGAGCATGCACTGTTCACGTGGCTGATCATACACTGATCACGTGATGATCATGCACTGATCACTTGGATATCATGCACTGATCACGTGGCTGATCATACACTGTTCACGTGTCTGACCATGCACTGATCACGTGGCTGATCATACACTGCTCACGTAACTGATCATGCACTGATCACGTGGCTATCATGCACTGATCACGTGGCTGATCATGCACTGTTCACGTGGCTGATCATGCACTGATCACGTGGCTGATCATGCACTGATCACGTGACTGATCATGCACTGATCACGTGGCTGATCATGCACTGATCACGTGGCTATCATGCACTGATCACGTGGCTGATCATGCACTGATCACGTGACTGATCATGCACTGATCACTGGCTATCATGCACTGATCACTGGCTATCATGCACTGATCACGTGGCTGATCATGCACTGATCACGTGACTGATCATGCACTGATCACGTCTATATCATGCACTGATCACGTGACTGATCATGCACTGATCACGTGGATGATCATGCACTGATCATGTGACTGATCATGCACTGATCACGTGGCTATCATGCACTGATCACGTGGCTGATCATGCACTGATCACGTAGCTACCATGTACTGATCACGTGACTGATCATGCACTGATCACGTGGCTGATCATGCACTGATCACGTGACTGATCATGCACTGATCACGTGGCTGATCATGCACTGATCACGTGACTGATCATGCACTGATCACGTGGCTATCATGCACTGCTCACGTGGCTGATCATGCAATGATCACGTAGCTACCATGTACTGGTCACGTGACTGATCATGCACTGATCACGTGACTGATCATGCACTGATCACGTGGCTGATCATGCACTGATCACGTGACTGATCATGCACTGATCACGTGACTGATCATGCACTGATCACGTGACTGATCATGCACTGATCACGTGCCTGATCATGCACTGATCACGTGACAAATCATGCACTGATCACATAGCTATCATGCACTGATCACCTGGCTGATCATGCACTGATCACGTGGCTGATCATGCACTGATACCGTGACTGAGCATGGACTGATCACATGACTATCATGTAGTGATCACGTGACTTAATGGCGCTGATCATGTGACTGATCATGCACTGATCATGTTTGCTATCATACACTGATCATGTGCCTCTGGAGGCAATAAACAAAGAGCTGAGTAGGCACGAATCAAACAGTCAGCAGGCAATAATCATGGAACTCAGCTGTGAGGAATCATGCTGCTCAGCTGGCAATAATCAAGCAGCTGAGCAGGCAGGAATTACGCAGCACAGCTGGCAATTGTCAAGCAGATGACAGGCAGGAATCGTGCAGCTCAGCTGGCAATTGTCAAGCAGATGAGCAGACAGTAATCACGCAGCTCAGCAGGCCCTGATCACGTGACTGAGCATGCACTGTTCACGTGGCTGATCATACACTGATCACGTGATGATCATGCACTGATCACTTGGATATCATGCACTGATCACGTGGCTGATCATACACTGTTCACGTGTCTGACCATGCACTGATCACGTGGCTGATCATACACTGCTCACGTAACTGATCATGCACTGATCACGTGGCTATCATGCACTGATCACGTGGCTGAACATGCACTGTTCACGTGGCTGATCACACACCTGTCACGTGACATATCATGCACTGATCACGTGGCACTCATGCACTGATCACGTGGCTGATCATACTCTGCTCACGTAACTCATCATGCACACATCACGTGGCTATCATGCACTGCTCACGTGGCTCGTCATGGAATGATCACGTAGCTACCATATACTGGTCACGTGACTGATCATGCACAGATCACGTAAATGATCATGCACTGTTCACGTGACTGATCATGTACTGATCACGTGACTGATCATGCACTGATCACGTGGCTATCATGCTCTGCTCACGTGGCTGATCATGCAACGATCACGTAGCAACCATGTACTGGTCACGTGACTGATCATGCACTGATCACGTAATTGATCCTGCACTGATCACGTGGCTCATCATGCACTGATCACGTGGCTGATCACACATGTATCACGTGACTGATCATGCACTGATCACGTGGCTCTCATGCACTGATCACGTGGCTATCATGCACTGATCACGTGGATATCATGCACTGATCACGTGGCTGATCACACACGTATCACATGACTGATCATGCACTGATCACGTGGCTATCATGCACTGATCACGTGGCTATCATGCACTGATCACGTGGCTGATCATGCAATGATCACGTAGCTACCATGTACTGATCACGTGACTGATCATGCACTGATCACGTAATTGATCATGCACTGATCACGTGACTGATCATGCACTGATCACGTGAGCTGATCATGCACTGATCACGTGACTGATCATGCACTGATCACGTGGCTATCATGCACTGATCACGTGGCTGATCATGCACTGATCACGTAGCTGACCATGCACTGATCACGTGACTGATCATGCACTGATCACGTGACTGATCATGCACTGATCACGTGGCTGATCATGCACTGATCACGTGGCTGATCATGCACTGATCACGTGACTGATCATGCACTGATCACGTGACTGATCATGCACTGATCACGTGGCTATCATGCACTGATCACGTGGCTGATCATGCACTGATCACGTGCCTGATCATGCACTGATCACATGACTGATCATGCACTGATCACGTGACTGATCATGCACTGATCACGTGGCTATCATGCACTACTCACGTGGCTGATCATGCAATGATCATGTAGCTACCATGTACTGGTCAGTGACTGATCATACACTGATCAGGTGACTGATCATGCACTGATCACGTGGCTATCATGCACTGATCACGTGGCTGATCATGCACTGATCACGTGCCTGATCATGCACTGATCACGTGACTGATCATGCACTGATCACGTGGCTATCATGCACTGATCACGTGGCTGATCATGCACTGATCACGTGGCTGATCATGCACTGATCACGTGACTGATCATGCACTGATCACGTGACTATCATGCACTGATCACGTGGCTATCATGCACTGATCACGTGGCTGATCATGCACTGATCATGTAGCTATCATGCACTGGTCACGTGACTGATCATGCACTGATCACGTGACTGATCATGCACTGATCACGTGGCTATCATGCACTGATCACGTGACTGATCATGCACTGATCACGTCTATATCATGCACTGATCACGTGACTGATCATGCACTGATCACGTGGCTGATCATGCACTGATCACGTGACTGATCATGCACTGATCACGTGACTGATCATGCACTGATCACGTGACTGATCATGCACTGATCACGTGGCTATCATGCACTGATCACGTGGCTGATCATGCACTGATCATGTAGCGACCATGTACTGGTCACGTGACTGATCATGCACTGATCACGTGACTGATCATGCACTGATCACGTGGCTATCATGCACTGATCACGTGGCTGATCATGCACTGATCACGTGACTGATCATGCACTGATCACGTGACTGATCATGCACTGATCACGTGGCTATCATGCACTGATCACGTGGCTGATCATGCACTGATCACGTGGCTGATCATGCACTGATCACGTGACTGATCATGCACTGATCACGTGACTGATCATGCACTGATCACGTGGCTATCATGCACTACTCACGTGGCTGATCATGCAATGATCATGTAGCTACCATGTACAGGTCACGTGAATGATCATACACCCATCAGGTGACTGATCATGCACTGATCACGTGGCTATCATGCACTGATCACGTGACTGATCATGCACTGATCACGTCTATATCATGCACTGATCACATGACTGCCCATGCACTGATCACGTGGATGATCATACACTAATCATGTGACAGATCATGCACTGATCACGTGGCTGATCATGCACTGATACCGTGACTGAGCATGGACTGATCACATGACTATCATGTAGTGATCACGTGACTTAATGGCGCTGATCATGTGACTGATCATGCGCTGATCATGTTTGCTATCATACACTGATCATGTGCCTCTGGAGGCAATAAACAAAGAGCTGAGTAGGCACGAATCAAACAGTCAGCAGGCAATAATCATGGAACTCAGGTGTGAGGAATCATGCTGCTCAGCTGGCAATAATCAAGCAGCTGAGCAGGCAGGAATTACGCAGCACAGCTGGCAATTGTCAAGCAGATGACAGGCAGGAATCGTGCAGCTCAGCTGGCAATTGTCAAGCAGATGAGCAGACAGTAATCACGCAGCTCAGCAGGCCCAGATCACGTGACTGAGCATGCACTGTTCACGTGGCTGATCATACACTGATCACGTGACTGATCATGCACTGATCACGTGGCTATCATGCACTGATCACGTGGCTGATCATACACTGTTCACGTGTCTGACCATGCACTGATCACGTGGCTGATCATACACTGCTCACGTAACTGATCATGCACTGATCACGTGGCTGATCATGCACTGATCACGTGGCTATCATGCACTGATCACGTGGCTGATCATACACTGATCACGTGACTGATCATGCACTGATCACTGGCTATCATGCACTCATCAACTGGCTATCATGCACTGATCACGTGGCTGATCATGCACTGATCACGTGACTGATCATGCACTGATCACGTCTATATCATGCACTGATCACGTGACTGATCATGCACTGATCACGTGGATGATCATACACTGATCATGACTGATCATGCACTGATCACGTGGCTATCATGCACTGATCACGTGGCTGATCATGCAATGATCACGTAGCTACCATGTACTGGTCACGTGACTGATCATGCACTGATCACGTAATTGATCATGCACTGATCACGTGACTGATCATGCACTGATCACGTGAGTGATCATGCACTGATCACGTGACTGATCATGCACTGATCACGTGGCTATCATGCACTGCTCACGTGGCTGATCATGCAATGATCACGTAGCTACCATGTACTGGTCACGTGACTGATCATGCACTGATCACGTGACTGATCATGCACTGATCACGTGGCTGATCATGCACTGATCACGTGGCTGATCATGCACTGATCACGTGACTGATCATGCACTGATCACGTGACTGATCATGCACTGATCACGTGCCTGATCATGCACTGATCACGTGACTGATCATGCACTGATCACATAGCTATCATGAACTGATCACCTGGCTGATCATGCACTGATCACGTGGCTGATCATGCACTGATACCGTGACTGAGCATGGACTGATCACATGACTATCATGTAGTGATCACGTGACTTAATGGCGCTGATCATGTGACTGATCATGCACTGATCATGTTTGCTATCATACACTGATCATGTGCCTCTGGAGGCAATAAACAAAGAGCTGAGTAGGCACGAATCATACAGTCAGCAGGCAATAATCATGGAACTCAGCTGTGAGGAATCATGCTGCTCAGCTGGCAATAATCAAGCAGCTGAGCAGGCAGGAATTACGCAGCACAGCTGGCAATTGTCAAGCAGATGACAGGCAGGAATCGTGCAGCTCAGCTGGCAATTGTCAAGCAGATGAGCAGACAGTAATCACGCAGCTCAGCAGGCCCTGATCACGTGACTGAGCATGCACTGTTCACGTGGCTGATCATACACTGATCACGTGATGATCATGCACTGATCACTTGGATATCATGCACTGATCACGTGGCTGATCATACACTGTTCACGTGTCTGACCATGCACTGATCACGTGGCTGATCATACACTGCTCACGTAACTGATCATGCACTGATCACGTGGCTATCATGCACTGATCACGTGGCTGAACATGCACTGTTCACGTGGCTGATCACACACCTGTCACGTGACATATGCACTGATCACGTGGCACTCATGCACTGATCACGTGGCTGATCATACTCTGCTCACGTAACTCATCATGCACACATCACGTGGCTATCATGCACTGCTCACGTGGCTCGTCATGGAATGATCACGTAGCTACCATATACTGGTCACGTGACTGATCATGCACAGATCACGTAAATGATCATGCACTGTTCACGTGACTGATCATGTACTGATCACGTGACTGATCATGCACTGATCACGTGGCTATCATGCTCTGCTCACGTGGCTGATCATGCAACGATCACGTAGCAACCATGTACTGGTCACGTGACTGATCATGCACTGATCACGTAATTGATCCTGCACTGATCACGTGGCTCATCATGCACTGATCACGTGGCTGATCACACATGTATCACGTGACTGATCATGCACTGATCACGTGGCTATCATGCACTGATCACGTGGCTATCATGCACTGATCACGTGGCTGATCACACACGTATCACATGACTGATCATGCACTGATCACGTGGCTATCATGCACTGATCACGTGGCTATCATGCACTGATCACGTGGCTGATCATGCAATGATCACGTAGCTACCATGTACTGGTCACGTGACTGATCATGCACTGATCACGTAATTGATCATGCACTGATCACGTGACTGATCATGCACTGATCACGTGAGTGATCATGCACTGATCACGTGACTGATCATGCACTGATCACGTGGCTATCATGCACTGATCACGTGGCTGATCATGCAATGATCACGTAGGCCATATACTGATCACGTGACTGATCATGCACTGATCACGTAATTGATCATGCACTGATCACGTGGCTGATCATGCACTGATCACGTGGCTGATCATGCACTGATCACGTGACTGATCATGCACTGATCACGTGACTGATCATGCACTGATCACGTGGCTATCATGCACTGATCACGTGGCTGATCATGCACTGATCACGTGCCTGATCATGCACTGATCACATGACTGATCATGCACTGATCACGTGACTGATCATGCACTGATCACGTGGCTATCATGCACTGATCACGTGGCTGATCATGCACTGATCACGTGACTGATCATGCACTGATCACATGACTGATCATGCACTGATCACGTGACTGATCATGCACTGATCACGTGATATCATGCACTGATCACGTGACTGATCATGCACTGATCACGTGGCTGATCATGCACTGATCATGTGACTGATCATGCACTGATCACGTGGCTGATCATGCACTGATCACGTGACTGATCATGCACTGATCACGTGACTGATCATGCACTGATCACGTGACTGATCATGCACTGATCACGTGGCTATCATGCACTGATCACGTGGCTGATCATGCACTGATCACGTAGCTACCATGTACTGGTCACGTGACTGATCATGCACTGATCACGTGACTGATCATGCACTGATCACGTGGCTATCATGCACTGATCACGTGGCTGATCATGCACTGATCACGTGACTGATCATGCACTGATCACGTGACTGATCATGCACTGATCACGTGGCTATCATGCACTGATCACGTGGCTGATCATGCACTGATCACGTGGCTGATCATGCACTGATCACGTGACTGATCATGCACTGATCACGTGACTGATCATGCACTGATCACGTGGCTATCATGCACTACTCACGTGGCTGATCATGCAATGATCATGTAGCTACCATGTACAGGTCACGTGAATGATCATACACCCATCAGGTGACTGATCATGCACTGATCACGTGGCTATCATGCACTGATCACGTGACTGATCATGCACTGATCACGTCTATATCATGCACTGATCACATGACTGCCCATGCACTGATCACGTGGATGATCATACACTATCATGTGACAGATCATGCACTGATCACGTGGCTGATCATGCACTGATACCGTGACTGAGCATGGACTGATCACATGACTATCATGTAGTGATCACGTGACTTAATGGCGCTGATCATGTGACTGATCATGCGCTGATCATGTTTGCTATCATACACTGATCATGTGCCTCTGGAGGCAATAAACAAAGAGCTGAGTAGGCACGAATCAAACAGTCAGCAGGCAATAATCATGGAACTCAGGTGTGAGGAATCATGCTGCTCAGCTGGCAATAATCAAGCAGCTGAGCAGGCAGGAATTACGCAGCACAGCTGGCAATTGTCAAGCAGATGACAGGCAGGAATCGTGCAGCTCAGCTGGCAATTGTCAAGCAGATGAGCAGACAGTAATCACGCAGCTCAGCAGGCCCAGATCACGTGACTGAGCATGCACTGTTCACGTGGCTGATCATACACTGATCACGTGACTGATCATGCACTGATCACGTGGCTATCATGCACTGATCACGTGGCTGATCATACACTGTTCACGTGTCTGACCATGCACTGATCACGTGGCTGATCATACACTGCTCACGTAACTGATCATGCACTGATCACGTGGCTGATCATGCACTGATCACGTGGCTATCATGCACTGATCACGTGGCTGATCATGCACTGATCACGTGACTGATCATGCACTGATCATCTGGCTATCATGCACTCATCAACTGGCTATCATGCACTGATCACGTGGCTGATCATGCACTGATCACGTGACTGATCATGCACTGATCACGTCTATATCATGCACTGATCACATGACTGATCATGCACTGATCACGTGGATGATCATGCACTGATCACGTGACTGATCATGCACTGATCACGTGGCTATCATGCACTGATCACGTGGCTGATCATGCAATGATCACGTAGCTACCATGTACTGGTCACGTGACTGATCATGCACTGATCACGTAATTGATCATGCACTGATCACGTGACTGATCATGCACTGATCACGTGAGTGATCATGCACTGATCACGTGACTGATCATGCACTGATCACGTGGCTATCATGCACTGCTCACGTGGCTGATCATGCAATGATCACGTAGCTACCATGTACTGGTCACGTGACTGATCATGCACTGATCACGTGACTGATCATGCACTGATCACGTGGCTGATCATGCACTGATCACGTGGCTGATCATGCACTGATCACGTGACTGATCATGCACTGATCACGTGACTGATCATGCACTGATCACGTGCCTGATCATGCACTGATCACGTGACAAATCATGCACTGATCACATAGCTATCATGCACTGATCACGTGGCTGATCATGCACTGATCACGTGGCTGATCATGCACTGATACCGTGACTGAGCATGGACTGATCACATGACTATCATGTAGTGATCACGTGACTTAATGGCGCTGATCATGTGACTGATCATGCACTGATCATGTTTGCTATCATACACTGATCATGTGCCTCTGGAGGCAATAAACAAAGAGCTGAGTAGGCACGAATCAAACAGTCAGCAGGCAATAATCATGGAACTCAGCTGTGAGGAATCATGCTGCTCAGCTGGCAATAATCAAGCAGCTGAGCAGGCAGGAATTACGCAGCACAGCTGGCAATTGTCAAGCAGATGACAGGCAGGAATCGTGCAGCTCAGCTGGCAATTGTCAAGCAGATGAGCAGACAGTAATCACGCAGCTCAGCAGGCCCTGATCACGTGACTGAGCATGCACTGTTCACGTGGCTGATCATACACTGATCACGTGATGATCATGCACTGATCACTTGGATATCATGCACTGATCACGTGGCTGATCATACACTGTTCACGTGTCTGACCATGCACTGATCACGTGGCTGATCATACACTGCTCACGTAACTGATCATGCACTGATCACGTGGCTATCATGCACTGATCACGTGGCTGAACATGCACTGTTCACGTGGCTGATCACACACCTGTCACGTGACATATGCACTGATCACGTGGCACTCATGCACTGATCACGTGGCTGATCATACTCTGCTCACGTAACTCATCATGCACACATCACGTGGCTATCATGCACTGCTCACGTGGCTCGTCATGGAATGATCACGTAGCTACCATATACTGGTCACGTGACTGATCATGCACAGATCACGTAAATGATCATGCACTGTTCACGTGACTGATCATGTACTGATCACGTGACTGATCATGCACTGATCACGTGGCTATCATGCTCTGCTCACGTGGCTGATCATGCAACGATCACGTAGCAACCATGTACTGGTCACGTGACTGATCATGCACTGATCACGTAATTGATCCTGCACTGATCACGTGGCTCATCATGCACTGATCACGTGGCTGATCACACATGTATCACGTGACTGATCATGCACTGATCACGTGGCTATCATGCACTGATCACGTGGATATCATGCACTGATCACGTGGCTGATCACACACGTATCACATGACTGATCATGCACTGATCACGTGGCTATCATGCACTGATCACGTGGCTATCATGCACTGATCACGTGGCTGATCATGCAATGATCACGTAGCTACCATGTACTGGTCACGTGACTGATCATGCACTGATCACGTAATTGATCATGCACTGATCACGTGACTGATCATGCACTGATCACGTGGCTGATCATGCACTGATCACGTGACTGATCATGCACTGATCACGTGGCTATCATGCACTGATCACGTGGCTGATCATGCACTGATCACGTAGCTACCATATACTGATCACGTGACTGATCATGCACTGATCACGTAATTGATCATGCACTGATCACGTGGCTGATCATGCACTGATCACGTGGCTGATCATGCACTGATCACGTGACTGATCATGCACTGATCACGTGACTGATCATGCACTGATCACGTGGCTATCATGCACTGATCACGTGGCTGATCATGCACTGATCACGTGCCTGATCATGCACTGATCACATGACTGATCATGCACTGATCACGTGACTGATCATGCACTGATCACGTGGCTATCATGCACTGATCACTGGCTGATCATGCACTGATCACGTGACTGATCATGCACTGATCACATGACTGATCATGCACTGATCACGTGACTGATCATGCACTGATCACGTCTATATCATGCACTGATCACATGACTGATCATGCACTGATCACGTGGCTGATCATGCACTGATCACGTGACTGATCATGCACTGATCACGTGGCTGATCATGCACTGATCACGTGACTGATCATGCACTGATCACGTGACTGATCATGCACTGATCACGTGACTGATCATGCACTGATCACGTGGCTATCATGCACTGATCACGTGGCTGATCATGCACTGATCATGTAGCTACCATGTACTGGTCACGTGACTGATCATGCACTGATCACGTGACTGATCATGCACTGATCACGTGGCTATCATGCACTGATCACGTGGCTGATCATGCACTGATCACGTGACTGATCATGCACTGATCACGTGACTGATCATGCACTGATCACGTGGCTATCATGCACTGATCACGTGGCTGATCATGCACTGATCACGTGGCTGATCATGCACTGATACGTGACTGATCATGCACTGATCACGTGACTGATCATGCACTGATCACGTGGCTATCATGCACTACTCACGTGGCTGATCATGCAATGATCATGTAGCTACCATGTACAGGTCACGTGAATGATCATACACCCATCAGGTGACTGATCATGCACTGATCACGTGGCTATCATGCACTGATCACGTGACTGATCATGCACTGATCACGTCTATATCATGCACTGATCACATGACTGCCCATGCACTGATCACGTGGATGATCATACACTAATCATGTGACAGATCATGCACTGATCACGTGGCTGATCATGCACTGATACCGTGACTGAGCATGGACTGATCACATGACTATCATGTAGTGATCACGTGACTTAATGGCGCTGATCATGTGACTGATCATGCGCTGATCATGTTTGCTATCATACACTGATCATGTGCCTCTGGAGGCAATAAACAAAGAGCTGAGTAGGCACGAATCAAACAGTCAGCAGGCAATAATCATGGAACTCAGGTGTGAGGAATCATGCTGCTCAGCTGGCAATAATCAAGCAGCTGAGCAGGCAGGAATTACGCAGCACAGCTGGCAATTGTCAAGCAGATGACAGGCAGGAATCGTGCAGCTCAGCTGGCAATTGTCAAGCAGATGAGCAGACAGTAATCACGCAGCTCAGCAGGCCCAGATCACGTGACTGAGCATGCACTGTTCACGTGGCTGATCATACACTGATCACGTGACTGATCATGCACTGATCACGTGGCTATCATGCACTGATCACGTGGCTGATCATACACTGTTCACGTGCTGATCATGCACTGATCACGTGGCTGATCATGCACTGATCACGTGGCTGATCATGCACTGATCACGTGGCTGATCATGCACTGATCACGTGGCTGATCATGCACTGATCACGTGACTGATCATGCACTGATCACGTGGCTGATCATGCACTGATCACGTGGCTATCATGCACTGATCACGTGGCTGATCATGCACTGATCACGTGACTGATCATGCACTGATCACTGGCTATCATGCACTGATCAACTGGCTATCATGCACTGATCACGTGGCTGATCATGCACTGATCACGTGACTGATCATGCACTGATCACGTCTATATCATGCACTGATCACATGACTGATCATGCACTGATCACCCGGATGATCATGCACTGATCATGTGACTGATCATGCACTGATCACGTGGCTATCATGCACTGATCACGTGGCTGATCATG
Organism: Bos javanicus; assembly: GCF_032452875.1. Classification (NCBI taxonomy): domain Eukaryota; kingdom Metazoa; phylum Chordata; class Mammalia; order Artiodactyla; family Bovidae; genus Bos; species Bos javanicus. The sequence goes on from NW_026893622.1 coordinate 65,773, forward strand.
CACTGATCACGTAGCTACCATGTACTGGTCACGTGACTGATCATGCACTGATCACGTAATTGATCATGCACTGATCACGTGACTTATCATGCACTGATCACGTGAGTGATCATGCACTGATCACGTGACTGATCATGCACTGATCACGTGGCTATCATGCACTGCTCACGTGGCTGATCATGCAATGATCACGTAGCTACCATGTACTGGTCACGTGACTGATCATGCACTGATCACGTGGATCATGCACTGATCACGTGGCTGATCATGCACTGATCACGTGACTGATCATGCACTGATCACGTGACTGATCATGCACTGATCACGTGACTGATCATGCACTGATCACGTGCCTGATCATGCACTGATCACGTGACAAATCATGCACTGATCACATAGCTATCATGAACTGATCACCTGGCTGATCATGCACTGATCACGTGGCTGATCATGCACTGATACCGTGACTGAGCATGGACTGATCACATGACTATCATGTAGTGATCACGTGACTTAATGGCGCTGATCATGTGACTGATCATGCACTGATCATGTTTGCTATCATACACTGATCATGTGCCTCTGGAGGCAATAAACAAAGAGCTGAGTAGGCACGAATCAAACAGTCAGCAGGCAATAATCATGGAACTCAGCTGTGAGGAATCATGCTGCTCAGCTGGCAATAATCAAGCAGCTGAGCAGGCAGGAATTACGCAGCACAGCTGGCAATTGTCAAGCAGATGACAGGCAGGAATCGTGCAGCTCAGCTGGCAATTGTCAAGCAGATGAGCAGACAGTAATCACGCAGCTCAGCAGGCCCTGATCACGTGACTGAGCATGCACTGTTCACGTGGCTGATCATACACTGATCACGTGATGATCATGCACTGATCACTTGGATATCATGCACTGATCACGTGGCTGATCATACACTGTTCACGTGTCTGACCATGCACTGATCACGTGGCTGATCATACACTGCTCACGTAACTGATCATGCACTGATCACGTGGCTATCATGCACTGATCACGTGGCTGAACATGCACTGTTCACGTGGCTGATCACACACCTGTCACGTGACATATCATGCACTGATCACGTGGCACTCATGCACTGATCACGTGGCTGATCATACTCTGCTCACGTAACTCATCATGCACACATCACGTGGCTATCATGCACTGCTCACGTGGCTCGTCATGGAATGATCACGTAGCTACCATATACTGGTCACGTGACTGATCATGCACAGATCACGTAAATGATCATGCACTGTTCACGTGACTGATCATGCACTGATCACGTGGCTATCATGCACTGCTCACGTGGCTGATCATGCAACGATCACGTAGCAACCATGTACTGGTCACGTGACTGATCATGCACTGATCACGTAATTGATCATGCACTGATCACGTGGCTCATCATGCACTGATCACGTGGCTGATCATGCACTGATCACGTGGATATCATGCACTGATCACGTGGCTGATCATGATCACATGACTGATCATGCACTGATCACGTGGCTATCATGCACTGATCACGTGGCTATCATGCACTGATCACGTGGCTGATCATGCACTGATCACGTGGCTACCATGTACTGATCACGTGACTGATCATGCACTGATCACGTATTGATCATGCACTGATCACGTGACTGATCATGCACTGATCACGTGACTGATCATGCACTGATCACGTGACTGATCATGCACTGATCACGTGGCTATCATGCACTGATCACGTGGCTGATCATGCACTGATCACGTAGCTACCATATACTGATCACGTGACTGATCATGCACTGATCACGTATTGATCATGCACTGATCACGTGGCTGATCATGCACTGATCACGTGGCTGATCATGCACTGATCACGTGACTGATCATGCACTGATCACGTGACTGATCATGCACTGATCACGTGGCTATCATGCACTGATCACGTGGCTGATCATGCACTGATCACGTGCCTGATCATGCACTGATCACATGACTGATCATGCACTGATCACGTGACTGATCATGCACTGATCACGTGGCTATCATGCACTACTCACGTGGCTGATCATGCAATGATCATGTAGCTACCATGTACTGGTCAGTGACTGATCATACACTGATCAGGTGACTGATCATGCACTGATCACGTGGCTATCATGCACTGATCACGTGGCTGATCATGCACTGATCACGTGCCTGATCATGCACTGATCACGTGACTGATCATGCACTGATCACGTGGCTATCATGCACTGATCACGTGGCTGATCATGCACTGATCACGTGGCTGATCATGCACTGATCACGTGACTGATCATGCACTGATCACGTGACTATCATGCACTGATCACGTGGCTATCATGCACTGATCACGTGGCTGATCATGCACTGATCATGTAGCTATCATGCACTGGTCACGTGACTGATCATACACTGATCACGTGACTGATCATGCACTGATCACGTGGCTATCATGCACTGATCACGTGACTGATCATGCACTGATCACGTCTATATCATGCACTGATCACATGACTGATCATGCACTGATCACGTGGATGATCATGCACTGATCACGTGACTGATCATGCACTGATCACGTGGCTGATCATGCACTGATCACGTGACTGATCATGCACTGATCACGTGACTGATCATGCACTGATCACGTGACTGATCATGCACTGATCACGTGGCTATCATGCACTGATCACGTGGCTGATCATGCACTGATCACGTAGCTACCATGCACTGGTCACGTGACTGATCATGCACTGATCACGTGACTGATCATGCACTGATCACGTGGCTATCATGCACTGATCACGTGGCTGATCATGCACTGATCACGTGCCTGATCATGCACTGATCACGTGACTGATCATGCACTGATCACGTGGCTATCATGCACTGATCACGTGGCTGATCATGCACTGATCACGTGGCTGATCATGCACTGATCACGTGACTGATCATGCACTGATCACGTGACTGATCATGCACTGATCACGTGGCTATCATGCACTACTCACGTGGCTGATCATGCAATGATCATGTAGCTACCATGTACAGGTCACGTGAATGATCATACACCCATCAGGTGACTGATCATGCACTGATCACGTGGCTATCATGCACTGATCACGTGACTGATCATGCACTGATCACGTCTATATCATGCACTGATCACATGACTGCCCATGCACTGATCACGTGGATGATCATACACTAATCATGTGACAGATCATGCACTGATCACGTGGCTGATCATGCACTGATACCGTGACTGAGCATGGACTGATCACATGACTATCATGTAGTGATCACGTGACTTAATGGCACTGATCATGTGACTGATCATGCGCTGATCATGTTTGCTATCATACACTGATCATGTGCCTCTGGAGGCAATAAACAAAGAGCTGAGTAGGCACGAATCAAACAGTCAGCAGGCAATAATCATGGAACTCAGGTGTGAGGAATCATGCTGCTCAGCTGGCAATAATCAAGCAGCTGAGCAGGCAGGAATTACGCAGCACAGCTGACAATTGTCAAGCAGATGACAGGCAGGAATCGTGCAGCTCAGCTGGCAATTGTCAAGCAGATGAGCAGACAGTAATCACGCAGCTCAGCAGGCCCAGATCACGTGACTGAGCATGCACTGTTCACGTGGCTGATCATACACTGATCACGTGACTGATCATGCACTGATCACGTGGCTATCATGCACTGATCACGTGGCTGATCATACACTGTTCACGTGTCTGACCATGCACTGATCACGTGGCTGATCATACACTGCTCACGTAACTGATCATGCACTGATCACGTGGCTGATCATGCACTGATCAGTGGCTATCATGCACTGATCACGTGGCTGATCATGCACTGATCACGTGACTGATCATGCACTGATCACGTCTATATCATGCACTGATCACGTGACTGATCATGCACTGATCACGTGGATGATCATGCACTGATCATGTGACTGATCATGCACTGATCACGTGGCTATCATGCACTGATCACTGGCTGATCATGCAATGATCACGTAGCTACCATGTACTGGTCACGTGACTGATCATGCACTGATCACGTAATTGATCATGCACTGATCACGTGACTGATCATGCACTGATCACGTGACTGATCATGCACTGATCACGTGGCTATCATGCACTACTCACGTGGCTGATCATGCAATGATCATGTAGCTACCATGTACTGGTCACGTGACTGATCATACACCCATCAGGTGACTGATCATGCACTGATCACGTGGCTATCATGCACTGATCACGTGGCTGATCATGCACTGATCACGTGCCTGGTCATGCACTGATCACGTGACTGATCATGCACTGATCACGTGGCTATCATGCACTGATCACGTGGCTGATCATGCACTGATCACGTGGCTGATCATGCACTGATACCGTGACTGAGCATGGACTGATCACATGACTATCATGTAGTGATCACGTGACTTAATGGCGCTGATCATGTGACTGATCATGCGCTGATCATGTTTGCTATCATACACTGATCATGTGCCTCTGGAGGCAATAAACAAAGAGCTGAGTAGGCACGAATCAAACAGTCAGCAGGCAATAATCATGGAACTCAGGTGTGAGGAATCATGCTGCTCAGCTGGCAATAATCAAGCAGCTGAGCAGGCAGGAATTACGCAGCACAGCTGATAATTGTCAAGCAGATGACAGGCAGGAATCGTGCAGCTCAGCTGGCAATTGTCAAGCAGATGAGCAGACAGTAATCACGCAGCTCAGCAGGCCCAGATCACGTGACTGAGCATGCACTGTTCACGTGGCTGATCATACACTGATCACGTGACTGATCATGCACTGATCACGTGGCTATCATGCACTGATCACGTGGCTGATCATACACTGTTCACGTGTCTGACCATGCACTGATCACGTGGCTGATCATACACTGCTCACGTAACTGATCATGCACTGATCACGTGGCTGATCATGCACTGATCACGTGGCTATCATGCACTGATCACGTGGCTGATCATACACTGATCACGTGACTGATCATGCACTGATCACTGGCTATCATGCACTCATCACTGGCTATCATGCACTGATCACGTGGCTGATCATGCACTGATCACGTGACTGATCATGCACTGATCACGTCTATATCATGCACTGATCACGTGACTGATCATGCACTGATCACGTGGATGATCATGCACTGATCATGACTGATCATGCACTGATCACGTGGCTATCATGCACTGCTCACGTGGCTGATCATGCAATGATCACGTAGCTACCATGTACTGGTCACGTGACTGATCATGCACTGATCACGTAATTGATCATGCACTGATCACGTGACTTATCATGCACTGATCACGTGAGTGATCATGCACTGATCACGTGACTGATCATGCACTGATCACGTGGCTATCATGCACTGCTCACGTGGCTGATCATGCAATGATCACGTAGCTACCATGTACTGGTCACGTGACTGATCATGCACTGATCACGTGACTGATCATGCACTGATCACGTGGCTGATCATGCACTGATCACGTGGCTGATCATGCACTGATCACGTGACTGATCATGCACTGATCACGTGACTGATCATGCACTGATCACGTGACTGATCATGCACTGATCACCTGCCTGATCATGCACTGATCACGTGACATCATGCACTGATCACATAGCTATCATGAACTGATCACCTGGCTGATCATGCACTGATCACGTGGCTGATCATGCACTGATACCGTGACTGAGCATGGACTGATCACATGACTATCATGTAGTGATCACGTGACTTAATGGCGCTGATCATGTGACTGATCATGCACTGATCATGTTTGCTATCATACACTGATCATGTGCCTCTGGAGGCAATAAACAAAGAGCTGAGTAGGCACGAATCATACAGTCAGCAGGCAATAATCATGGAACTCAGCTGTGAGGAATCATGCTGCTCAGCTGGCAATAATCAAGCAGCTGAGCAGGCAGGAATTACGCAGCACAGCTGGCAATTGTCAAGCAGATGACAGGCAGGAATCGTGCAGCTCAGCTGGCAATTGTCAAGCAGATGAGCAGACAGTAATCACGCAGCTCAGCAGGCCCTGATCACGTGACTGAGCATGCACTGTTCACGTGGCTGATCATACACTGATCACGTGATGATCATGCACTGATCACTTGGATATCATGCACTGATCACGTGGCTGATCATACACTGTTCACGTGTCTGACCATGCACTGATCACGTGGCTGATCATACACTGCTCACGTAACTGATCATGCACTGATCACGTGGCTATCATGCACTGATCACGTGGCTGAACATGCACTGTTCACGTGGCTGATCACACACCTGTCACGTGACATATCATGCACTGATCACGTGGCACTCATGCACTGATCACGTGGCTGATCATACTCTGCTCACGTAACTCATCATGCACACATCACGTGGCTATCATGCACTGCTCACGTGGCTCGTCATGGAATGATCACGTAGCTACCATATACTGGTCACGTGACTGATCATGCACTGATCACGTAAATGATCATGCACTGTTCACGTGACTGATCATGTACTGATCACGTGACTGATCATGCACTGATCACGTGGCTATCATGCACTGCTCACGTGGCTGATCATGCAACGATCACGTAGCAACCATGTACTGGTCACGTGACTGATCATGCACTGATCACGTAATTGATCATGCACTGATCACGTGGCTCATCATGCACTGATCACGTGGCTGATCACACATGTATCACGTGACTGATCATGCACTGATCACGTGGCTATCATGCACTGATCACGTGGCTATCATGCACTGATCACGTGGCTGATCACACACGATCACATGACTGATCATGCACTGATCACGTGGCTATCATGCACTGATCACGTGGCTATCATGCACTGATCACGTGGCTGATCATGCAATGATCACGTAGCTACCATGTACTGGTCACGTGACTGATCATGCACTGATCACGTGACTGATCATGCACTGATCACGTGACTGATCATGCACTGATCACGTGACTGATCATGCACTGATCACGTGACTGATCATGCACTGATCACATAGCTATCATGCACTGATCACCTGGCTGATCATGCACTGATCACGTGGCTGATCATGCACTGATACCGTGACTGAGCATGGACTGATCACATGACTATCATGTAGTGATCACGTGACTTAATGGCGCTGATCATGTGACTGATCATGCACTGATCATGTTTGCTATCATACACTGATCATGTGCCTCTGGAGGCAATAAACAAAGAGCTGAGTAGGCACGAATCATACAGTCAGCAGGCAATAATCATGGAACTCAGCTGTGAGGAATCATGCTGCTCAGCTGGCAATAATCAAGCAGCTGAGCAGGCAGGAATTACGCAGCACAGCTGGCAATTGTCAAGCAGATGACAGGCAGGAATCGTGCAGCTCAGCTGGCAATTGTCAAGCAGATGAGCAGACAGTAATCACGCAGCTCAGCAGGCCCTGATCACGTGACTGAGCATGCACTGTTCACGTGGCTGATCATACACTGATCACGTGATGATCATGCACTGATCACTTGGATATCATGCACTGATCACGTGGCTGATCATACACTGTTCACGTGTCTGACCATGCACTGATCACGTGGCTGATCATACACTGCTCACGTAACTGATCATGCACTGATCACGTGGCTGATCATGCACTGATCACGTGGCTGATCACACACTGTCACGTGACATATCATGCACTGATCACGTGGCACTCATGCACTGATCACGTGGCTGATCATACACTGCTCACGTAACTGATCATGCACACATCACGTGGCTATCATGCACTGCTCACGTGGCTGTCATGGAATGATCACGTAGCTACCATATACTGGTCACGTGACTGATCATGCACTGATCACGTAATTGATCATGCACTGATCACGTGGCTGATCATGCACTGATCACGTGGCTGATCACACTGATCACGTGACTGATCATGCACTGATCACGTGGCTGATCATGCACTGATCACGTGGCTATCATGCACTGATCACGTGGCTGATCACACACTGATCACGTGACTGATCATGCACTGATCACGTGGCTATCATGCACTGATCACGTGGCTATCATGCACTGATCACGTGGCTGATCATGCACTGATCACGTGCTATCATGCACTGATCACGTGACTGATCATGCACTGATCACGTGATTGATCATGCACTGATCACGTGACTGATCATGCACTGATCACGTGACTGATCATGCACTGATCACGTGACTGATCATGCACTGATCACGTGGCTATCATGCACTGATCACGTGGCTGATCATGCAATGATCACGTAGCTACCATGTACTGGTCACGTGACTGATCATGCACTGATCACGTAATTGATCATGCACTGATCACGTGGCTGATCATGCACTGATCACGTGGCTGATCATGCACTGATCACGTGACTGATCATGCACTGATCACGTGACTGATCATGCACTGATCACGTGGCTATCATGCACTGATCACGTGGCTGATCATGCACTGATCACGTGCCTGATCATGCACTGATCACATGACTGATCATGCACTGATCACGTGACTGATCATGCACTGATCACGTGGCTATCATGCACTGATCACGTGGCTGATCATGCACTGATCATGTAGCTACCATGTACTGTCAGTGACTGATCATACACTGATCACGTGACTGATCATGCACTGATCACGTGGCTATCATGCACTGATCACGTGGCTGATCATACACTGATCACGTGCCTGGTCATGCACTGATCACGTGACTGATCATGCACTGATCACGTAGCTATCATGCACTGATCACGTGGCTGATCATGCACTGATCACGTGGCTGATCATGCACTGATCACGTGACTGATCATGCACTGATCACATGACTATCATGCACTGATCACGTGGCTATCATGCACTGATCACGTGGCTGATCATGCACTGATCATGTAGCTATCATGCACTGATCACGTGACTGATCATGCACTGATCACGTGACTGATCATGCACTGATCACGTGGCTATCATGCACTGATCACGTGACTGATCATGCACTGATCACGTCTATATCATGCACTGATCACGTGACTGATCATGCACTGATCACGTGGATGATCATGCACTGATCACGTGACTGATCATGCACTGATCACGTGGCTGATCATGCACTGATCACGTGACTGATCATGCACTGATCACGTGACTGATCATGCACTGATCACGTGACTGATCATGCACTGATCACGTGGCTATCATGCACTACTCACGTGGCTGATCATGCAATGATCATGTAGCTACCATGTACTGGTCACGTGACTGATCATACACCCATCAGGTGACTGATCATGCACTGATCACGTGGCTATCATGCACTGATCACGTGGCTGATCATGCACTGATCACGTGCCTGGTCATGCACTGATCACGTGACAAATCATGCACTGATCACGTGCTATCATGCACTGATCACGTGGCTGATCATGCACTGATCACGTGGCTGATCATGCACTGATACCGTGACTGAGCATGGACTGATCACATGACTATCATGTAGTGATCACGTGACTTAATGGCGCTGATCATGTGACTGATCATGCGCTGATCATGTTTGCTATCATACACTGATCATGTGCCTCTGGAGGCAATAAACAAAGAGCTGAGTAGGCACGAATCAAACAGTCAGCAGGCAATAATCATGGAACTCAGGTGTGAGGAATCATGCTGCTCAGCTGGCAATAATCAAGCAGCTGAGCAGGCAGGAATTACGCAGCACAGCTGATAATTGTCAAGCAGATGACAGGCAGGAATCGTGCAGCTCAGCTGGCAATTGTCAAGCAGATGAGCAGACAGTAATCACGCAGCTCAGCAGGCCCAGATCACGTGACTGAGCATGCACTGTTCACGTGGCTGATCATACACTGATCACGTGACTGATCATGCACTGATCACGTGGCTATCATGCACTGATCACGTGGCTGATCATACACTGCTCACGTAACTGATCATGCACTGATCACGTGGCTATCATGCACTGATCACGTGGCTGATCATGCACTGATCACGTGGCTGATCATGCACTGATCACGTGGCTGATCATGCACTGATCACGTGACTGATCATGCACTGATCACGTGGCTGATCATGCACTGATCACGTGGCTATCATGCACTGATCACGTGGCTGATCATGCACTGATCACGTGACTGATCATGCACTGATCACTGGCTATCATGCACTGATCACGTGGCTATCATGCACTGATCACGTGGCTGATCATACACTGATCACGTGACTGATCATGCACTGATCACGTCTATATCATGCACTGATCACGTGACTGATCATGCACTGATCACGTGGATGATCATGCACTGATCATGTGACTGATCATGCACTGATCACGTGGCTGATCATGCACTGATCACGTAGCTACCATGCACTGATCACGTGACTGATCATGCACTGATCACGTAATTGATCATGCACTGATCACGTGACTGATCATGCACTGATCACGTGACTGATCATGCACTGATCACGTGACTGATCATGCACTGATCACGTGGCTATCATGCACTGATCACGTGGCTGATCATGCACTGATCACGTAGCTATCATGCACTGATCACGTGACTGATCATGCACTGATCACGTGACTGATCATGCACTGATCACGTGACTGATCATGCACTGATCACGTCTATATCATGCACTGATCACGTGACTGATCATGCACTGATCACGTGGATGATCATGCACTGATCATGTGACTGATCATGCACTGATCACGTGGCTATCATGCACTGATCACGTGGCTGATCATGCAATGATCACGTAGCTACCATGTACTGGTCACGTGACTGATCATGCACTGATCACGTGACTGATCATGCACTGATCACGTGGCTGATCATGCACTGATCACGTGGCTGATCATGCACTGATCACGTGACTGATCATGCACTGATCACGTGACTGATCATGCACTGATCACGTGACTGATCATGCACTGATCACGTGACTGATCATGCACTGATCACGTGCCTGATCATGCACTGATCACGTGACTGATCATGCACTGATCACATAGCTATCATGAACTGATCACCTGGCTGATCATGCACTGATCACGTGGCTGATCATGCACTGATACCGTGACTGAGCATGGACTGATCACATGACTATCATGTAGTGATCACGTGACTTAATGGCGCTGATCATGTGACTGATCATGCACTGATCATGTTTGCTATCATACACTGATCATGTGCCTCTGGAGGCAATAAACAAAGAGCTGAGTAGGCACGAATCAAACAGTCAGCAGGCAATAATCATGGAACTCAGCTGTGAGGAATCATGCTGCTCAGCTGGCAATAATCAAGCAGCTGAGCAGGCAGGAATTACGCAGCACAGCTGGCAATTGTCAAGCAGATGACAGGCAGGAATCGTGCAGCTCAGCTGGCAATTGTCAAGCAGATGAGCAGACAGTAATCACGCAGCTCAGCAGGCCCTGATCACGTGACTGAGCATGCACTGTTCACGTGGCTGATCATACACTGATCACGTGATGATCATGCACTGATCACTTGGATATCATGCACTGATCACGTGGCTGATCATACACTGTTCACGTGTCTGACCATGCACTGATCACGTGGCTGATCATACACTGCTCACGTAACTGATCATGCACTGATCACGTGGCTATCATGCACTGATCACGTGGCTGAACATGCACTGTTCACGTGGCTGATCACACACCTGTCACGTGACATATCATGCACTGATCACGTGGCACTCATGCACTGATCACGTGGCTGATCATACTCTGCTCACGTAACTCATCATGCACACATCACGTGGCTATCATGCACTGCTCACGTGGCTCGTCATGGAATGATCACATAGCTACCATATACTGGTCACGTGACTGATCATGCACAGATCACGTAAATGATCATGCACTGTTCACGTGACTGATCATGTACTGATCACGCGGCTGATCACGCAATGATCACGTGGCTACCATGTACTGGTCACGTGACTGATCATGCACTGATCACGTAATTGATCCTGCACTGATCACGTGGCTCATCATGCACTGATCACGTGGCTGATCACACATGATCACGTGACTGATCATGCACTGATCACGTGGCTATCATGCACTGATCACGTGGATATCATGCACTGATCACGTGGCTGATCACACACGTATCACATGACTGATCATGCACTGATCACGTGGCTATCATGCACTGATCACGTGGCTATCATGCACTGATCACGTGGCTGATCATGCACTGATCACGTAGCTATCATGCACTGATCACGTGACTGATCATGCACTGATCACGTGGCTGATCATGCACTGATCACGTGACTGATCATGCACTGATCACGTGACTGATCATGCACTGATCACGTGACTGATCATGCACTGATCACGTGGCTATCATGCACTACTCACGTGGCTGATCATGCAATGATCATGTAGCTACCATGTACTGGTCACGTGACTGATCATACACCCATCAGGTGACTGATCATGCACTGATCACGTGGCTATCATGCACTGATCACGTGGCTGATCATGCACTGATCACGTGCCTGATCATGCACTGATCACGTGACTGATCATGCACTGATCACGTGGCTATCATGCACTGATCACGTGGCTGATCATGCACTGATCACGTGGCTGATCATGCACTGATACCGTGACTGAGCATGGACTGATCACATGACTATCATGTAGTGATCACGTGACTTAATGGCGCTGATCATGTGACTGATCATGCGCTGATCATGTTTGCTATCATACACTGATCATGTGCCTCTGGAGGCAATAAACAAAGAGCTGAGTAGGCACGAATCAAACAGTCAGCAGGCAATAATCATGGAACTCAGGTGTGAGGAATCATGCTGCTCAGCTGGCAATAATCAAGCAGCTGAGCAGGCAGGAATTACGCAGCACAGCTGGCAATTGTCAAGCAGATGACAGGCAGGAATCGTGCAGCTCAGCTGGCAATTGTCAAGCAGATGAGCAGACAGTAATCACGCAGCTCAGCAGGCCCAGATCACGTGACTGAGCATGCACTGTTCACGTGGCTGATCATACACTGATCACGTGACTGATCATGCACTGATCACGTGGCTATCATGCACTGATCACGTGGCTGATCATACACTGCTCACGTGACTGATCATGCACTGATCACGTGGCTATCATGCACTGATCACGTGGCTGATCATGCACTGATCACGTGGCTGATCATGCACTGATCACGTGGCTGATCATGCACTGATCACGTGACTGATCATGCACTGATCACGTGGCTGATCATGCACTGATCACGTGGCTATCATGCACTGATCACGTGGCTGATCATGCACTGATCACGTGACTGATCATGCACTGATCACTGGCTATCATGCACTGATCACTGGCTATCATGCACTGATCACGTGGCTGATCATACACTGATCACGTGACTGATCATGCACTGATCACGTCTATATCATGCACTGATCACGTGACTGATCATGCACTGATCACGTGGATGATCATGCACTGATCATGTGACTGATCATGCACTGATCACGTGGCTGATCATGCACTGATCACGTGCTACCATGCACTGATCACGTGACTGATCATGCACTGATCACGTAATTGATCATGCACTGATCACGTGACTGATCATGCACTGATCACGTGGCTATCATGCACTACTCACGTGGCTGATCATGCAATGATCATGTAGCTACCATGTACTGGTCACGTGACTGATCATACACCCATCAGGTGACTGATCATGCACTGATCACGTGGCTATCATGCACTGATCACGTGGCTGATCATGCACTGATCACCTGCCTGGTCATGCACTGATCACGTGACTGATCATGCACTGATCACGTGGCTATCATGAACTGATCACCTGGCTGATCATGCACTGATCACGTGGCTGATCATGCACTGATACCGTGACTGAGCATGGACTGATCACATGACTATCATGTAGTGATCACGTGACTTAATGGCGCTGATCATGTGACTGATCATGCGCTGATCATGTTTGCTATCATACACTGATCATGTGCCTCTGGAGGCAATAAACAAAGAGCTGAGTAGGCACGAATCAAACAGTCAGCAGGCAATAATCATGGAACTCAGGTGTGAGGAATCATGCTGCTCAGCTGGCAATAATCAAGCAGCTGAGCAGGCAGGAATTACGCAGCACAGCTGATAATTGTCAAGCAGATGACAGGCAGGAATCGTGCAGCTCAGCTGGCAATTGTCAAGCAGATGAGCAGACAGTAATCACGCAGCTCAGCAGGCCCAGATCACGTGACTGAGCATGCACTGTTCACGTGGCTGATCATACACTGATCACGTGACTGATCATGCACTGATCACGTGGCTATCATGCACTGATCACGTGGCTGATCATACACTGTTCACGTGTCTGACCATGCACTGATCACGTGGCTGATCATACACTGCTCACGTAACTGATCATGCACTGATCACGTGGCTGATCATGCACTGATCAGTGGCTATCATGCACTGATCACGTGGCTGATCATACACTGATCACGTGACTGATCATGCACTGATCACTGGCTATCATGCACTCATCACTGGCTATCATGCACTGATCACGTGGCTGATCATGCACTGATCACGTGACTGATCATGCACTGATCACGTCTATATCATGCACTGATCACGTGACTGATCATGCACTGATCACGGGATGATCATACACTGATCATGTGACTGATCATGCACTGATCACGTGGCTATCATGCACTGATCACGTGGCTGATCATGCAATGATCACGTAGCTACCATGTACTGGTCACGTGACTGATCATGCACTGATCACGTAATTGATCATGCACTGATCACGTGACTGATCATGCACTGATCACGTGACTGATCATGCACTGATCACGTGACTGATCATGCACTGATCACGTGGCTATCATGCACTGCTCACGTGGCTGATCATGCAATGATCACCTAGCTACCATGTACTGGTCACGTGACTGATCATGCACTGATCACGTGACTGATCATGCACTGATCACGTGGCTGATCATGCACTGATCACGTGGCTGATCATGCACTGATCACGTGACTGATCATGCACTGATCACGTGACTGATCATGCACTGATCACGTGACTGATCATGCACTGATCACCTGCCTGATCATGCACTGATCACGTGACAAATCATGCACTGATCACATAGCTATCATGAACTGATCACCTGGCTGATCATGCACTGATCACGTGGCTGATCATGCACTGATACCGTGACTGAGCATGGACTGATCACATGACTATCATGTAGTGATCACGTGACTTAATGGCGCTGATCATGTGACTGATCATGCACTGATCATGTTTGCTATCATACACTGATCATGTGCCTCTGGAGGCAATAAACAAAGAGCTGAGTAGGCACGAATCATACAGTCAGCAGGCAATAATCATGGAACTCAGCTGTGAGGAATCATGCTGCTCAGCTGGCAATAATCAAGCAGCTGAGCAGGCAGGAATTACGCAGCACAGCTGGCAATTGTCAAGCAGATGACAGGCAGGAATCGTGCAGCTCAGCTGGCAATTGTCAAGCAGATGAGCAGACAGTAATCACGCAGCTCAGCAGGCCCTGATCACGTGACTGAGCATGCACTGTTCACGTGGCTGATCATACACTGATCACGTGATGATCATGCACTGATCACTTGGATATCATGCACTGATCACGTGGCTGATCATACACTGTTCACGTGTCTGACCATGCACTGATCACGTGGCTGATCATACACTGCTCACGTAACTGATCATGCACTGATCACGTGGCTATCATGCACTGATCACGTGGCTGAACATGCACTGTTCACGTGGCTGATCACACACCTGTCACGTGACATATCATGCACTGATCACGTGGCACTCATGCACTGATCACGTGGCTGATCATACTCTGCTCACGTAACTCATCATGCACACATCACGTGGCTATCATGCACTGCTCACGTGGCTCGTCATGGAATGATCACATAGCTACCATATACTGGTCACGTGACTGATCATGCACAGATCACGTAAATGATCATGCACTGTTCACGTGACTGATCATGTACTGATCACGTGACTGATCATGCACTGATCACGTGGCTATCATGCTCTGCTCACGTGGCTGATCATGCAACGATCACGTAGCAACCATGTACTGGTCACGTGACTGATCATGCACTGATCACGTAATTGATCCTGCACTGATCACGTGGCTCATCATGCACTGATCACGTGGCTGATCACACATGTATCACGTGACTGATCATGCACTGATCACGTGGCTCTCATGCACTGATCACGTGGCTATCATGCACTGATCACGTGGATATCATGCACTGATCACGTGGCTGATCACACACGTATCACATGACTGATCATGCACTGATCACGTGGCTATCATGCACTGATCACGTGGCTATCATGCACTGATCACGTGGCTGATCATGCAATGATCACGTAGCTACCATGTACTGGTCACGTGACTGATCATGCACTGATCACGTAATTGATCATGCACTGATCACGTGACTGATCATGCACTGATCACGTGACTGATCATGCACTGATCACGTGACTGATCATGCACTGATCACGTGGCTATCATGCACTGCTCACGTGGCTGATCATGCAATGATCACGTAGCTACCATATACTGGTCACGTGACTGATCATGCACTGATCACGTAATTGATCATGCACTGATCACGTGGCTGATCATGCACTGATCACGTGGCTGATCATGCACTGATCACGTGACTGATCATGCACTGATCACGTGGCTATCATGCACTGATCACGTGGCTGATCATGCACTGATCACGTGCCTGATCATGCACTGATCACATGACTGATCATGCACTGATCACGTGACTGATCATGCACTGATCACGTGGCTATCATGCACTATCACGTGGCTGATCATGCAATGATCATGTAGCTACCATGTACTGGTCACGTGACTGATCATACACCCATCAGGTGACTGATCATGCACTGATCACGTGGCTATCATGCACTGATCACGTGGCTGATCATGCACTGATCACGTGCCTGATCATGCACTGATCACGTGACTGATCATGCACTGATCACGTGGCTATCATGCACTGATCACGTGGCTGATCATGCACTGATCACGTGGCTGATCATGCACTGATACGTGACTGATCATGCACTGATCACGTGACTGATCATGCAGTGATCACGTGGCTATCATGCACTACTCACGTGGCTGATCATGCAATGATCATGTAGCTACCATGTACAGGTCACGTGAATGATCATACACCCATCAGGTGACTGATCATGCACTGATCACGTGGCTATCATGCACTGATCACGAGACTGATCATGCACTGATCACGTCTATATCATGCACTGATCACATGACTGCCCATGCACTGATCACGTGGATGATCATACACTAATCATGTGACAGATCATGCACTGATCACGTGGCTGATCATGCACTGATACCGTGACTGAGCATGGACTGATCACATGACTATCATGTAGTGATCACGTGACTTAATGGCGCTGATCATGTGACTGATCATGCGCTGATCATGTTTGCTATCATACACTGATCATGTGCCTCTGGAGGCAATAAACAAAGAGCTGAGTAGGCACGAATCAAACAGTCAGCAGGCAATAATCATGGAACTCAGGTGTGAGGAATCATGCTGCTCAGCTGGCAATAATCAAGCAGCTGAGCAGGCAGGAATTACGCAGCACAGCTGACAATTGTCAAGCAGATGACAGGCAGGAATCGTGCAGCTCAGCTGGCAATTGTCAAGCAGATGAGCAGACAGTAATCACGCAGCTCAGCAGGCCCAGATCACGTGACTGAGCATGCACTGTTCACGTGGCTGATCATACACTGATCACGTGACTGATCATGCACTGATCACGTGGCTATCATGCACTGATCACGTGGCTGATCATACACTGCTCACGTAACTGATCATGCACTGATCACGTGGCTATCATGCACTGATCACGTGGCTGATCATGCACTGATCACGTGTCTGATCATGCACTGATCACGTGGCTGATCATGCACTGATCACGTAACTGATCATGCACTGATCACGTGGCTGATCATGCACTGATCACGTGGCTATCATGCACTGATCACGTGGCTGATCATGCACTGATCACGTGACTGATCATGCACTGATCATCTGGCTATCATGCACTGATCAACTGGCTATCATGCACTGATCACGTGGTTGATCATGCACTGATCACGTGACTGATCATGCACTGATCACGTCTATATCATGCACTGATCACATGACTGCCCATGCACTGATCACGTGGATGATCATACACTGATCATGCGACTGATCATGCACTGATCACGTGGCTATCATGCACTGATCACGTGGCTGATCATGCAATGATCACGTAGCTATCATGTACTGATCACGTGACTGATCATGCACTGATCACGTAATTGATCATGCACTGATCACGTGACTTATCATGCACTGATCACGTGAGTGATCATGCACTGATCACGTGACTGATCATGCACTGATCACGTGGCTATCATGCACTGCTCACGTGGCTGATCATGCAATGATCACGTAGCTACCATGTACTGGTCACGTGACTGATCATGCACTGATCACGTAATTGATCATGCACTGATCACGTGGCTGATCATGCACTGATCACGTGACTGATCATGCACTGATCACGTGACTGATCATGCACTGATCACGTGACTGATCATGCACTGATCACCTGCCTGGTCATGCACTGATCACGTGACAAATCATGCACTGATCACATAGCTATCATGAACTGATCACCTGGCTGATCATGCACTGATCACGTGGCTGATCATGCACTGATACCGTGACTGAGCATGGACTGATCACATGACTATCATGTAGTGATCACGTGACTTAATGGCGCTGATCATGTGACTGATCATGCACTGATCATGTTTGCTATCATACACTGATCATGTGCCTCTGGAGGCAATAAACAAAGAGCTGAGTAGGCACGAATCAAACAGTCAGCAGGCAATAATCATGGAACTCAGCTGTGAGGAATCATGCTGCTCAGCTGGCAATAATCAAGCAGCTGAGCAGGCAGGAATTACGCAGCACAGCTGGCAATTGTCAAGCAGATGACAGGCAGGAATCGTGCAGCTCAGCTGGCAATTGTCAAGCAGATGAGCAGACAGTAATCACGCAGCTCAGCAGGCCCTGATCACGTGACTGAGCATGCACTGTTCACGTGGCTGATCATACACTGATCACGTGATGATCATGCACTGATCACTTGGATATCATGCACTGATCACGTGGCTGATCATACACTGTTCACGTGTCTGACCATGCACTGATCACGTGGCTGATCATACACTGCTCACGTAACTGATCATGCACTGATCACGTGGCTATCATGCACTGATCACGTGGCTGAACATGCACTGTTCACGTGGCTGATCACACACCTGTCACGTGACATATCATGCACTGATCACGTGGCACTCATGCACTGATCACGTGGCTGATCATACTCTGCTCACGTAACTCATCATGCACACATCACGTGGCTATCATGCACTGCTCACGTGGCTCGTCATGGAATGATCACATAGCTACCATATACTGGTCACGTGACTGATCATGCACAGATCACGTAAATGATCATGCACTGTTCACGTGACTGATCATGTACTGATCACGTGACTGATCATGCACTGATCACGTGGCTATCATGCTCTGCTCACGTGGCTGATCATGCAACGATCACGTAGCAACCATGTACTGGTCACGTGACTGATCATGCACTGATCACGTAATTGATCCTGCACTGATCACGTGGCTCATCATGCACTGATCACGTGGCTGATCACACATGTATCACGTGACTGATCATGCACTGATCACGTGGCTCTCATGCACTGATCACGTGGCTATCATGCACTGATCACGTGGATATCATGCACTGATCACGTGGCTGATCACACACGTATCACATGACTGATCATGCACTGATCACGTGGCTATCATGCACTGATCACGTGGCTATCATGCACTGATCACGTGGCTGATCATGCAATGATCACGTAGCTACCATGTACTGGTCACGTGACTGATCATGCACTGATCACGTAATTGATCATGCACTGATCACGTGACTGATCATGCACTGATCACGTGACTGATCATGCACTGATCACGTGACTGATCATGCACTGATCACGTGGCTATCATGCACTGATCACGTGGCTGATCATGCACTGATCACGTAGCGACCATATACTGATCACGTGACTGATCATGCACTGATCACGTAATTGATCATGCACTGATCACGTGGCTGATCATGCACTGATCACGTGGCTGATCATGCACTGATCACGTGACTGATCATGCACTGATCACGTGACTGATCATGCACTGATCACGTGGCTATCATGCACTGATCACGTGGCTGATCATGCACTGATCACGTGCCTGATCATGCACTGATCACATGACTGATCATGCACTGATCACGTGACTGATCATGCACTGATCACGTGGCTATCATGCACTACTCACGTGGCTGATCATGCAATGATCATGTAGCTACCATGTACTGGTCAGTGACTGATCATGCACTGATCAGGTGACTGATCATGCACTGATCACGTGGCTATCATGCACTGATCACGTGGCTGATCATGCACTGATCACGTGCCTGATCATGCACTGATCACGTGACTGATCATGCACTGATCACGTAGCTATCATGCACTGATCACGTGGCTGATCATGCACTGATCACGTGGCTGATCATGCACTGATACCGTGACTGATCATGCACTGATCACGTGACTATCATGCACTGATCACGTGGCTATCATGCACTATCACGTGGCTGATCATGCAATGATCATGTAGCTACCATGTACTGGTCACGTGACTGATCATACACTGATCACGTGACTGATCATGCACTGATCACGTGGCTATCATGCACTGATCACGTGACTGATCATGCACTGATCACGTCTATATCATGCACTGATCACGTGACTGATCATGCACTGATCACGTGGCTGATCATGCACTGATCACGTGACTGATCATGCACTGATCACGTGGCTGATCATGCACTGATCACGTGACTGATCATGCACTGATCACGTGACTGATCATGCACTGATCACGTGACTGATCATGCACTGATCACGTGGCTATCATGCACTGATCACGTGGCTGATCATGCACTGATCACGTAGCTGACCATGCACTGATCACGTGACTGATCATGCACTGATCACGTGACTGATCATGCACTGATCACGTGACTGATCATGCACTGATCATGTGACATCATGCACTGATCACGTGATCATGCACTGATCGTGGCTGATCATGCACTGATCACGTGACTGATCATGTGGTCACGTGACTGATCATGCACTGATCACGTGACTGATCATGCACTGATCACGTGGCTATCATGCACTACTCACGTGGCTGATCATGCAATGATCATGTAGCTACCATGTACTGGTCACGTGACTGATCATACACCCATCAGGTGACTGATCATGCACTGATCACGTGGCTATCATGCACTGATCACGTGGCTGATCATGCACTGATCACCTGCCTGGTCATGCACTGATCACGTGACTGATCATGCACTGATCACGTGGCTATCATGAACTGATCACGTGGCTGATCATGCACTGATCACGTGGCTGATCATGCACTGATACCGTGACTGAGCATGGACTGATCACATGACTATCATGTAGTGATCACGTGACTTAATGGCGCTGATCATGTGACTGATCATGCGCTGATCATGTTTGCTATCATACACTGATCATGTGCCTCTGGAGGCAATAAACAAAGAGCTGAGTAGGCACGAATCAAACAGTCAGCAGGCAATAATCATGGAACTCAGGTGTGAGGAATCATGCTGCTCAGCTGGCAATAATCAAGCAGCTGAGCAGGCAGGAATTACGCAGCACAGCTGATAATTGTCAAGCAGATGACAGGCAGGAATCGTGCAGCTCAGCTGGCAATTGTCAAGCAGATGAGCAGACAGTAATCACGCAGCTCAGCAGGCCCAGATCACGTGACTGAGCATGCACTGTTCACGTGGCTGATCATACACTGATCACGTGACTGATCATGCACTGATCACGTGGCTATCATGCACTGATCACGTGGCTGATCATACACTGTTCACGTGTCTGACCATGCACTGATCACGTGGCTGATCATACACTGCTCACGTAACTGATCATGCACTGATCACGTGGCTGATCATGCACTGATCACGTGGCTATCATGCACTGATCACGTGGCTGATCATACACTGATCACGTGACTGATCATGCACTGATCACTGGCTATCATGCACTCATTCACTGGCTATCATGCACTGATCACGTGGTTGATCATGCACTGATCACGTGACTGATCATGCACTATCACGTCTATATCATGCACTGATCACATGACTGATCATGCACTGATCACCCGGATGATCATGCACTGATCATGTGACTGATCATGCACTGATCACGTGGCTATCATGCACTGCTCACGTGGCTGATCATGCAATGATCACGTAGCTACCATGTACTGGTCACGTGACTGATCATGCACTGATCACGTAATTGATCATGCACTGATCACGTGACTTATCATGCACTGATCACGTGAGTGATCATGCACTGATCACGTGACTGATCATGCACTGATCACGTGGCTATCATGCACTGCTCACGTGGCTGATCATGCAATGATCACGTAGCTACCATGTACTGGTCACGTGACTGATCATGCACTGATCACGTAATTGATCATGCACTGATCACGTGGCTGATCATGCACTGATCACGTGGCTGATCATGCACTGATCACGTGACTGATCATGCACTGATCACGTGACTGATCATGCACTGATCACGTGACTGATCATGCACTGATCACCTGCCTGGTCATGCACTGATCACGTGACAAATCATGCACTGATCACATAGCTATCATGAACTGATCACCTGGCTGATCATGCACTGATCACGTGGCTGATCATGCACTGATACCGTGACTGAGCATGGACTGATCACATGACTATCATGTAGTGATCACGTGACTTAATGGCGCTGATCATGTGACTGATCATGCACTGATCATGTTTGCTATCATACACTGATCATGTGCCTCTGGAGGCAATAAACAAAGAGCTGAGTAGGCACGAATCATACAGTCAGCAGGCAATAATCATGGAACTCAGCTGTGAGGAATCATGCTGCTCAGCTGGCAATAATCAAGCAGCTGAGCAGGCAGGAATTACGCAGCACAGCTGGCAATTGTCAAGCAGATGACAGGCAGGAATCGTGCAGCTCAGCTGGCAATTGTCAAGCAGATGAGCAGACAGTAATCACGCAGCTCAGCAGGCCCTGATCACGTGACTGAGCATGCACTGTTCACGTGGCTGATCATACACTGATCACGTGATGATCATGCACTGATCACTTGGATATCATGCACTGATCACGTGGCTGATCATACACTGTTCACGTGTCTGACCATGCACTGATCACGTGGCTGATCATACACTGCTCACGTAACTGATCATGCACTGATCACGTGGCTATCATGCACTGATCACGTGGCTGAACATGCACTGTTCACGTGGCTGATCACACACCTGTCACGTGACATATCATGCACTGATCACGTGGCACTCATGCACTGATCACGTGGCTGATCATACTCTGCTCACGTAACTCATCATGCACACATCACGTGGCTATCATGCACTGCTCACGTGGTTCGTCATGGAATGATCACCTAGCTAGCATATACTGGTCACGTGACTGATCATGCACTGATCACGTAATTGATCATGCACTGATCATGTGCTGATCATGCACTGATCACGTGGCTGATCACACATGATCACGTGACTGATCATGCACTGATCACGTGGCTATCATGCACTGATCACGTGGCTATCATGCACTGATCACGTGGATATCATGCACTGATCACGTGGCTGATCACACACGATCACGTGACTGATCATGCACTGATCACGTGGCTATCATGCACTGATCACGTGGCTATCATGCACTGATCACGTGGCTGATCATGCACTGATCACGTAGCTACCATGTACTGTCACGTGACTGATCATGCACTGATCACGTGGCTGATCATGCACTGATCACGTGACTGATCATGCACTGATCACGTGACTGATCATGCACTGATCACGTGACTGATCATGCACTGATCACGTGGCTATCATGCACTGATCACGTGGCTGATCATGCAATGATCACGTAGCTACCATATACTGGTCACGTGACTGATCATGCACTGATCACGTACTGATCATGCACTGATCACGTGGCTGATCATGCACTGATCACGTGGCTGATCATGCACTGATCACGTGACTGATCATGCACTGATCACGTGGCTATCATGCACTGATCACGTGGCTGATCATGCACTGATCACGTGGCTGATCATGCACTGATCACATGACTGATCATGCACTGATCACGTGACTGATCATGCACTGATCACGTGGCTATCATGCACTATCACGTGGCTGATCATGCAATGATCATGTAGCTACCATGTACTGGTCACGTGACTGATCATACACTGATCACGTGACTGATCATGCACTGATCACGTGGCTATCATGCACTGATCACGTGGCTGATCATGCACTGATCACGTGCCTGATCATGCACTGATCACGTGACTGATCATGCACTGATCACGTGGCTATCATGCACTGATCACGTGGCTGATCATGCACTGATCACGTGGCTGATCATGCACTGATACGTGACTGATCATGCACTGATCACGTGACTGATCATGCAGTGATCACGTGGCTATCATGCACTACTCACGTGGCTGATCATGCAATGATCATGTAGCTACCATGTACAGGTCACGTGAATGATCATACACCCATCAGGTGACTGATCATGCACTGATCACGTGGCTATCATGCACTGATCACGAGACTGATCATGCACTGATCACGTCTATATCATGCACTGATCACATGACTGCCCATGCACTGATCACGTGGATGATCATACACTAATCATGTGACAGATCATGCACTGATCACGTGGCTGATCATGCACTGATACCGTGACTGAGCATGGACTGATCACATGACTATCATGTAGTGATCACGTGACTTAATGGCGCTGATCATGTGACTGATCATGCGCTGATCATGTTTGCTATCATACACTGATCATGTGCCTCTGGAGGCAATAAACAAAGAGCTGAGTAGGCACGAATCAAACAGTCAGCAGGCAATAATCATGGAACTCAGGTGTGAGGAATCATGCTGCTCAGCTGGCAATAATCAAGCAGCTGAGCAGGCAGGAATTACGCAGCACAGCTGGCAATTGTCAAGCAGATGACAGGCAGGAATCGTGCAGCTCAGCTGGCAATTGTCAAGCAGATGAGCAGACAGTAATCACGCAGCTCAGCAGGCCCAGATCACGTGACTGAGCATGCACTGTTCACGTGGCTGATCATACACTGATCACGTGACTGATCATGCACTGATCACGTGGCTATCATGCACTGATCACGTGGCTGATCATACACTGCTCACGTAACTGATCATGCACTGATCACGTGGCTATCATGCACTGATCACGTGGCTGATCATGCACTGATCACGTGGCTGATCATGCACTGATCACGTGGCTGATCATGCACTGATCACGTGACTGATCATGCACTGATCACGTGGCTGATCATGCACTGATCAGTGGCTATCATGCACTGATCACGTGGCTGATCATGCACTGATCACGTGACTGATCATGCACTGATCATCTGGCTATCATGCACTCATTAACTGGCTATCATGCACTGATCACGTGGCTGATCATGCACTGATCACGTGACTGATCATGCACTGATCACGTCTATATCATGCACTGATCACATGACTGATCATGCACTGATCACCCGGATGATCATACACTGATCATGCGACTGATCATGCACTGATCACGTGGCTATCATGCACTGATCACGTGGCTGATCATGCAATGATCACGTAGCTATCATGTACTGGTCACGTGACTGATCATGCACTGATCACGTAATTGATCATGCACTGATCACGTGACTTATCATGCACTGTTCACGTGACTGATCATGCACTGATCACGTGACTGATCATGCACTGATCACGTGGCTATCATGCACTACTCACGTGGCTGATCATGCAATGATCATGTAGCTACCATGTACTGGTCACGTGACTGATCATACACCCATCAGGTGACTGATCATGCACTGATCACGTGGCTATCATGCACTGATCACGTGGCTGATCATGCACTGATCACCTGCCTGGTCATGCACTGATCACGTGACAAATCATGCACTGATCACGTGGCTATCATGAACTGATCACCTGGCTGATCATGCACTGATCACGTGGCTGATCATGCACTGATACCGTGACTGAGCATGGACTGATCACATGACTATCATGTAGTGATCACGTGACTTAATGGCGCTGATCATGTGACTGATCATGCGCTGATCATGTTTGCTATCATACACTGATCATGTGCCTCTGGAGGCAATAAACAAAGAGCTGAGTAGGCACGAATCAAACAGTCAGCAGGCAATAATCATGGAACTCAGGTGTGAGGAATCATGCTGCTCAGCTGGCAATAATCAAGCAGCTGAGCAGGCAGGAATTACGCAGCACAGCTGGCAATTGTCAAGCAGATGACAGGCAGGAATCGTGCAGCTCAGCTGGCAATTGTCAAGCAGATGAGCAGACAGTAATCACGCAGCTCAGCAGGCCCAGATCACGTGACTGAGCATGCACTGTTCACGTGGCTGATCATACACTGATCACGTGATGATCATGCACTGATCACTTGGATATCATGCACTGATCACGTGGCTGATCATACACTGTTCACGTGTCTGACCATGCACTGATCACGTGGCTGATCATACACTGCTCACGTAACTGATCATGCACTGATCACGTGGCTATCATGCACTGATCACGTGGCTGATCATGCACTGTTCACGTGGCTGATCATGCACTGATCACGTGGCTGATCATGCACTGATCACGTGACTGATCATGCACTGATCACGTGGCTGATCATACACTGATCAGTGGCTATCATGCACTGATCACGTGGCTGATCATGCACTGATCACGTGACTGATCATGCACTGATCATCTGGCTATCATGCACTCATTAACTGGCTATCATGCACTGATCACGTGGCTGATCATACACTGATCACGTGACTGATCATGCACTGATCACGTCTATATCATGCACTGATCACATGACTGATCATGCACTGATCACGTGGATGATCATGCACTGATCATGTGACTGATCATGCACTGATCACGTGGCTATCATGCACTGATCACGTGGCTGATCATGCAATGATCACGTAGCTACCATGTACTGATCACGTGACTGATCATGCACTGATCACGTGGCTGATCATGCACTGATCACGTGACTTATCATGCACTGATCACGTGACTGATCATGCACTGATCACGTGACTGATCATGCACTGATCACGTGGCTATCATGCACTGCTCACGTGGCTGATCATGCAATGATCACGTAGCTACCATGTACTGGTCACGTGACTGATCATGCACTGATCACGTAATTGATCATGCACTGATCACGTGGCTGATCATGCACTGATCACGTGACTGATCATGCACTGATCACGTGACTGATCATGCACTGATCACGTGACTGATCATGCACTGATCACCTGCCTGATCATGCACTGATCACGTGACAAATCATGCACTGATCACATAGCTATCATGAACTGATCACCTGGCTGATCATGCACTGATCACGTGGCTGATCATGCACTGATACCGTGACTGAGCATGGACTGATCACATGACTATCATGTAGTGATCACGTGACTTAATGGCGCTGATCATGTGACTGATCATGCACTGATCATGTTTGCTATCATACACTGATCATGTGCCTCTGGAGGCAATAAACAAAGAGCTGAGTAGGCACGAATCATACAGTCAGCAGGCAATAATCATGGAACTCAGCTGTGAGGAATCATGCTGCTCAGCTGGCAATAATCAAGCAGCTGAGCAGGCAGGAATTACGCAGCACAGCTGGCAATTGTCAAGCAGATGACAGGCAGGAATCGTGCAGCTCAGCTGGCAATTGTCAAGCAGATGAGCAGACAGTAATCACGCAGCTCAGCAGGCCCTGATCACGTGACTGAGCATGCACTGTTCACGTGGCTGATCATACACTGATCACGTGATGATCATGCACTGATCACTTGGATATCATGCACTGATCACGTGGCTGATCATACACTGTTCACGTGTCTGACCATGCACTGATCACGTGGCTGATCATACACTGCTCACGTAACTGATCATGCACTGATCACGTGGCTATCATGCACTGATCACGTGGCTGAACATGCACTGTTCACGTGGCTGATCACACACCTGTCACGTGACATATCATGCACTGATCACGTGGCACTCATGCACTGATCACGTGGCTGATCATACTCTGCTCACGTAACTCATCATGCACACATCACGTGGCTATCATGCACTGCTCACGTGGCTCGTCATGGAATGATCACGTAGCTACCATATACTGGTCACGTGACTGATCATGCACAGATCACGTAAATGATCATGCACTGTTCACGTGACTGATCATGTACTGATCACGTGACTGATCATGCACTGATCACGTGGCTATCATGCTCTGCTCACGTGGCTGATCATGCAACGATCACGTAGCAACCATGTACTGGTCACGTGACTGATCATGCACTGATCACGTAATTGATCCTGCACTGATCACGTGGCTCATCATGCACTGATCACGTGGCTGATCACACATGTATCACGTGACTGATCATGCACTGATCACGTGGCTATCATGCACTGATCACGTGGCTATCATGCACTGATCACGTGGATATCATGCACTGATCACGTGGCTGATCACACACGTATCACATGACTGATCATGCACTGATCACGTGGCTATCATGCACTGATCACGTGGCTATCATGCACTGATCACGTGGCTGATCATGCAATGATCACGTAGCTACCATGTACTGGTCACGTGACTGATCATGCACTGATCACGTGATTGATCATGCACTGATCACGTGGCTGATCATGCACTGATCACGTGGCTGATCATGCACTGATCACGTGGCTGATCATGCACTGATCACGTGGCTGATCATGCACTGATCACGTGACTGATCATGCACTGATCACGTGGCATCATGCACTGATCACGTGGCTGATCATGCACTGATCACGTGACTGATCATGCACTGATCACGTGGCTATCATGCACTGATCACGTGGCTGATCATGCACTGATCACGTAGCTATCATGCACTGATCACGTGACTGATCATGCACTGATCACGTGACTGATCATGCACTGATCACGTGGCTGATCATGCACTGATCACGTGGCTGATCACACTGATCACGTGACTGATCATGCACTGATCACGTGGCTATCATGCACTGATCACGTGGCTATCATGCACTGATCACGTGGCTGATCACACGATCACGTGACTGATCATGCACTGATCACGTGGCTATCATGCACTGATCACGTGGCTATCATGCACTGATCACGTGGCTGATCATGCACTGATCACGTAGCTATCATGCACTGATCACGTGACTGATCATGCACTGATCACGTAATTGATCATGCACTGATCACGTGACTGATCATGCACTGATCACGTGACTGATCATGCACTGATCACGTGACTGATCATGCACTGATCACGTGGCTATCATGCACTGATCACGTGGCTGATCATGCACTGATCACGTAGCGACCATATACTGATCACGTGACTGATCATGCACTGATCACGTGATTGATCATGCACTGATCACGTGGCTGATCATGCACTGATCACGTGGCTGATCATGCACTGATCACGTGACTGATCATGCACTGATCACGTGACTGATCATGCACTGATCACGTGGCTATCATGCACTGATCACGTGGCTGATCATGCACTGATCACGTGGCTGATCATGCACTGATCACGTGACTGATCATGCACTGATCACGTGACTGATCATGCACTGATCACGTGGCTATCATGCACTGATCACGTGGCTGATCATGCAATGATCACGTAGCTACCATGTACTGGTCACGTGACTGATCATGCACTGATCACGTGACTGATCATGCACTGATCACGTGGCTATCATGCACTGATCACGTGGCTGATCATGCACTGATCACGTGACTGATCATGCACTGATCACGTGACTGATCATGCACTGATCACGTAGCTATCATGCACTGATCACGTGGCTGATCATGCACTGATCACGTGGCTGATCATGCACTGATCACGTGACTGATCATGCACTGATCACGTGACTATCATGCACTGATCACGTGGCTATCATGCACTGATCACGTGGCTGATCATGCACTGATCACGTAGCTATCATGCACTGATCACGTGACTGATCATGCACTGATCACGTGACTGATCATGCACTGATCACGTGGCTATCATGCACTGATCACGTGACTGATCATGCACTGATCACGTCTATATCATGCACTGATCACGTGACTGATCATGCACTGATCACGTGGCTGATCATGCACTGATCACGTGACTGATCATGCACTGATCACGTGGCTGATCATGCACTGATCACGTGACTTATCATGCACTGATCACGTGACTGATCATGCACTGATCACGTGACTGATCATGCACTGATCACGTGGCTATCATGCACTACTCACGTGGCTGATCATGCAATGATCATGTAGCTACCATGTACTGGTCACGTGACTGATCATACACCCATCAGGTGACTGATCATGCACTGATCACGTGGCTATCATGCACTGATCACGTGGCTGATCATGCACTGATCACCTGCCTGATCATGCACTGATCACGTGACTGATCATGCACTGATCACGGCTATCATGAACTGATCACGTGGCTGATCATGCACTGATCACGTGGCTGATCATGCACTGATACCGTGACTGAGCATGGACTGATCACATGACTATCATGTAGTGATCACGTGACTTAATGGCGCTGATCATGTGACTGATCATGCGCTGATCATGTTTGCTATCATACACTGATCATGTGCCTCTGGAGGCAATAAACAAAGAGCTGAGTAGGCACGAATCAAACAGTCAGCAGGCAATAATCATGGAACTCAGGTGTGAGGAATCATGCTGCTCAGCTGGCAATAATCAAGCAGCTGAGCAGGCAGGAATTACGCAGCACAGCTGATAATTGTCAAGCAGATGACAGGCAGGAATCGTGCAGCTCAGCTGGCAATTGTCAAGCAGATGAGCAGACAGTAATCACGCAGCTCAGCAGGCCCAGATCACGTGACTGAGCATGCACTGTTCACGTGGCTGATCATACACTGATCACGTGACTGATCATGCACTGATCACGTGGCTATCATGCACTGATCACGTGGCTGATCATACACTGATCACGTGACTGATCATGCACTGATCACGTGGCTGATCATGCACTGATCACGTGGCTGATCATGCACTGATCACGTGGCTGATCATGCACTGA
The DNA here is from genome assembly GCF_032452875.1 of Bos javanicus. NCBI lineage: Eukaryota > Metazoa > Chordata > Mammalia > Artiodactyla > Bovidae > Bos > Bos javanicus. Next base: position 97,644 of record NW_026893622.1, read on the forward strand.
TCACGTGGCTGATCATGCACTGATCACGTGACTGATCATGCACTGATCACGTGGCTGATCATGCACTGATCACGTGGCTATCATGCACTGATCACGTGGCTGATCATACACTGATCACGTGACTGATCATGCACTGATCACTGGCTATCATGCACTCATCACTGGCTATCATGCACTGATCACGTGGCTGATCATGCACTGATCACGTGACTGATCATGCACTGATCACGTCTATATCATGCACTGATCACGTGACTGATCATGCACTGATCACGTGGATGATCATGCACTGATCATGTGACTGATCATGCACTGATCACGTGGCTGATCATGCACTGATCACGTAGCTACCATGTACTGATCACGTGACTGATCATGCACTGATCACGTAATTGATCATGCACTGATCACGTGACTGATCATGCACTGATCACGTGACTGATCATGCACTGATCACGTGACTGATCATGCACTGATCACGTGGCTATCATGCACTGATCACGTGGCTGATCATGCACTGATCACGTAGCTATCATGCACTGATCACGTGACTGATCATGCACTGATCACGTGACTGATCATGCACTGATCACGTGACTGATCATGCACTGATCACGTCTGATCATGCACTGATCACGTGACTGATCATGCACTGATCACGTGGATGATCATGCACTGATCATGTGACTGATCATGCACTGATCACGTGGCTATCATGCACTGATCACGTGGCTGATCATGCACTGATCACGTAGCTACCATGCACTGGTCACGTGACTGATCATGCACTGATCACGTGACTGATCATGCACTGATCACGTGGCTGATCATGCACTGATCACGTGGCTGATCATGCACTGATCACGTGACTGATCATGCACTGATCACGTGACTGATCATGCACTGATCACGTGACTGATCATGCACTGATCACGTGACTGATCATGCACTGATCACGTGCCTGATCATGCACTGATCACGTGACTGATCATGCACTGATCACATGGCTATCATGAACTGATCACCTGGCTGATCATGCACTGATCACGTGGCTGATCATGCACTGATACCGTGACTGAGCATGGACTGATCACATGACTATCATGTAGTGATCACGTGACTTAATGGCGCTGATCATGTGACTGATCATGCACTGATCATGTTTGCTATCATACACTGATCATGTGCCTCTGGAGGCAATAAACAAAGAGCTGAGTAGGCACGAATCATACAGTCAGCAGGCAATAATCATGGAACTCAGCTGTGAGGAATCATGCTGCTCAGCTGGCAATAATCAAGCAGCTGAGCAGGCAGGAATTACGCAGCACAGCTGGCAATTGTCAAGCAGATGACAGGCAGGAATCGTGCAGCTCAGCTGGCAATTGTCAAGCAGATGAGCAGACAGTAATCACGCAGCTCAGCAGGCCCTGATCACGTGACTGAGCATGCACTGTTCACGTGGCTGATCATACACTGATCACGTGATGATCATGCACTGATCACTTGGATATCATGCACTGATCACGTGGCTGATCATACACTGTTCACGTGTCTGACCATGCACTGATCACGTGGCTGATCATACACTGCTCACGTAACTGATCATGCACTGATCACGTGGCTATCATGCACTGATCACGTGGCTGAACATGCACTGTTCACGTGGCTGATCACACACCTGTCACGTGACATATCATGCACTGATCACGTGGCACTCATGCACTGATCACGTGGCTGATCATACTCTGCTCACGTAACTCATCATGCACACATCACGTGGCTATCATGCACTGCTCACGTGGCTGTCATGGAATGATCACATAGCTACCATATACTGGTCACGTGACTGATCATGCACTGATCACGTAAATGATCATGCACTGATCACGTGACTGATCATGTACTGATCACGTGACTGATCATGCACTGATCACGTGGCTATCATGCACTGATCACGTGACTGATCATGCACTGATCACGTAATTGATCATGCACTGATCACGTGGCTGATCATGCACTGATCACGTGGCTGATCACACATGATCACGTGACTGATCATGCACTGATCACGTGGCTATCATGCACTGATCACGTGGCTATCATGCACTGATCACGTGGCTGATCACACACGATCACGTGACTGATCATGCACTGATCACGTGGCTATCATGCACTGATCACGTGGCTATCATGCACTGATCACGTGGCTGATCATGCAATGATCACGTAGCTATCATGCACTGATCACGTGACTGATCATGCACTGATCACGTGGCTGATCATGCACTGATCACGTGACTATCATGCACTGATCACGTGACTGATCATGCACTGATCACGTGACTGATCATGCACTGATCACGTGGCTATCATGCACTACTCACGTGGCTGATCATGCAATGATCATGTAGCTACCATGTACTGGTCACGTGACTGATCATACACCCATCAGGTGACTGATCATGCACTGATCACGTGGCTATCATGCACTGATCACGTGGCTGATCATGCACTGATCACCTGCCTGATCATGCACTGATCACGTGACTGATCATGCACTGATCACGTGGCTATCATGAACTGATCACGTGGCTGATCATGCACTGATCACGTGGCTGATCATGCACTGATACCGTGACTGAGCATGGACTGATCACATGACTATCATGTAGTGATCACGTGACTTAATGGCGCTGATCATGTGACTGATCATGCGCTGATCATGTTTGCTATCATACACTGATCATGTGCCTCTGGAGGCAATAAACAAAGAGCTGAGTAGGCACGAATCAAACAGTCAGCAGGCAATAATCATGGAACTCAGGTGTGAGGAATCATGCTGCTCAGCTGGCAATAATCAAGCAGCTGAGCAGGCAGGAATTACGCAGCACAGCTGACAATTGTCAAGCAGATGACAGGCAGGAATCGTGCAGCTCAGCTGGCAATTGTCAAGCAGATGAGCAGACAGTAATCACGCAGCTCAGCAGGCCCAGATCACGTGACTGAGCATGCACTGTTCACGTGGCTGATCATACACTGATCACGTGACTGATCATGCACTGATCACGTGGCTATCATGCACTGATCACGTGGCTGATCATACACTGATCACGTGACTGATCATGCACTGATCACGTGGCTGATCATGCACTGATCACGTGGCTGATCATGCACTGATCACGTGGCTGATCATGCACTGATCACGTGGCTGATCATGCACTGATCACGTGACTGATCATGCACTGATCACGTGGCTGATCATGCACTGATCAGTGGCTATCATGCACTGATCACGTGGCTGATCATACACTGATCACGTGACTGATCATGCACTGATCACTGGCTATCATGCACTCATCACTGGCTATCATGCACTGATCACGTGGCTGATCATACACTGATCACGTGACTGATCATGCACTGATCACGTCTATATCATGCACTGATCACATGACTGATCATGCACTGATCACGGATGATCATGCACTGATCATGTGACTGATCATGCACTGATCACGTGGCTGATCATGCACTGATCACGTAGCAACCATGTACTGGTCACGTGACTGATCATGCACTGATCACGTAATTGATCATGCACTGATCACGTGACTGATCATGCACTGATCACGTGGCTATCATGCACTACTCACGTGGCTGATCATGCAATGATCATGTAGCTACCATGTACTGGTCACGTGACTGATCATACACCCATCAGGTGACTGATCATGCACTGATCACGTGGCTATCATGCACTGATCACGTGGCTGATCATGCACTGATCACCTGCCTGATCATGCACTGATCACGTGACAAATCATGAACTGATCACATGGCTATCATGAACTGATCACCTGGCTGATCATGCACTGATCACGTGGCTGATCATGCACTGATACCGTGACTGAGCATGGACTGATCACATGACTATCATGTAGTGATCACGTGACTTAATGGCGCTGATCATGTGACTGATCATGCGCTGATCATGTTTGCTATCATACACTGATCATGTGCCTCTGGAGGCAATAAACAAAGAGCTGAGTAGGCACGAATCAAACAGTCAGCAGGCAATAATCATGGAACTCAGGTGTGAGGAATCATGCTGCTCAGCTGGCAATAATCAAGCAGCTGAGCAGGCAGGAATTACGCAGCACAGCTGATAATTGTCAAGCAGATGACAGGCAGGAATCGTGCAGCTCAGCTGGCAATTGTCAAGCAGATGAGCAGACAGTAATCACGCAGCTCAGCAGGCCCAGATCACGTGACTGAGCATGCACTGTTCACGTGGCTGATCATACACTGATCACGTGACTGATCATGCACTGATCACGTGGCTATCATGCACTGATCACGTGGCTGATCATACACTGTTCACGTGTCTGACCATGCACTGATCACGTGGCTGATCATACACTGCTCACGTAACTGATCATGCACTGATCACGTGGCTGATCATGCACTGATCAGTGGCTATCATGCACTGATCACGTGGCTGATCATACACTGATCACGTGACTGATCATGCACTGATCATCTGGCTATCATGCACTCATTCACTGGCTATCATGCACTGATCACGTGGTTGATCATACACTGATCACGTGACTGATCATGCACTGATCACGTCTATATCATGCACTGATCACATGACTGATCATGCACTGATCACCCGGATGATCATGCACTGATCATGTGACTGATCATGCACTGATCACGTGGCTATCATGCACTGATCACGTGGCTGATCATGCAATGATCACGTAGCTACCATGTACTGGTCACGTGACTGATCATGCACTGATCACGTAATTGATCATGCACTGATCACGTGACTGATCATGCACTGATCACGTGAGTGATCATGCACTGATCACGTGACTGATCATGCACTGATCACGTGGCTATCATGCACTGCTCACGTGGCTGATCATGCAATGATCACCTAGCTACCATATACTGGTCACGTGACTGATCATGCACTGATCACGTAATTGATCATGCACTGATCATGGCTGATCATGCACTGATCACGTGGCTGATCATGCACTGATCACGTGACTGATCATGCACTGATCACGTGACTGATCATGCACTGATCACGTGACTGATCATGCACTGATCACCTGCCTGATCATGCACTGATCACGTGACAAATCATGCACTGATCACATAGCTATCATGAACTGATCACCTGGCTGATCATGCACTGATCACGTGGCTGATCATGCACTGATACCGTGACTGAGCATGGACTGATCACATGACTATCATGTAGTGATCACGTGACTTAATGGCTCTGATCATGTGACTGATCATGCACTGATCATGTTTGCTATCATACACTGATCATGTGCCTCTGGAGGCAATAAACAAAGAGCTGAGTAGGCACGAATCATACAGTCAGCAGGCAATAATCATGGAACTCAGCTGTGAGGAATCATGCTGCTCAGCTGGCAATAATCAAGCAGCTGAGCAGGCAGGAATTACGCAGCACAGCTGGCAATTGTCAAGCAGATGACAGGCAGGAATCGTGCAGCTCAGCTGGCAATTGTCAAGCAGATGAGCAGACAGTAATCACGCAGCTCAGCAGGCCCTGATCACGTGACTGAGCATGCACTGTTCACGTGGCTGATCATACACTGATCACGTGATGATCATGCACTGATCACTTGGATATCATGCACTGATCACGTGGCTGATCATACACTGTTCACGTGTCTGACCATGCACTGATCACGTGGCTGATCATACACTGCTCACGTAACTGATCATGCACTGATCACGTGGCTATCATGCACTGATCACGTGGCTGAACATGCACTGTTCACGTGGCTGATCACACACCTGTCACGTGACATATCATGCACTGATCACGTGGCACTCATGCACTGATCACGTGGCTGATCATACTCTGCTCACGTAACTCATCATGCACACATCACGTGGCTATCATGCACTGCTCACGTGGCTCGTCATGGAATGATCACGTAGCTACCATATACTGGTCACGTGACTGATCATGCACAGATCACGTAAATGATCATGCACTGTTCACGTGACTGATCATGTACTGATCACGTGACTGATCATGCACTGATCACGTGGCTATCATGCTCTGCTCACGTGGCTGATCATGCAACGATCACGTAGCAACCATGTACTGGTCACGTGACTGATCATGCACTGATCACGTAATTGATCCTGCACTGATCACGTGGCTCATCATGCACTGATCACGTGGCTGATCACACATGTATCACGTGACTGATCATGCACTGATCACGTGGCTCTCATGCACTGATCACGTGGCTATCATGCACTGATCACGTGGATATCATGCACTGATCACGTGGCTGATCACACACGTATCACATGACTGATCATGCACTGATCACGTGGCTATCATGCACTGATCACGTGGCTATCATGCACTGATCACGTGGCTGATCATGCAATGATCACGTAGCTACCATGTACTGTCACGTGACTGATCATGCACTGATCACGTAATTGATCATGCACTGATCACGTGACTGATCATGCACTGATCACGTGAGCTGATCATGCACTGATCACGTGACTGATCATGCACTGATCACGTGGCTATCATGCACTGATCACGTGGCTGATCATGCAATGATCACGTAGCTACCATATACTGGTCACGTGACTGATCATGCACTGATCACGTAATTGATCATGCACTGATCACGTGGCTGATCATGCACTGATCACGTGGCTGATCATGCACTGATCACGTGACTGATCATGCACTGATCACGTGGCTATCATGCACTGATCACGTGGCTGATCATGCACTGATCACGTGCCTGATCATGCACTGATCACATGACTGATCATGCACTGATCACGTGACTGATCATGCACTGATCACGTGGCTATCATGCACTGATCACGTGGCTGATCATGCAATGATCATGTAGCTACCATGTACTGGTCACGTGACTGATCATACACTGATCACGTGACTGATCATGCACTGATCACGTGGCTATCATGCACTGATCACGTGGCTGATCATGCACTGATCACGTGCCTGATCATGCACTGATCACGTGACTGATCATGCACTGATCACGTGGCTATCATGCACTGATCACGTGGCTGATCATGCACTGATCACGTGGCTGATCATGCACTGATCACGTGACTGATCATGCACTGATCACGTGACTGATCATGCAGTGATCACGTGGCTATCATGCACTACTCACGTGGCTGATCATGCAATGATCATGTAGCTACCATGTACAGGTCACGTGAATGATCATACACCCATCAGGTGACTGATCATGCACTGATCACGTGGCTATCATGCACTGATCACGAGACTGATCATGCACTGATCACGCTATATCATGCACTGATCACATGACTGCCCATGCACTGATCACGTGGATGATCATACACTAATCATGTGACAGATCATGCACTGATCACGTGGCTGATCATGCACTGATACCGTGACTGAGCATGGACTGATCACATGACTATCATGTAGTGATCACGTGACTTAATGGCGCTGATCATGTGACTGATCATGCGCTGATCATGTTTGCTATCATACACTGATCATGTGCCTCTGGAGGCAATAAACAAAGAGCTGAGTAGGCACGAATCAAACAGTCAGCAGGCAATAATCATGGAACTCAGGTGTGAGGAATCATGCTGCTCAGCTGGCAATAATCAAGCAGCTGAGCAGGCAGGAATTACGCAGCACAGCTGACAATTGTCAAGCAGATGACAGGCAGGAATCGTGCAGCTCAGCTGGCAATTGTCAAGCAGATGAGCAGACAGTAATCACGCAGCTCAGCAGGCCCAGATCACGTGACTGAGCATGCACTGTTCACGTGGCTGATCATACACTGATCACGTGACTGATCATGCACTGATCACGTGGCTATCATGCACTGATCACGTGGCTGATCATACACTGTCACGTAACTGATCATGCACTGATCACGTGGCTATCATGCACTGATCACGTGGCTGATCATGCACTGATCACGTGGCTGATCATGCACTGATCACGTGGCTGATCATGCACTGATCACGTGACTGATCATGCACTGATCACGTGGCTGATCATGCACTGATCAGTGGCTATCATGCACTGATCACGTGGCTGATCATGCACTGATCACGTGACTGATCATGCACTGATCACTGGCTATCATGCACTCATTAACTGGCTATCATGCACTGATCACGTGGCTGATCATGCACTGATCACGTGACTGATCATGCACTGATCACGTCTATATCATGCACTGATCACGTGACTGATCATGCACTGATCACCCGGATGATCATACACTGATCATGTGACTGATCATGCACTGATCACGTGGCTATCATGCACTGATCACGTGGCTGATCATGCAATGATCACGTAGCTACCATGTACTGATCACGTGACTGATCATGCACTGATCACGTAATTGATCATGCACTGATCACGTGACTTATCATGCACTGATCACGTGACTGATCATGCACTGATCACGTGACTGATCATGCACTGATCACGTGGCTATCATGCACTGCTCACGTGGCTGATCATGCAATGATCACGTAGCTACCATGTACTGGTCACGTGACTGATCATGCACTGATCACGTGACTGATCATGCACTGATCACGTGGCTGATCATGCACTGATCACGTGACTGATCATGCACTGATCACGTGACTGATCATGCACTGATCACGTGACTGATCATGCACTGATCACCTGCCTGATCATGCACTGATCACGTGACAAATCATGCACTGATCACATAGCTATCATGAACTGATCACGTGGCTGATCATGCACTGATCACGTGGCTGATCATGCACTGATACCGTGACTGAGCATGGACTGATCACATGACTATCATGTAGTGATCACGTGACTTAATGGCGCTGATCATGTGACTGATCATGCACTGATCATGTTTGCTATCATACACTGATCATGTGCCTCTGGAGGCAATAAACAAAGAGCTGAGTAGGCACGAATCAAACAGTCAGCAGGCAATAATCATGGAACTCAGCTGTGAGGAATCATGCTGCTCAGCTGGCAATAATCAAGCAGCTGAGCAGGCAGGAATTACGCAGCACAGCTGGCAATTGTCAAGCAGATGACAGGCAGGAATCGTGCAGCTCAGCTGGCAATTGTCAAGCAGATGAGCAGACAGTAATCACGCAGCTCAGCAGGCCCTGATCACGTGACTGAGCATGCACTGTTCACGTGGCTGATCATACACTGATCACGTGATGATCATGCACTGATCACTTGGATATCATGCACTGATCACGTGGCTGATCATACACTGTTCACGTGTCTGACCATGCACTGATCACGTGGCTGATCATACACTGCTCACGTAACTGATCATGCACTGATCACGTGGCTATCATGCACTGATCACGTGGCTGAACATGCACTGTTCACGTGGCTGATCACACACCTGTCACGTGACATATCATGCACTGATCACGTGGCACTCATGCACTGATCACGTGGCTGATCATACTCTGCTCACGTAACTCATCATGCACACATCACGTGGCTATCATGCACTGCTCACGTGGCTCGTCATGGAATGATCACGTAGCTACCATATACTGGTCACGTGACTGATCATGCACAGATCACGTAAATGATCATGCACTGTTCACGTGACTGATCATGTACTGATCACGTGACTGATCATGCACTGATCACGTGGCTATCATGCTCTGCTCACGTGGCTGATCATGCAACGATCACGTAGCAACCATGTACTGGTCACGTGACTGATCATGCACTGATCACGTAATTGATCCTGCACTGATCACGTGGCTCATCATGCACTGATCACGTGGCTGATCACACATGTATCACGTGACTGATCATGCACTGATCACGTGGCTCTCATGCACTGATCACGTGGCTATCATGCACTGATCACGTGGATATCATGCACTGATCACGTGGCTGATCACACACGTATCACATGACTGATCATGCACTGATCACGTGGCTATCATGCACTGATCACGTGGCTATCATGCACTGATCACGTGGCTGATCATGCAATGATCACGTAGCTACCATGTACTGATCACGTGACTGATCATGCACTGATCACGTAATGATCATGCACTGATCACGTGACTGATCATGCACTGATCACGTGAGTGATCATGCACTGATCACGTGACTGATCATGCACTGATCACGTGGCTATCATGCACTGATCACGTGGCTGATCATGCACTGATCACGTAGCGATCATGCACTGATCACGTGACTGATCATGCACTGATCACGTAATTGATCATGCACTGATCATGGCTGATCATGCACTGATCACGTGGCTGATCATGCACTGATCACGTGACTGATCATGCACTGATCACGTGACTGATCATGCACTGATCACGTGGCTATCATGCACTGATCACGTGGCTGATCATGCACTGATCACGTGCCTGATCATGCACTGATCACATGACTGATCATGCACTGATCACGTGACTGATCATGCACTGATCACGTGGCTATCATGCACTATCACGTGGCTGATCATGCAATGATCATGTAGCTACCATGTACTGGTCAGTGACTGATCATGCACTGATCAGGTGACTGATCATGCACTGATCACGTGGCTATCATGCACTGATCACGTGGCTGATCATGCACTGATCACGTGACTGATCATGCACTGATCACGTGACTGATCATGCACTGATCACGTAGCTATCATGCACTGATCACGTGGCTGATCATGCACTGATCACGTGGCTGATCATGCACTGATACGTGACTGATCATGCACTGATCACGTGACTGATCATGCACTGATCACGTGGCTATCATGCACTATCACGTGGCTGATCATGCACTGATCATGTAGCTACCATGCACTGGTCACGTGACTGATCATACACCCATCACGTGACTGATCATGCACTGATCACGTGGCTATCATGCACTGATCACGTGACTGATCATGCACTGATCACGTCTATATCATGCACTGATCACGTGACTGATCATGCACTGATCACGTGGATGATCATACACTGATCACGTGACAGATCATGCACTGATCACGTGGCTGATCATGCACTGATCACGTGACTGATCATGCACTGTTCACGTGACTGATCATGCACTGATCACGTGACTGATCATGCACTGATCACGTGGCTATCATGCACTGATCACGTGGCTGATCATGCAATGATCACGTAGCGACCATGTACTGGTCACGTGACTGATCATGCACTGATCACGTGACTGATCATGCACTGATCACGTGGCTATCATGCACTGATCACGTGGCTGATCATACACTGATCACGTGCTGATCATGCACTGATCACGTGACTGATCATGCACTGATCACGTGGCTATCATGCACTGATCACGTGGCTGATCATGCACTGATCACGTGGCTGATCATGCACTGATCACGTGACTGATCATGCACTGATCACGTGACTATCATGCACTGATCACGTGGCTATCATGCACTGCTCACGTGGCTGATCATGCAATGATCACGTAGCTACCATGTACTGGTCACGTGACTGATCATGCACTGATCACGTGACTGATCATGCACTGATCACGTGGCTATCATGCACTACTCACGTGGCTGATCATGCAATGATCATGTAGCTACCATGTACAGGTCACGTGACTGATCATACACCCATCAGGTGACTGATCATGCACTGATCACGTGGCTATCATGCACTGATCACGTGGCTGATCATGCACTGATCACCTGCCTGATCATGCACTGATCACGTGACTGATCATGCACTGATCACGTGGCTGATCATGCACTGATCACGTGGCTGATCATGCACTGATCACGTGGCTGATCATGCACTGATACCGTGACTGAGCATGGACTGATCACATGACTATCATGTAGTGATCACGTGACTTAATGGCGCTGATCATGTGACTGATCATGCGCTGATCATGTTTGCTATCATACACTGATCATGTGCCTCTGGAGGCAATAAACAAAGAGCTGAGTAGGCACGAATCAAACAGTCAGCAGGCAATAATCATGGAACTCAGGTGTGAGGAATCATGCTGCTCAGCTGGCAATAATCAAGCAGCTGAGCAGGCAGGAATTACGCAGCACAGCTGGCAATTGTCAAGCAGATGACAGGCAGGAATCGTGCAGCTCAGCTGGCAATTGTCAAGCAGATGAGCAGACAGTAATCACGCAGCTCAGCAGGCCCAGATCACGTGACTGAGCATGCACTGTTCACGTGGCTGATCATACACTGATCACGTGACTGATCATGCACTGATCACGTGGCTATCATGCACTGATCACGTGGCTGATCATACACTGTTCACGTGTCTGACCATGCACTGATCACGTGGCTGATCATACACTGCTCACGTAACTGATCATGCACTGATCACGTGGCTGATCATGCACTGATCAGTGGCTGATCATGCACTGATCACGTGGCTGATCATACACTGATCACGTGACTGATCATGCACTGATCACTGGCTATCATGCACTCATTCACTGGCTATCATGCACTGATCACGTGGCTGATCATGCACTGATCACGTGACTGATCATGCACTGATCACGTCTATATCATGCACTGATCACGTGACTGATCATGCACTGATCACGTGGATGATCATGCACTGATCATGTGACTGATCATGCACTGATCACGTGGCTATCATGCACTGATCACGTGGCTGATCATGCACTGATCACGTAGCTACCATGTACTGGTCACGTGACTGATCATGCACTGATCACGTAATTGATCATGCACTGATCACGTGACTGATCATGCACTGATCACGTGACTGATCATGCACTGATCACGTGACTGATCATGCACTGATCACGTGGCTATCATGCACTGCTCACGTGGCTGATCATGCAATGATCACGTAGCTACCATGTACTGGTCACGTGACTGATCATGCACTGATCACGTGACTGATCATGCACTGATCACGTGGCTGATCATGCACTGATCACGTGGCTGATCATGCACTGATCACGTGACTGATCATGCACTGATCACGTGACTGATCATGCACTGATCACGTGACTGATCATGCACTGATCACCTGCCTGATCATGCACTGATCACGTGACTGATCATGCACTGATCACATAGCTATCATGCACTGATCACGTGGCTGATCATGCACTGATCACGTGGCTGATCATGCACTGATACCGTGACTGAGCATGGACTGATCACATGACTATCATGTAGTGATCACGTGACTTAATGGCGCTGATCATGTGACTGATCATGCACTGATCATGTTTGCTATCATACACTGATCATGTGCCTCTGGAGGCAATAAACAAAGAGCTGAGTAGGCACGAATCATACAGTCAGCAGGCAATAATCATGGAACTCAGCTGTGAGGAATCATGCTGCTCAGCTGGCAATAATCAAGCAGCTGAGCAGGCAGGAATTACGCAGCACAGCTGGCAATTGTCAAGCAGATGACAGGCAGGAATCGTGCAGCTCAGCTGGCAATTGTCAAGCAGATGAGCAGACAGTAATCACGCAGCTCAGCAGGCCCTGATCACGTGACTGAGCATGCACTGTTCACGTGGCTGATCATACACTGATCACGTGATGATCATGCACTGATCACTTGGATATCATGCACTGATCACGTGGCTGATCATACACTGTTCACGTGTCTGACCATGCACTGATCACGTGGCTGATCATACACTGCTCACGTAACTGATCATGCACTGATCACGTGGCTATCATGCACTGATCACGTGGCTGAACATGCACTGTTCACGTGGCTGATCACACACCTGTCACGTGACATATCATGCACTGATCACGTGGCACTCATGCACTGATCACGTGGCTGATCATACTCTGCTCACGTAACTCATCATGCACACATCACGTGGCTATCATGCACTGCTCACGTGGCTCGTCATGGAATGATCACGTAGCTACCATATACTGGTCACGTGACTGATCATGCACTGATCACGTAATGATCATGCACTGATCACGTGCTGATCATGCACTGATCACGTGGCTGATCACACTGATCACGTGACTGATCATGCACTGATCACGTGGCTGATCATGCACTGATCACGTGGCTGATCATGCACTGATCACGTGACTGATCATGCACTGATCACGTGGCTATCATGCACTGATCACGTGGCTGATCATGCACTGATCACGTGGCTGATCATGCACTGATCACATGACTGATCATGCACTGATCACGTGACTGATCATGCACTGATCACGTGGCTATCATGCACTGATCACGTGGCTGATCATGCACTGATCACGTAGCTATCATGTACTGTCACGTGACTGATCATGCACTGATCACGTGACTGATCATGCACTGATCACGTGGCTATCATGCACTGATCACGTGGCTGATCATGCACTGATCACGTGACTGATCATGCACTGATCACGTGACTGATCATGCACTGATCACGTGGCTATCATGCACTGATCACGTGGCTGATCATGCACTGATCACGTGGCTGATCATGCACTGATCACGTGACTGATCATGCACTGATCACGTGACTGATCATGCACTGATCACGTGGCTATCATGCACTACTCACGTGGCTGATCATGCAATGATCATGTAGCTACCATGTACAGGTCACGTGAATGATCATACACCCATCAGGTGACTGATCATGCACTGATCACGTGGCTATCATGCACTGATCACGAGACTGATCATGCACTGATCACGTCTATATCATGCACTGATCACATGACTGCCCATGCACTGATCACGTGGATGATCATACACTAATCATGTGACAGATCATGCACTGATCACGTGGCTGATCATGCACTGATACCGTGACTGAGCATGGACTGATCACATGACTATCATGTAGTGATCACGTGACTTAATGGCGCTGATCATGTGACTGATCATGCGCTGATCATGTTTGCTATCATACACTGATCATGTGCCTCTGGAGGCAATAAACAAAGAGCTGAGTAGGCACGAATCAAACAGTCAGCAGGCAATAATCATGGAACTCAGGTGTGAGGAATCATGCTGCTCAGCTGGCAATAATCAAGCAGCTGAGCAGGCAGGAATTACGCAGCACAGCTGGCAATTGTCAAGCAGATGACAGGCAGGAATCGTGCAGCTCAGCTGGCAATTGTCAAGCAGATGAGCAGACAGTAATCACGCAGCTCAGCAGGCCCAGATCACGTGACTGAGCATGCACTGTTCACGTGGCTGATCATACACTGATCACGTGACTGATCATGCACTGATCACGTGGCTATCATGCACTGATCACGTGGCTGATCATACACTGCTCACGTAACTGATCATGCACTGATCACGTGGCTGATCATGCACTGATCACGTGGCTGATCATGCACTGATCACGTGGCTGATCATGCACTGATCACGTGGCTGATCATACACTGATCACGTGACTGATCATGCACTGATCACGTGGCTGATCATGCACTGATCACGTGGCTATCATGCACTGATCACGTGGCTGATCATGCACTGATCACGTGACTGATCATGCACTGATCACTGGCTATCATGCACTCATTCACTGGCTATCATGCACTGATCACGTGGCTGATCATGCACTGATCACGTGACTGATCATGCACTGATCACGTCTATATCATGCACTGATCACGTGACTGATCATGCACTGATCACGTGGATGATCATACACTGATCATGTGACTGATCATGCACTGATCACGTGGCTATCATGCACTGATCACGTGGCTGATCATGCACTGATCACGTAGCTATCATGCACTGATCACGTGACTGATCATGCACTGATCACGTGGCTGATCATGCACTGATCACGTGACTTATCATGCACTGATCACGTGACTGATCATGCACTGATCACGTGACTGATCATGCACTGATCACGTGGCTATCATGCACTACTCACGTGGCTGATCATGCAATGATCATGTAGCTACCATGTACTGGTCACGTGACTGATCATACACCCATCAGGTGACTGATCATGCACTGATCACGTGGCTATCATGCACTGATCACGTGGCTGATCATGCACTGATCACCTGCCTGATCATGCACTGATCACGTGACTGATCATGCACTGATCACGTGGCTATCATGCACTGATCACGTGGCTGATCATGCACTGATCACGTGGCTGATCATGCACTGATACCGTGACTGAGCATGGACTGATCACATGACTATCATGTAGTGATCACGTGACTTAATGGCGCTGATCATGTGACTGATCATGCACTGATCATGTTTGCTATCATACACTGATCATGTGCCTCTGGAGGCAATAAACAAAGAGCTGAGTAGGCACGAATCAAAAGTCAGCAGGCAATAATCATGGAACTCAGCTGTGAGGAATCATGCTGCTCAGCTGGCAATAATCAAGCAGCTGAGCAGGCAGGAATTACGCAGCACAGCTGGCAATTGTCAAGCAGATGACAGGCAGGAATCGTGCAGCTCAGCTGGCAATTGTCAAGCAGATGAGCAGACAGTAATCACGCAGCTCAGCAGGCCCAGATCACGTGACTGAGCATGCACTGTTCACGTGGCTGATCATACACTGATCACGTGATGATCATGCACTGATCACTTGGATATCATGCACTGATCACGTGGCTGATCATACACTGTTCACGTGTCTGACCATGCACTGATCACGTGGCTGATCATACACTGCTCACGTAACTGATCATGCACTGATCACGTGGCTATCATGCACTGATCACGTGGCTGATCATGCACTGTTCACGTGGCTGATCATGCACTGATCACGTGGCTGATCATGCACTGATCACGTAACTGATCATGCACTGATCACGTGGCTGATCATGCACTGATCACGTGGCTATCATGCACTGATCACGTGGCTGATCATGCACTGATCACGTGACTGATCATGCACTGATCACTGGCTATCATGCACTCATCACTGGCTATCATGCACTGATCACGTGGCTGATCATGCACTGATCACGTGACTGATCATGCACTGATCACGTCTATATCATGCACTGATCACGTGACTGATCATGCACTGATCACGTGGATGATCATGCACTGATCATGTGACTGATCATGCACTGATCACGTGGCTATCATGCACTGATCACGTGGCTGATCATGCAATGATCACGTAGCTATCATGTACTGATCACGTGACTGATCATGCACTGATCACGTAATTGATCATGCACTGATCACGTGACTGATCATGCACTGATCACGTGACTGATCATGCACTGATCACGTGACTGATCATGCACTGATCACGTGGCTATCATGCACTGCTCACGTGGCTGATCATGCAATGATCACGTAGCTACCATGTACTGGTCACGTGACTGATCATGCACTGATCACGTAACTGATCATGCACTGATCACGTGGCTGATCATGCACTGATCACGTGACTGATCATGCACTGATCACGTGACTGATCATGCACTGATCACGTGACTGATCATGCACTGATCACCTGCCTGATCATGCACTGATCACGTGACTGATCATGCACTGATCACATGGCTATCATGCACTGATCACGTGGCTGATCATGCACTGATCACGTGGCTGATCATGCACTGATACCGTGACTGAGCATGGACTGATCACATGACTATCATGTAGTGATCACGTGACTTAATGGCGCTGATCATGTGACTGATCATGCACTGATCATGTTTGCTATCATACACTGATCATGTGCCTCTGGAGGCAATAAACAAAGAGCTGAGTAGGCACGAATCATACAGTCAGCAGGCAATAATCATGGAACTCAGCTGTGAGGAATCATGCTGCTCAGCTGGCAATAATCAAGCAGCTGAGCAGGCAGGAATTACGCAGCACAGCTGGCAATTGTCAAGCAGATGACAGGCAGGAATCGTGCAGCTCAGCTGGCAATTGTCAAGCAGATGAGCAGACAGTAATCACGCAGCTCAGCAGGCCCTGATCACGTGACTGAGCATGCACTGTTCACGTGGCTGATCATACACTGATCACGTGATGATCATGCACTGATCACTTGGATATCATGCACTGATCACGTGGCTGATCATACACTGTTCACGTGTCTGACCATGCACTGATCACGTGGCTGATCATACACTGCTCACGTAACTGATCATGCACTGATCACGTGGCTATCATGCACTGATCACGTGGCTGAACATGCACTGTTCACGTGGCTGATCACACACCTGTCACGTGACATATCATGCACTGATCACGTGGCACTCATGCACTGATCACGTGGCTGATCATACTCTGCTCACGTAACTCATCATGCACACATCACGTGGCTATCATGCACTGCTCACGTGGCTCGTCATGGAATGATCACGTAGCTACCATATACTGGTCACGTGACTGATCATGCACAGATCACGTAAATGATCATGCACTGTTCACGTGACTGATCATGTACTGATCACGTGACTGATCATGCACTGATCACGTGGCTATCATGCTCTGCTCACGTGGCTGATCATGCAACGATCACGTAGCAACCATGTACTGGTCACGTGACTGATCATGCACTGATCACGTAATTGATCCTGCACTGATCACGTGGCTCATCATGCACTGATCACGTGGCTGATCACACATGTATCACGTGACTGATCATGCACTGATCACGTGGCTCTCATGCACTGATCACGTGGCTATCATGCACTGATCACGTGGATATCATGCACTGATCACGTGGCTGATCACACACGTATCACATGACTGATCATGCACTGATCACGTGGCTATCATGCACTGATCACGTGGCTATCATGCACTGATCACGTGGCTGATCATGCAATGATCACGTAGCTACCATGTACTGATCACGTGACTGATCATGCACTGATCACGTAATTGATCATGCACTGATCACGTGACTGATCATGCACTGATCACGTGACTGATCATGCACTGATCACGTGACTGATCATGCACTGATCACGTGGCTATCATGCACTGATCACGTGGCTGATCATGCACTGATCACGTAGCTACCATGCACTGATCACGTGACTGATCATGCACTGATCACGTGACTGATCATGCACTGATCACGTGGCTGATCATGCACTGATCACGTGGCTGATCATGCACTGATCACGTGACTGATCATGCACTGATCACGTGACTGATCATGCACTGATCACGTGGCTATCATGCACTGATCACGTGGCTGATCATGCACTGATCACGTGGCTGATCATGCACTGATCACATGACTGATCATGCACTGATCACGTGACTGATCATGCACTGATCACGTGGCTATCATGCACTGATCACGTGGCTGATCATGCACTGATCACGTAGCTACCATGTACTGGTCAGTGACTGATCATACACTGATCACGTGACTGATCATGCACTGATCACGTGGCTATCATGCACTGATCACGTGGCTGATCATGCACTGATCACGTGACTGATCATGCACTGATCACGTGACTGATCATGCACTGATCACGTAGCTATCATGCACTGATCACGTGGCTGATCATGCACTGATCACGTGGCTGATCATGCACTGATCACGTGACTGATCATGCACTGATCACGTGACTATCATGCACTGATCACGTGGCTATCATGCACTGATCACGTGGCTGATCATGCAATGATCACGTAGCTACCATGTACTGGTCACGTGACTGATCATGCACTGATCACGTGACTGATCATGCACTGATCACGTGGCTATCATGCACTGATCACGTGACTGATCATGCACTGATCACGTCTATATCATGCACTGATCACATGACTGATCATGCACTGATCACGTGGCTGATCATGCACTGATCACGTGACTGATCATGCACTGATCACGTGGCTGATCATGCACTGATCACGTGACTGATCATGCACTGATCACGTGACTGATCATGCACTGATCACGTGACTGATCATGCACTGATCACGTGGCTATCATGCACTGATCACGTGGCTGATCATGCAATGATCACGTAGCTACCATGTACTGGTCACGTGACTGATCATGCACTGATCACGTGACTGATCATGCACTGATCACGTGGCTATCATGCACTGATCACGTGGCTGATCATACACTGATCACGTGACTGATCATGCACTGATCACGTGACTGATCATGCACTGATCACGTGGCTATCATGCACTGATCACGTGGCTGATCATGCACTGATCACGTGACTGATCATGCACTGATCACGTGGATGATCATACACTAATCATGTGACAGATCATGCACTGATCACGTGGCTGATCATGCACTGATACCGTGACTGAGCATGGACTGATCACATGACTATCATGTAGTGATCACGTGACTTAATGGCGCTGATCATGTGACTGATCATGCACTGATCATGTTTGCTATCATACACTGATCATGTGCCTCTGGAGGCAATAAACAAAGAGCTGAGTAGGCACGAATCAAACAGTCAGCAGGCAATAATCATGGAACTCAGGTGTGAGGAATCATGCTGCTCAGCTGGCAATAATCAAGCAGCTGAGCAGGCAGGAATTACGCAGCACAGCTGGCAATTGTCAAGCAGATGACAGGCAGGAATCGTGCAGCTCAGCTGGCAATTGTCAAGCAGATGAGCAGACAGTAATCACGCAGCTCAGCAGGCCCAGATCACGTGACTGAGCATGCACTGTTCACGTGGCTGATCATACACTGATCACGTGACTGATCATGCACTGATCACGTGGCTATCATGCACTGATCACGTGGCTGATCATACACTGTTCACGTGTCTGACCATGCACTGATCACGTGGCTGATCATACACTGCTCACGTAACTGATCATGCACTGATCACGTGGCTGATCATGCACTGATCAGTGGCTATCATGCACTGATCACGTGGCTGATCATGCACTGATCACGTGACTGATCATGCACTGATCACTGGCTATCATGCACTCATTCACTGGCTATCATGCACTGATCACGTGGCTGATCATACACTGATCACGTGACTGATCATGCACTGATCACGTCTATATCATGCACTGATCACGTGACTGATCATGCACTGATCACGTGGATGATCATGCACTGATCATGTGACTGATCATGCACTGATCACGTGGCTATCATGCACTGATCACGTGGCTGATCATGCACTGATCACGTAGCTACCATGTACTGGTCACGTGACTGATCATGCACTGATCACGTAATTGATCATGCACTGATCACGTGACTTATCATGCACTGATCACGTGAGTGATCATGCACTGATCACGTGACTGATCATGCACTGATCACGTGGCTATCATGCACTGCTCACGTGGCTGATCATGCAATGATCACGTAGCTACCATGTACTGGTCACGTGACTGATCATGCACTGATCACGTGACTGATCATGCACTGATCACGTGGCTGATCATGCACTGATCACGTGGCTGATCATGCACTGATCACGTGACTGATCATGCACTGATCACGTGACTGATCATGCACTGATCACCTGCCTGATCATGCACTGATCACGTGACAAATCATGCACTGATCACATAGCTATCATGCACTGATCACCTGGCTGATCATGCACTGATCACGTGGCTGATCATGCACTGATACCGTGACTGAGCATGGACTGATCACATGACTATCATGTAGTGATCACGTGACTTAATGGCGCTGATCATGTGACTGATCATGCACTGATCATGTTTGCTATCATACACTGATCATGTGCCTCTGGAGGCAATAAACAAAGAGCTGAGTAGGCACGAATCATACAGTCAGCAGGCAATAATCATGGAACTCAGCTGTGAGGAATCATGCTGCTCAGCTGGCAATAATCAAGCAGCTGAGCAGGCAGGAATTACGCAGCACAGCTGGCAATTGTCAAGCAGATGACAGGCAGGAATCGTGCAGCTCAGCTGGCAATTGTCAAGCAGATGAGCAGACAGTAATCACGCAGCTCAGCAGGCCCTGATCACGTGACTGAGCATGCACTGTTCACGTGGCTGATCATACACTGATCACGTGATGATCATGCACTGATCACTTGGATATCATGCACTGATCACGTGGCTGATCATACACTGTTCACGTGTCTGACCATGCACTGATCACGTGGCTGATCATACACTGCTCACGTAACTGATCATGCACTGATCACGTGGCTATCATGCACTGATCACGTGGCTGAACATGCACTGTTCACGTGGCTGATCACACACCTGTCACGTGACATATCATGCACTGATCACGTGGCACTCATGCACTGATCACGTGGCTGATCATACTCTGCTCACGTAACTCATCATGCACACATCACGTGGCTATCATGCACTGCTCACGTGGCTCGTCATGGAATGATCACATAGCTACCATATACTGGTCACGTGACTGATCATGCACAGATCACGTAAATGATCATGCACTGTTCACGTGACTGATCATGTACTGATCACGTGACTGATCATGCACTGATCACGTGGCTATCATGCTCTGCTCACGTGGCTGATCATGCAACGATCACGTAGCAACCATGTACTGGTCACGTGACTGATCATGCACTGATCACGTAATTGATCATGCACTGATCACGTGGCTCATCATGCACTGATCACGTGGCTGATCACACATGATCACGTGACTGATCATGCACTGATCACGTGGCTATCATGCACTGATCACGTGGATATCATGCACTGATCACGTGGCTGATCACACACGTATCACATGACTGATCATGCACTGATCACGTGGCTATCATGCACTGATCACGTGGCTATCATGCACTGATCACGTGGCTGATCATGCAATGATCACGTAGCTACCATGTACTGGTCACGTGACTGATCATGCACTGATCACGTGACTGATCATGCACTGATCACGTGACTGATCATGCACTGATCACGTGACTGATCATGCACTGATCACGTGACTGATCATGCACTGATCACATAGCTATCATGCACTGATCACGTGGCTGATCATGCACTGATCACGTGGCTGATCATGCACTGATACCGTGACTGAGCATGGACTGATCACATGACTATCATGTAGTGATCACGTGACTTAATGGCGCTGATCATGTGACTGATCATGCACTGATCATGTTTGCTATCATACACTGATCATGTGCCTCTGGAGGCAATAAACAAAGAGCTGAGTAGGCACGAATCATACAGTCAGCAGGCAATAATCATGGAACTCAGCTGTGAGGAATCATGCTGCTCAGCTGGCAATAATCAAGCAGCTGAGCAGGCAGGAATTACGCAGCACAGCTGGCAATTGTCAAGCAGATGACAGGCAGGAATCGTGCAGCTCAGCTGGCAATTGTCAAGCAGATGAGCAGACAGTAATCACGCAGCTCAGCAGGCCCTGATCACGTGACTGAGCATGCACTGTTCACGTGGCTGATCATACACTGATCACGTGATGATCATGCACTGATCACTTGGATATCATGCACTGATCACGTGGCTGATCATACACTGTTCACGTGTCTGACCATGCACTGATCACGTGGCTGATCATACACTGCTCACGTAACTGATCATGCACTGATCACGTGGCTATCATGCACTGATCACGTGGCTGAACATGCACTGTTCACGTGGCTGATCACACACCTGTCACGTGACATCATGCACTGATCACGTGGCACTCATGCACTGATCACGTGGCTGATCATACTCTGCTCACGTAACTCATCATGCACACATCACGTGGCTATCATGCACTGCTCACGTGGCTCGTCATGGAATGATCACGTAGCTACCATATACTGGTCACGTGACTGATCATGCACAGATCACGTAAATGATCATGCACTGTTCACGTGACTGATCATGTACTGATCACGTGACTGATCATGCACTGATCACGTGGCTATCATGCTCTGCTCACGTGGCTGATCATGCAACGATCACGTAGCAACCATGTACTGGTCACGTGACTGATCATGCACTGATCACGTAATTGATCCTGCACTGATCACGTGGCTCATCATGCACTGATCACGTGGCTGATCACACATGTATCACGTGACTGATCATGCACTGATCACGTGGCTATCATGCACTGATCACGTGGATATCATGCACTGATCACGTGGCTGATCACACACGATCACATGACTGATCATGCACTGATCACGTGGCTATCATGCACTGATCACGTGGCTATCATGCACTGATCACGTGGCTGATCATGCAATGATCACGTAGCTACCATGTACTGGTCACGTGACTGATCATGCACTGATCACGTAATTGATCATGCACTGATCACGTGACTGATCATGCACTGATCACGTGACTGATCATGCACTGATCACGTGACTGATCATGCACTGATCACGTGGCTATCATGCACTGCTCACGTGGCTGATCATGCACTGATCACGTAGCGACCATATACTGATCACGTGACTGATCATGCACTGATCACGTAATTGATCATGCACTGATCACGTGGCTGATCATGCACTGATCACGTGGCTGATCATGCACTGATCACGTGACTGATCATGCACTGATCACGTGACTGATCATGCACTGATCACGTGGCTATCATGCACTGATCACGTGGCTGATCATGCACTGATCACGTGGCTGATCATGCACAGATCACATGACTGATCATGCACTGATCACGTGACTGATCATGCACTGATCACGTGGCTATCATGCACTGATCACGTGGCTGATCATGCACTGATCACGTGGCTGATCATGCACTGATCACGTGACTGATCATGCACTGATCACGTGACTGATCATGCACTGATCACGTCTATATCATGCACTGATCACATGACTGATCATGCACTGATCACGTGGCTGATCATGCACTGATCACGTGACTGATCATGCACTGATCACGTGGCTGATCATGCACTGATCACGTGACTGATCATGCACTGATCACGTGACTGATCATGCACTGATCACGTGACTGATCATGCACTGATCACGTGGCTATCATGCACTATCACGTGGCTGATCATGCACTGATCATGTAGCTACCATGTACTGGTCACGTGACTGATCATGCACTGATCACGTGACTGATCATGCACTGATCACGTGGCTATCATGCACTGATCACGTGGCTGATCATGCACTGATCACGTGACTGATCATGCACTGATCACGTGACTGATCATGCACTGATCACGTGGCTATCATGCACTGATCACGTGGCTGATCATGCACTGATCACGTGGCTGATCATGCACTGATACGTGACTGATCATGCACTGATCACGTGACTGATCATGCACTGATCACGTGGCTATCATGCACTACTCACGTGGCTGATCATGCAATGATCATGTAGCTACCATGTACAGGTCACGTGAATGATCATACACCCATCAGGTGACTGATCATGCACTGATCACGTGGCTATCATGCACTGATCACGTGACTGATCATGCACTGATCACGTCTATATCATGCACTGATCACATGACTGCCCATGCACTGATCACGTGGATGATCATACACTAATCATGTGACAGATCATGCACTGATCACGTGGCTGATCATGCACTGATACCGTGACTGAGCATGGACTGATCACATGACTATCATGTAGTGATCACGTGACTTAATGGCGCTGATCATGTGACTGATCATGCGCTGATCATGTTTGCTATCATACACTGATCATGTGCCTCTGGAGGCAATAAACAAAGAGCTGAGTAGGCACGAATCAAACAGTCAGCAGGCAATAATCATGGAACTCAGGTGTGAGGAATCATGCTGCTCAGCTGGCAATAATCAAGCAGCTGAGCAGGCAGGAATTACGCAGCACAGCTGACAATTGTCAAGCAGATGACAGGCAGGAATCGTGCAGCTCAGCTGGCAATTGTCAAGCAGATGAGCAGACAGTAATCACGCAGCTCAGCAGGCCCAGATCACGTGACTGAGCATGCACTGTTCACGTGGCTGATCATACACTGATCACGTGACTGATCATGCACTGATCACGTGGCTATCATGCACTGATCACGTGGCTGATCATACACTGATCACGTGCTGATCATGCACTGATCACGTGGCTGATCATGCACTGATCACGTGGCTGATCATGCACTGATCACGTGGCTGATCATGCACTGATCACGTGGCTGATCATGCACTGATCACGTGACTGATCATGCACTGATCACGTGGCTGATCATGCACTGATCACGTGGCTATCATGCACTGATCACGTGGCTGATCATGCACTGATCACGTGACTGATCATGCACTGATCACTGGCTATCATGCACTCATTAACTGGCTATCATGCACTGATCACGTGGCTGATCATGCACTGATCACGTGACTGATCATGCACTGATCACGTCTATATCATGCACTGATCACATGACTGCCCATGCACTGATCACCCGGATGATCATACACTGATCATGTGACTGATCATGCACTGATCACGTGGCTATCATGCACTGATCACGTGGCTGATCATGCAATGATCACGTAGCTACCATGTACTGATCACGTGACTGATCATGCACTGATCACGTAATTGATCATGCACTGATCACGTGACTTATCATGCACTGATCACGTGACTGATCATGCACTGATCACGTGACTGATCATGCACTGATCACGTGGCTATCATGCACTGCTCACGTGGCTGATCATGCAATGATCACTAGCTACCATGTACTGGTCACGTGACTGATCATGCACTGATCACGTAATTGATCATGCACTGATCACGTGGCTGATCATGCACTGATCACGTGACTGATCATGCACTGATCACGTGACTGATCATGCACTGATCACGTGACTGATCATGCACTGATCACCTGCCTGATCATGCACTGATCACGTGACAAATCATGCACTGATCACATAGCTATCATGAACTGATCACCTGGCTGATCATGCACTGATCACGTGGCTGATCATGCACTGATACCGTGACTGAGCATGGACTGATCACATGACTATCATGTAGTGATCACGTGACTTAATGGCGCTGATCATGTGACTGATCATGCACTGATCATGTTTGCTATCATACACTGATCATGTGCCTCTGGAGGCAATAAACAAAGAGCTGAGTAGGCACGAATCATACAGTCAGCAGGCAATAATCATGGAACTCAGCTGTGAGGAATCATGCTGCTCAGCTGGCAATAATCAAGCAGCTGAGCAGGCAGGAATTACGCAGCACAGCTGGCAATTGTCAAGCAGATGACAGGCAGGAATCGTGCAGCTCAGCTGGCAATTGTCAAGCAGATGAGCAGACAGTAATCACGCAGCTCAGCAGGCCCTGATCACGTGACTGAGCATGCACTGT
Source organism: Bos javanicus (assembly GCF_032452875.1). Lineage (NCBI taxonomy): Eukaryota > Metazoa > Chordata > Mammalia > Artiodactyla > Bovidae > Bos > Bos javanicus. Next base: position 125,036 of record NW_026893622.1, read on the forward strand.
TCACGTGGCTGATCATACACTGATCACGTGATGATCATGCACTGATCACTTGGATATCATGCACTGATCACGTGGCTGATCATACACTGTTCACGTGTCTGACCATGCACTGATCACGTGGCTGATCATACACTGCTCACGTAACTGATCATGCACTGATCACGTGGCTATCATGCACTGATCACGTGGCTGAACATGCACTGTTCACGTGGCTGATCACACACCTGTCACGTGACATATCATGCACTGATCACGTGGCACTCATGCACTGATCACGTGGCTGATCATACTCTGCTCACGTAACTCATCATGCACACATCACGTGGCTATCATGCACTGCTCACGTGGCTCGTCATGGAATGATCACGTAGCTACCATATACTGGTCACGTGACTGATCATGCACAGATCACGTAAATGATCATGCACTGTTCACGTGACTGATCATGTACTGATCACGTGACTGATCATGCACTGATCACGTGGCTATCATGCTCTGCTCACGTGGCTGATCATGCAACGATCACGTAGCAACCATGTACTGGTCACGTGACTGATCATGCACTGATCACGTAATTGATCCTGCACTGATCACGTGGCTCATCATGCACTGATCACGTGGCTGATCATGCACTGATCACGTGGATATCATGCACTGATCACGTGGCTGATCACACACGATCACATGACTGATCATGCACTGATCACGTGGCTATCATGCACTGATCACGTGGCTATCATGCACTGATCACGTGGCTGATCATGCACTGATCACGTAGCTATCATGCACTGATCACGTGACTGATCATGCACTGATCACGTAACTGATCATGCACTGATCACGTGACTGATCATGCACTGATCACGTGACTGATCATGCACTGATCACGTGACTGATCATGCACTGATCACGTGGCTATCATGCACTGATCACGTGGCTGATCATGCAATGATCACGTAGCTACCATGCACTGATCACGTGACTGATCATGCACTGATCACGTAATTGATCATGCACTGATCACGTGGCTGATCATGCACTGATCACGTGGCTGATCATGCACTGATCACGTGACTGATCATGCACTGATCACGTGACTGATCATGCACTGATCACGTGGCTATCATGCACTGATCACGTGGCTGATCATGCACTGATCACGTGCCTGATCATGCACTGATCACATGACTGATCATGCACTGATCACGTGACTGATCATGCACTGATCACGTGGCTATCATGCACTATCACGTGGCTGATCATGCAATGATCATGTAGCTACCATGTACTGGTCAGTGACTGATCATACACCCATCAGGTGACTGATCATGCACTGATCACGTGGCTATCATGCACTGATCACGTGGCTGATCATACACTGATCACGTGCTGATCATGCACTGATCACGTGACTGATCATGCACTGATCACATAGCTATCATGCACTGATCACGTGGCTGATCATGCACTGATCACGTGGCTGATCATGCACTGATACGTGACTGATCATGCACTGATCACGTGACTATCATGCACTGATCACGTGGCTATCATGCACTATCACGTGGCTGATCATGCACTGATCACGTAGCTACATGCACTGGTCACGTGAATGATCATGCACTGATCACGTGACTGATCATGCACTGATCACGTGGCTATCATGCACTGATCACGTGACTGATCATGCACTGATCACGTCTATATCATGCACTGATCACATGACTGATCATGCACTGATCACGTGGATGATCATGCACTGATCACGTGACTGATCATGCACTGATCACGTGGCTGATCATGCACTGATCACGTGACTGATCATGCACTGATCACGTGACTGATCATGCACTGATCACGTGACTGATCATGCACTGATCACGTGGCTATCATGCACTGATCACGTGGCTGATCATGCACTGATCATGTAGCTACCATGTACTGGTCACGTGACTGATCATGCACTGATCACGTGACTGATCATGCACTGATCACGTGGCTATCATGCACTGATCACGTGGCTGATCATGCACTGATCACGTGCCTGATCATGCACTGATCACGTGACTGATCATGCACTGATCACGTGGCTATCATGCACTGATCACGTGGCTGATCATGCACTGATCACGTGGCTGATCATGCACTGATCACGTGACTGATCATGCACTGATCACGTGACTGATCATGCACTGATCACGTGGCTATCATGCACTACTCACGTGGCTGATCATGCAATGATCATGTAGCTACCATGTACAGGTCACGTGAATGATCATACACCCATCAGGTGACTGATCATGCACTGATCACGTGGCTATCATGCACTGATCACGTGACTGATCATGCACTGATCACGTCTATATCATGCACTGATCACATGACTGCCCATGCACTGATCACGTGGATGATCATACACTAATCATGTGACAGATCATGCACTGATCACGTGGCTGATCATGCACTGATACCGTGACTGAGCATGGACTGATCACATGACTATCATGTAGTGATCACGTGACTTAATGGCGCTGATCATGTGACTGATCATGCGCTGATCATGTTTGCTATCATACACTGATCATGTGCCTCTGGAGGCAATAAACAAAGAGCTGAGTAGGCACGAATCAAACAGTCAGCAGGCAATAATCATGGAACTCAGGTGTGAGGAATCATGCTGCTCAGCTGGCAATAATCAAGCAGCTGAGCAGGCAGGAATTACGCAGCACAGCTGGCAATTGTCAAGCAGATGACAGGCAGGAATCGTGCAGCTCAGCTGGCAATTGTCAAGCAGATGAGCAGACAGTAATCACGCAGCTCAGCAGGCCCAGATCACGTGACTGAGCATGCACTGTTCACGTGGCTGATCATACACTGATCACGTGACTGATCATGCACTGATCACGTGGCTATCATGCACTGATCACGTGGCTGATCATACACTGTTCACGTGTCTGACCATGCACTGATCACGTGGCTGATCATACACTGATCACGTAACTGATCATGCACTGATCACGTGGCTGATCATGCACTGATCAGTGGCTGATCATGCACTGATCACGTGGCTGATCATGCACTGATCACGTGACTGATCATGCACTGATCACGTCTATATCATGCACTGATCACATGACTGATCATGCACTGATCACGTGGATGATCATGCACTGATCATGTGACTGATCATGCACTGATCACGTGGCTATCATGCACTGCTCACTGGCTGATCATGCAATGATCACGTAGCTACCATGTACTGGTCACGTGACTGATCATGCACTGATCACGTAATTGATCATGCACTGATCACGTGACTGATCATGCACTGATCACGTGACTGATCATGCACTGATCACGTGGCTATCATGCACTACTCACGTGGCTGATCATGCAATGATCATGTAGCTACCATGTACTGGTCACGTGACTGATCATACACCCATCAGGTGACTGATCATGCACTGATCACGTGGCTATCATGCACTGATCACGTGGCTGATCATGCACTGATCACCTGCCTGGTCATGCACTGATCACGTGACAAATCATGCACTGATCACGTGGCTATCATGAACTGATCACGTGGCTGATCATGCACTGATCACGTGGCTGATCATGCACTGATACCGTGACTGAGCATGGACTGATCACATGACTATCATGTAGTGATCACGTGACTTAATGGCGCTGATCATGTGACTGATCATGCACTGATCATGTTTGCTATCATACACTGATCATGTGCCTCTGGAGGCAATAAACAAAGAGCTGAGTAGGCACGAATCATACAGTCAGCAGGCAATAATCATGGAACTCAGCTGTGAGGAATCATGCTGCTCAGCTGGCAATAATCAAGCAGCTGAGCAGGCAGGAATTACGCAGCACAGCTGGCAATTGTCAAGCAGATGACAGGCAGGAATCGTGCAGCTCAGCTGGCAATTGTCAAGCAGATGAGCAGACAGTAATCACGCAGCTCAGCAGGCCCTGATCACGTGACTGAGCATGCACTGTTCACGTGGCTGATCATACACTGATCACGTGATGATCATGCACTGATCACTTGGATATCATGCACTGATCACGTGGCTGATCATACACTGTTCACGTGTCTGACCATGCACTGATCACGTGGCTGATCATACACTGCTCACGTAACTGATCATGCACTGATCACGTGGCTATCATGCACTGATCACGTGGCTGAACATGCACTGTTCACGTGGCTGATCACACACCTGTCACGTGACATATCATGCACTGATCACGTGGCACTCATGCACTGATCACGTGGCTGATCATACTCTGCTCACGTAACTCATCATGCACACATCACGTGGCTATCATGCACTGCTCACGTGGCTCGTCATGGAATGATCACGTAGCTACCATATACTGGTCACGTGACTGATCATGCACAGATCACGTAAATGATCATGCACTGTTCACGTGACTGATCATGTACTGATCACGTGACTGATCATGCACTGATCACGTGGCTATCATGCTCTGCTCACGTGGCTGATCATGCAACGATCACGTAGCAACCATGTACTGGTCACGTGACTGATCATGCACTGATCACGTAATTGATCATGCACTGATCACGTGGCTCATGCACTGATCACGTGGCTGATCATGCACTGATCACGTGACTATCATGCACTGATCACGTGGCTGATCACACACGTATCACATGACTGATCATGCACTGATCACGTGGCTATCATGCACTGATCACGTGGCTATCATGCACTGATCACGTGGCTGATCATGCAATGATCACGTAGCTACCATGCACTGGTCACGTGACTGATCATGCACTGATCACGTAACTGATCATGCACTGATCACGTGACTGATCATGCACTGATCACGTGACTGATCATGCACTGATCACGTGACTGATCATGCACTGATCACGTGGCTATCATGCACTGATCACGTGGCTGATCATGCACTGATCACGTAGCTGACCATGCACTGATCACGTGACTGATCATGCACTGATCACGTAATTGATCATGCACTGATCACGTGGCTGATCATGCACTGATCACGTGGCTGATCATGCACTGATCACGTGACTGATCATGCACTGATCACGTGACTGATCATGCACTGATCACGTGGCTATCATGCACTGATCACGTGGCTGATCATGCACTGATCACGTGCCTGATCATGCACTGATCACATGACTGATCATGCACTGATCACGTGACTGATCATGCACTGATCACGTGGCTATCATGCACTATCACGTGGCTGATCATGCAATGATCATGTAGCTACCATGTACTGGTCAGTGACTGATCATACACTGATCAGGTGACTGATCATGCACTGATCACGTGGCTATCATGCACTGATCACGTGGCTGATCATACACTGATCACGTGACTGATCATGCACTGATCACGTGACTGATCATGCACTGATCACGTGGCTATCATGCACTGATCACGTGGCTGATCATGCACTGATCACGTGGCTGATCATGCACTGATCACGTGACTGATCATGCACTGATCACGTGACTATCATGCACTGATCACGTGGCTATCATGCACTGATCACGTGGCTGATCATGCACTGATCATGTAGCTATCATGCACTGATCACGTGACTGATCATGCACTGATCACGTGACTGATCATGCACTGATCACGTGGCTATCATGCACTGATCACGTGACTGATCATGCACTGATCACGTCTATATCATGCACTGATCACGTGACTGATCATGCACTGATCACGTGGATGATCATGCACTGATCACGTGACTGATCATGCACTGATCACGTGGCTGATCATGCACTGATCACGTGACTGATCATGCACTGATCACGTGACTGATCATGCACTGATCACGTGACTGATCATGCACTGATCACGTGGCTATCATGCACTGATCACGTGGCTGATCATGCACTGATCACGTAGCTACCATGTACTGGTCACGTGACTGATCATGCACTGATCACGTGACTGATCATGCACTGATCACGTGGCTATCATGCACTGATCACGTGGCTGATCATGCACTGATCACGTGCCTGATCATGCACTGATCACGTGACTGATCATGCACTGATCACGTGGCTATCATGCACTGATCACGTGGCTGATCATGCACTGATCACGTGGCTGATCATGCACTGATCACGTGACTGATCATGCACTGATCACGTGACTGATCATGCAGTGATCACGTGGCTATCATGCACTACTCACGTGGCTGATCATGCAATGATCATGTAGCTACCATGTACAGGTCACGTGAATGATCATACACCCATCAGGTGACTGATCATGCACTGATCACGTGGCTATCATGCACTGATCACGACTGATCATGCACTGATCACGTCTATATCATGCACTGATCACATGACTGCCCATGCACTGATCACGTGGATGATCATACACTAATCATGTGACAGATCATGCACTGATCACGTGGCTGATCATGCACTGATACCGTGACTGAGCATGGACTGATCACATGACTATCATGTAGTGATCACGTGACTTAATGGCGCTGATCATGTGACTGATCATGCGCTGATCATGTTTGCTATCATACACTGATCATGTGCCTCTGGAGGCAATAAACAAAGAGCTGAGTAGGCACGAATCAAACAGTCAGCAGGCAATAATCATGGAACTCAGGTGTGAGGAATCATGCTGCTCAGCTGGCAATAATCAAGCAGCTGAGCAGGCAGGAATTACGCAGCACAGCTGGCAATTGTCAAGCAGATGACAGGCAGGAATCGTGCAGCTCAGCTGGCAATTGTCAAGCAGATGAGCAGACAGTAATCACGCAGCTCAGCAGGCCCTGATCACGTGACTGAGCATGCACTGTTCACGTGGCTGATCATACACTGATCACGTGACTGATCATGCACTGATCACGTGGCTATCATGCACTGATCACGTGGCTGATCATACACTGTTCACGTGTCTGACCATGCACTGATCACGTGGCTGATCATACACTGCTCACGTAACTGATCATGCACTGATCACGTGGCTGATCATGCACTGATCACGTGGCTATCATGCACTGATCACGTGGCTGATCATGCACTGATCACGTGACTGATCATGCACTGATCACGTCTATATCATGCACTGATCACGTGACTGATCATGCACTGATCACGTGGATGATCATACACTGATCATGTGACTGATCATGCACTGATCACGTGGCTATCATGCACTGATCACTGGCTGATCATGCAATGATCACGTAGCTACCATGTACTGGTCACGTGACTGATCATGCACTGATCACGTAATTGATCATGCACTGATCACGTGACTGATCATGCACTGATCACGTGACTGATCATGCACTGATCACGTGGCTATCATGCACTACTCACGTGGCTGATCATGCAATGATCATGTAGCTACCATGTACTGGTCACGTGACTGATCATACACCCATCAGGTGACTGATCATGCACTGATCACGTGGCTATCATGCACTGATCACGTGGCTGATCATGCACTGATCACCTGCCTGGTCATGCACTGATCACGTGACAAATCATGCACTGATCACGTAGCTATCATGAACTGATCACGTGGCTGATCATGCACTGATCACGTGGCTGATCATGCACTGATACGTGACTGAGCATGGACTGATCACATGACTATCATGTAGTGATCACGTGACTTAATGGCGCTGATCATGTGACTGATCATGCGCTGATCATGTTTGCTATCATACACTGATCATGTGCCTCTGGAGGCAATAAACAAAGAGCTGAGTAGGCACGAATCAAACAGTCAGCAGGCAATAATCATGGAACTCAGGTGTGAGGAATCATGCTGCTCAGCTGGCAATAATCAAGCAGCTGAGCAGGCAGGAATTACGCAGCACAGCTGGCAATTGTCAAGCAGATGACAGGCAGGAATCGTGCAGCTCAGCTGGCAATTGTCAAGCAGATGAGCAGACAGTAATCACGCAGCTCAGCAGGCCCAGATCACGTGACTGAGCATGCACTGTTCACGTGGCTGATCATACACTGATCACGTGACTGATCATGCACTGATCACGTGGCTATCATGCACTGATCACGTGGCTGATCATACACTGTTCACGTGTCTGACCATGCACTGATCACGTGGCTGATCATACACTGCTCACGTAACTGATCATGCACTGATCACGTGGCTGATCATGCACTGATCAGTGGCTATCATGCACTGATCACGTGGCTGATCATACACTGATCACGTGACTGATCATGCACTGATCACTGGCTATCATGCACTGATTCACTGGCTATCATGCACTGATCACGTGGCTGATCATGCACTGATCACGTGACTGATCATGCACTGATCACGTCTATATCATGCACTGATCACGTGACTGATCATGCACTGATCACGGATGATCATGCACTGATCATGTGACTGATCATGCACTGATCACGTGGCTATCATGCACTGATCACGTGGCTGATCATGCAATGATCACGTAGCTACCATGTACTGGTCACGTGACTGATCATGCACTGATCACGTAATTGATCATGCACTGATCACGTGACTGATCATGCACTGATCACGTGAGTGATCATGCACTGATCACGTGACTGATCATGCACTGATCACGTGGCTATCATGCACTGCTCACGTGGCTGATCATGCAATGATCACGTAGCTACCATGTACTGGTCACGTGACTGATCATGCACTGATCACGTGACTGATCATGCACTGATCACGTGGCTGATCATGCACTGATCACGTGGCTGATCATGCACTGATCACGTGACTGATCATGCACTGATCACGTGACTGATCATGCACTGATCACGTGACTGATCATGCACTGATCACCTGCCTGATCATGCACTGATCACGTGACTGATCATGCACTGATCACATAGCTATCATGAACTGATCACGTGGCTGATCATGCACTGATCACGTGGCTGATCATGCACTGATACCGTGACTGAGCATGGACTGATCACATGACTATCATGTAGTGATCACGTGACTTAATGGCGCTGATCATGTGACTGATCATGCACTGATCATGTTTGCTATCATACACTGATCATGTGCCTCTGGAGGCAATAAACAAAGAGCTGAGTAGGCACGAATCATACAGTCAGCAGGCAATAATCATGGAACTCAGCTGTGAGGAATCATGCTGCTCAGCTGGCAATAATCAAGCAGCTGAGCAGGCAGGAATTACGCAGCACAGCTGGCAATTGTCAAGCAGATGACAGGCAGGAATCGTGCAGCTCAGCTGGCAATTGTCAAGCAGATGAGCAGACAGTAATCACGCAGCTCAGCAGGCCCTGATCACGTGACTGAGCATGCACTGTTCACGTGGCTGATCATACACTGATCACGTGATGATCATGCACTGATCACTTGGATATCATGCACTGATCACGTGGCTGATCATACACTGTTCACGTGTCTGACCATGCACTGATCACGTGGCTGATCATACACTGCTCACGTAACTGATCATGCACTGATCACGTGGCTGATCATGCACTGATCACGTGGCTGATCATGCACTGATCACGTGGCTGATCATACACTGATCACGTGACTGATCATGCACTGATCACTGGCAATCATGCACTGATCACTGGCTATCATGCACTGATCACGTGGCTGATCATGCACTGATCACGTGACTGATCATGCACTGATCACGTCTATATCATGCACTGATCACGTGACTGATCATGCACTGATCACGGATGATCATACACTGATCACGTGACTGATCATGCACTGATCACGTGGCTATCATGCACTGCTCACGTGGCTGATCATGCAATGATCACGTAGCTACCATGTACTGGTCACGTGACTGATCATGCACTGATCACGTAATTGATCATGCACTGATCACGTGACTGATCATGCACTGATCACGTGAGTGATCATGCACTGATCACGTGACTGATCATGCACTGATCACGTGGCTATCATGCACTGATCACGTGGCTGATCATGCAATGATCACGTAGCTACCATGTACTGATCACGTGACTGATCATGCACTGATCACGTGATTGATCATGCACTGATCACGTGGCTGATCATGCACTGATCACGTGGCTGATCATGCACTGATCACGTGACTGATCATGCACTGATCACGTGACTGATCATGCACTGATCACGTGGCTATCATGCACTGATCACGTGGCTATCATGCACTGATCACGTGGCTGATCATGCACTGATCACATGACTGATCATGCACTGATCACGTGGCTGATCATGCACTGATCACGTGGCTATCATGCACTGATCACGTGGCTGATCATGCAATGATCACGTAGCTACCATGTACTGGTCACGTGACTGATCATGCACTGATCACGTGACTGATCATGCACTGATCACGTGACTGATCATGCACTGATCACGTGACTGATCATGCACTGATCACGTGACTGATCATGCACTGATCACATGGCTATCATGAACTGATCACGTGGCTGATCATGCACTGATCACGTGGCTGATCATGCACTGATACCGTGACTGAGCATGGACTGATCACATGACTATCATGTAGTGATCACGTGACTTAATGGCGCTGATCATGTGACTGATCATGCACTGATCATGTTTGCTATCATACACTGATCATGTGCCTCTGGAGGCAATAAACAAAGAGCTGAGTAGGCACGAATCATACAGTCAGCAGGCAATAATCATGGAACTCAGCTGTGAGGAATCATGCTGCTCAGCTGGCAATAATCAAGCAGCTGAGCAGGCAGGAATTACGCAGCACAGCTGGCAATTGTCAAGCAGATGACAGGCAGGAATCGTGCAGCTCAGCTGGCAATTGTCAAGCAGATGAGCAGACAGTAATCACGCAGCTCAGCAGGCCCTGATCACGTGACTGAGCATGCACTGTTCACGTGGCTGATCATACACTGATCACGTGATGATCATGCACTGATCACTTGGATATCATGCACTGATCACGTGGCTGATCATACACTGTTCACGTGTCTGACCATGCACTGATCACGTGGCTGATCATACACTGCTCACGTAACTGATCATGCACTGATCACGTGGCTGAACATGCACTGTTCACGTGGCTGATCACACACCTGTCACGTGACATATCATGCACTGATCACGTGGCACTCATGCACTGATCACGTGGCTGATCATACTCTGCTCACGTAACTCATCATGCACACATCACGTGGCTATCATGCACTGCTCACGTGGCTCGTCATGGAATGATCACGTAGCTACCATATACTGGTCACGTGACTGATCATGCACAGATCACGTAAATGATCATGCACTGTTCACGTGACTGATCATGTACTGATCACGTGACTGATCATGCACTGATCACGTGGCTATCATGCTCTGCTCACGTGGCTGATCATGCAACGATCACGTAGCAACCATGTACTGGTCACGTGACTGATCATGCACTGATCACGTAATTGATCCTGCACTGATCACGTGGCTCATCATGCACTGATCACGTGGCTGATCACACATGTATCACGTGACTGATCATGCACTGATCACGTGGCTATCATGCACTGATCACGTGGATATCATGCACTGATCACGTGGCTGATCACACACGTATCACATGACTGATCATGCACTGATCACGTGGCTATCATGCACTGATCACGTGGCTATCATGCACTGATCACGTGGCTGATCATGCAATGATCACGTAGCTACCATGTACTGGTCACGTGACTGATCATGCACTGATCACGTAATTGATCATGCACTGATCACGTGACTGATCATGCACTGATCACGTGACTGATCATGCACTGATCACGTGACTGATCATGCACTGATCACGTGGCTATCATGCACTGATCACGTGGCTGATCATGCACTGATCACGTAGCGACCATGCACTGATCACGTGACTGATCATGCACTGATCACGTAATTGATCATGCACTGATCACGTGGCTGATCATGCACTGATCACGTGGCTGATCATGCACTGATCACGTGACTGATCATGCACTGATCACGTGACTGATCATGCACTGATCACGTGGCTATCATGCACTGATCACGTGGCTGATCATGCACTGATCACGTGCCTGATCATGCACTGATCACATGACTGATCATGCACTGATCACGTGACTGATCATGCACTGATCACGTGGCTATCATGCACTATCACGTGGCTGATCATGCAATGATCATGTAGCTACCATGTACTGGTCAGTGACTGATCATACACTGATCACGTGACTGATCATGCACTGATCACGTGGCTATCATGCACTGATCACGTGGCTGATCATGCACTGATCACGTGCCTGATCATGCACTGATCACGTGACTGATCATGCACTGATCACGTAGCTATCATGCACTGATCACGTGGCTGATCATGCACTGATCACGTGGCTGATCATGCACTGATACGTGACTGATCATGCACTGATCACATGACTATCATGCACTGATCACGTGGCTATCATGCACTGATCACGTGGCTGATCATGCACTGATCATGTAGCTATCATGCACTGATCACGTGACTGATCATGCACTGATCACGTGACTGATCATGCACTGATCACGTGGCTATCATGCACTGATCACGTGACTGATCATGCACTGATCACGCCTATATCATGCACTGATCACATGACTGATCATGCACTGATCACGTGGCTGATCATGCACTGATCACGTGACTGATCATGCACTGATCACGTGGCTGATCATGCACTGATCACGTGACTGATCATGCACTGATCACGTGACTGATCATGCACTGATCACGTGACTGATCATGCACTGATCACGTGACTGATCATGCACTGATCACGTGCCTGATCATGCACTGATCACGTGACTGATCATGCACTGATCACATGGCTATCATGCACTGATCACGTGGCTGATCATGCACTGATCACGTGGCTGATCATGCACTGATACCGTGACTGAGCATGGACTGATCACATGACTATCATGTAGTGATCACGTGACTTAATGGCACTGATCATGTGACTGATCATGCACTGATCATGTTTGCTATCATACACTGATCATGTGCCTCTGGAGGCAATAAACAAAGAGCTGAGTAGGCACGAATCATACAGTCAGCAGGCAATAATCATGGAACTCAGCTGTGAGGAATCATGCTGCTCAGCTGGCAATAATCAAGCAGCTGAGCAGGCAGGAATTACGCAGCACAGCTGGCAATTGTCAAGCAGATGACAGGCAGGAATCGTGCAGCTCAGCTGGCAATTGTCAAGCAGATGAGCAGACAGTAATCACGCAGCTCAGCAGGCCCTGATCACGTGACTGAGCATGCACTGTTCACGTGGCTGATCATACACTGATCACGTGATGATCATGCACTGATCACGTGGATATCATGCACTGATCACGTGGCTGATCATACACTGTTCACGTGTCTGACCATGCACTGATCACGTGGCTGATCATACACTGCTCACGTAACTGATCATGCACTGATCACGTGGCTGATCATGCACTGATCACGTGGCTATCATGCACTGATCACGTGGCTGATCATGCACTGATCACGTGACTGATCATGCACTGATCACTGGCTATCATGCACTCATCACTGGCTATCATGCACTGATCACGTGGCTGATCATACACTGATCACGTGACTGATCATGCACTGATCACGTCTATATCATGCACTGATCACGTGACTGATCATGCACTGATCACGTGGATGATCATGCACTGATCATGTGACTGATCATGCACTGATCACGTGGCTATCATGCACTGATCACGTGGCTGATCATGCAATGATCACGTAGCTTCCATGTAGTGGTCACGTGACTGATCATGCACTGATCACGTAATTGATCATGCACTGATCACGTGACTGATCATGCACTGATCACGTGAGTGATCATGCACTGATCACGTGACTGATCATGCACTGATCACGTGGCTATCATGCACTGATCACGTGGCTGATCATGCACTGATCACGTAGCTACCATGCACTGATCACGTGACTGATCATGCACTGATCACGTAATTGATCATGCACTGATCACGTGGCTGATCATGCACTGATCACGTGGCTGATCATGCACTGATCACGTGACTGATCATGCACTGATCACGTGACTGATCATGCACTGATCACGTGGCTATCATGCACTGATCACGTGGCTATCATGCACTGATCACGTGGCTGATCATGCACTGATCACATGACTGATCATGCACTGATCACGTGGCTGATCATGCACTGATCACGTGGCTATCATGCACTGATCACGTGGCTGATCATGCAATGATCACGTAGCTACCATGTACTGGTCACGTGACTGATCATGCACTGATCACGTGACTGATCATGCACTGATCACGTGACTGATCATGCACTGATCACGTGACTGATCATGCACTGATCACGTGACTGATCATGCACTGATCACGTGGCTATCATGAACTGATCACGTGGCTGATCATGCACTGATCACGTGGCTGATCATGCACTGATACCGTGACTGAGCATGGACTGATCACATGACTATCATGTAGTGATCACGTGACTTAATGGCGCTGATCATGTGACTGATCATGCACTGATCATGTTTGCTATCATACACTGATCATGTGCCTCTGGAGGCAATAAACAAAGAGCTGAGTAGGCACGAATCATACAGTCAGCAGGCAATAATCATGGAACTCAGCTGTGAGGAATCATGCTGCTCAGCTGGCAATAATCAAGCAGCTGAGCAGGCAGGAATTACGCAGCACAGCTGGCAATTGTCAAGCAGATGACAGGCAGGAATCGTGCAGCTCAGCTGGCAATTGTCAAGCAGATGAGCAGACAGTAATCACGCAGCTCAGCAGGCCCTGATCACGTGACTGAGCATGCACTGTTCACGTGGCTGATCATACACTGATCACGTGATGATCATGCACTGATCACTTGGATATCATGCACTGATCACGTGGCTGATCATACACTGTTCACGTGTCTGACCATGCACTGATCACGTGGCTGATCATACACTGCTCACGTAACTGATCATGCACTGATCACGTGGCTGAACATGCACTGTTCACGTGGCTGATCACACACCTGTCACGTGACATATCATGCACTGATCACGTGGCACTCATGCACTGATCACGTGGCTGATCATACTCTGCTCACGTAACTCATCATGCACACATCACGTGGCTATCATGCACTGCTCACGTGGCTCGTCATGGAATGATCACGTAGCTACCATATACTGGTCACGTGACTGATCATGCACAGATCACGTAAATGATCATGCACTGTTCACGTGACTGATCATGTACTGATCACGTGACTGATCATGCACTGATCACGTGGCTATCATGCTCTGCTCACGTGGCTGATCATGCAACGATCACGTAGCAACCATGTACTGGTCACGTGACTGATCATGCACTGATCACGTAATTGATCCTGCACTGATCACGTGGCTCATCATGCACTGATCACGTGGCTGATCACACATGTATCACGTGACTGATCATGCACTGATCACGTGGCTATCATGCACTGATCACGTGGATATCATGCACTGATCACGTGGCTGATCACACACGTATCACATGACTGATCATGCACTGATCACGTGGCTATCATGCACTGATCACGTGGCTATCATGCACTGATCACGTGGCTGATCATGCAATGATCACGTAGCTACCATGCACTGGTCACGTGACTGATCATGCACTGATCACGTAATTGATCATGCACTGATCACGTGACTGATCATGCACTGATCACGTGAGTGATCATGCACTGATCACGTGACTGATCATGCACTGATCACGTGGCTATCATGCACTGATCACGTGGCTGATCATGCACTGATCACGTAGCGACCATGCACTGATCACGTGACTGATCATGCACTGATCACGTAATTGATCATGCACTGATCACGTGGCTGATCATGCACTGATCACGTGGCTGATCATGCACTGATCACGTGACTGATCATGCACTGATCACGTGACTGATCATGCACTGATCACGTGGCTATCATGCACTGATCACGTGGCTGATCATGCACTGATCACGTGCCTGATCATGCACTGATCACATGACTGATCATGCACTGATCACGTGACTGATCATGCACTGATCACGTGGCTATCATGCACTGATCACGTGGCTGATCATGCAATGATCACGTAGCTACCATGTACTGGTCACGTGACTGATCATACACTGATCACGTGACTGATCATGCACTGATCACGTGGCTATCATGCACTGATCACGTGGCTGATCATGCACTGATCACGTGCCTGATCATGCACTGATCACGTGACTGATCATGCACTGATCACGTGGCTATCATGCACTGATCACGTGGCTGATCATGCACTGATCACGTGGCTGATCATGCACTGATCACGTGACTGATCATGCACTGATCACGTGACTATCATGCACTGATCACGTGGCTATCATGCACTGATCACGTGGCTGATCATGCACTGATCATGTAGCTATCATGTACTGATCACGTGACTGATCATGCACTGATCACGTGACTGATCATGCACTGATCACGTGGCTATCATGCACTGATCACGTGACTGATCATGCACTGATCACGTCTATATCATGCACTGATCACATGACTGATCATGCACTGATCACGTGGCTGATCATGCACTGATCACGTGACTGATCATGCACTGATCACGTGGCTGATCATGCACTGATCACGTGACTGATCATGCACTGATCACGTGACTGATCATGCACTGATCACGTGACTGATCATGCACTGATCACGTGACTGATCATGCACTGATCACGTGCCTGATCATGCACTGATCACGTGACTGATCATGCACTGATCACATGGCTATCATGCACTGATCACGTGGCTGATCATGCACTGATCACGTGGCTGATCATGCACTGATACCGTGACTGAGCATGGACTGATCACATGACTATCATGTAGTGATCACGTGACTTAATGGCGCTGATCATGTGACTGATCATGCACTGATCATGTTTGCTATCATACACTGATCATGTGCCTCTGGAGGCAATAAACAAAGAGCTGAGTAGGCACGAATCATACAGTCAGCAGGCAATAATCATGGAACTCAGCTGTGAGGAATCATGCTGCTCAGCTGGCAATAATCAAGCAGCTGAGCAGGCAGGAATTACGCAGCACAGCTGGCAATTGTCAAGCAGATGACAGGCAGGAATCGTGCAGCTCAGCTGGCAATTGTCAAGCAGATGAGCAGACAGTAATCACGCAGCTCAGCAGGCCCTGATCACGTGACTGAGCATGCACTGTTCACGTGGCTGATCATACACTGATCACGTGATGATCATGCACTGATCACTTGGATATCATGCACTGATCACGTGGCTGATCATACACTGTTCACGTGTCTGACCATGCACTGATCACGTGGCTGATCATACACTGCTCACGTAACTGATCATGCACTGATCACGTGGCTGATCATGCACTGATCACGTGGCTATCATGCACTGATCACGTGGCTGATCATGCACTGATCACGTGACTGATCATGCACTGATCACTGGCAATCATGCACTGATCACTGGCTATCATGCACTGATCACGTGGCTGATCATGCACTGATCACGTGACTGATCATGCACTGATCACGTCTATATCATGCACTGATCACGTGACTGATCATGCACTGATCACGTGGATGATCATGCACTGATCATGTGACTGATCATGCACTGATCACGTGGCTATCATGCACTGATCACGTGGCTGATCATGCACTGATCACGTAGCTTCCATGTACTGATCACGTGACTGATCATGCACTGATCACGTAATTGATCATGCACTGATCACGTGACTGATCATGCACTGATCACGTGACTGATCATGCACTGATCACGTGACTGATCATGCACTGATCACGTGGCTATCATGCACTGATCACGTGGCTGATCATGCAATGATCACGTAGCTACCATGTACTGATCACGTGACTGATCATGCACTGATCACGTGATTGATCATGCACTGATCACGTGGCTGATCATGCACTGATCACGTGGCTGATCATGCACTGATCACGTGACTGATCATGCACTGATCACGTGACTGATCATGCACTGATCACGTGGCTATCATGCACTGATCACGTGGCTATCATGCACTGATCACGTGGCTGATCATGCACTGATCACATGACTGATCATGCACTGATCACGTGGCTGATCATGCACTGATCACGTGGCTATCATGCACTGATCACGTGGCTGATCATGCAATGATCACGTAGCTACCATGTACTGGTCACGTGACTGATCATGCACTGATCACGTGACTGATCATGCACTGATCACGTGACTGATCATGCACTGATCACGTGACTGATCATGCACTGATCACGTGACTGATCATGCACTGATCACATGGCTATCATGAACTGATCACCTGGCTGATCATGCACTGATCACGTGGCTGATCATGCACTGATACCGTGACTGAGCATGGACTGATCACATGACTATCATGTAGTGATCACGTGACTTAATGGCGCTGATCATGTGACTGATCATGCACTGATCATGTTTGCTATCATACACTGATCATGTGCCTCTGGAGGCAATAAACAAAGAGCTGAGTAGGCACGAATCATACAGTCAGCAGGCAATAATCATGGAACTCAGCTGTGAGGAATCATGCTGCTCAGCTGGCAATAATCAAGCAGCTGAGCAGGCAGGAATTACGCAGCACAGCTGGCAATTGTCAAGCAGATGACAGGCAGGAATCGTGCAGCTCAGCTGGCAATTGTCAAGCAGATGAGCAGACAGTAATCACGCAGCTCAGCAGGCCCTGATCACGTGACTGAGCATGCACTGTTCACGTGGCTGATCATACACTGATCACGTGATGATCATGCACTGATCACTTGGATATCATGCACTGATCACGTGGCTGATCATACACTGTTCACGTGTCTGACCATGCACTGATCACGTGGCTGATCATACACTGCTCACGTAACTGATCATGCACTGATCACGTGGCTGAACATGCACTGTTCACGTGGCTGATCACACACCTGTCACGTGACATATCATGCACTGATCACGTGGCACTCATGCACTGATCACGTGGCTGATCATACTCTGCTCACGTAACTCATCATGCACACATCACGTGGCTATCATGCACTGCTCACGTGGCTCGTCATGGAATGATCACGTAGCTACCATATACTGGTCACGTGACTGATCATGCACAGATCACGTAAATGATCATGCACTGTTCACGTGACTGATCATGTACTGATCACGTGACTGATCATGCACTGATCACGTGGCTATCATGCTCTGCTCACGTGGCTGATCATGCAACGATCACGTAGCAACCATGTACTGGTCACGTGACTGATCATGCACTGATCACGTAATTGATCCTGCACTGATCACGTGGCTCATCATGCACTGATCACGTGGCTGATCACACATGTATCACGTGACTGATCATGCACTGATCACGTGGCTATCATGCACTGATCACGTGGATATCATGCACTGATCACGTGGCTGATCACACACGTATCACATGACTGATCATGCACTGATCACGTGGCTATCATGCACTGATCACGTGGCTATCATGCACTGATCACGTGGCTGATCATGCAATGATCACGTAGCTACCATGTACTGGTCACGTGACTGATCATGCACTGATCACGTAATTGATCATGCACTGATCACGTGACTGATCATGCACTGATCACGTGAGCTGATCATGCACTGATCACGTGACTGATCATGCACTGATCACGTGGCTATCATGCACTGATCACGTGGCTGATCATGCACTGATCACGTAGCTACCATATACTGGTCACGTGACTGATCATGCACTGATCACGTAATTGATCATGCACTGATCACGTGGCTGATCATGCACTGATCACGTGGCTGATCATGCACTGATCACGTGACTGATCATGCACTGATCACGTGACTGATCATGCACTGATCACGTGGCTATCATGCACTGATCACGTGGCTGATCATGCACTGATCACGTGCCTGATCATGCACTGATCACATGACTGATCATGCACTGATCACGTGACTGATCATGCACTGATCACGTGGCTATCATGCACTATCACGTGGCTGATCATGCACTGATCACGTAGCTACCATGTACTGGTCAGTGACTGATCATGCACTGATCACGTGACTGATCATGCACTGATCACGTGGCTATCATGCACTGATCACGTGGCTGATCATGCACTGATCACGTGCCTGATCATGCACTGATCACGTGACTGATCATGCACTGATCACGTGGCTATCATGCACTGATCACGTGGCTGATCATGCACTGATCACGTGGCTGATCATGCACTGATCACGTGACTGATCATGCACTGATCACGTGACTATCATGCACTGATCACGTGGCTATCATGCACTGATCACGTGGCTGATCATGCACTGATCATGTAGCTACCATGTACTGATCACGTGACTGATCATGCACTGATCACGTGACTGATCATGCACTGATCACGTGGCTATCATGCACTGATCACGTGACTGATCATGCACTGATCACGTCTATATCATGCACTGATCACGTGACTGATCATGCACTGATCACGTGGCTGATCATGCACTGATCACGTGACTGATCATGCACTGATCACGTGGCTGATCATGCACTGATCACGTGACTATCATGCACTGATCACGTGACTGATCATGCACTGATCACGTGACTGATCATGCACTGATCACGTGGCTATCATGCACTACTCACGTGGCTGATCATGCAATGATCATGTAGCTACCATGTACTGGTCACGTGACTGATCATACACCCATCAGGTGACTGATCATGCACTGATCACGTGGCTATCATGCACTGATCACGTGGCTGATCATGCACTGATCACGTGCCTGGTCATGCACTGATCACGTGACTGATCATGCACTGATCACGTGGCTATCATGCACTGATCACGTGGCTGATCATGCACTGATCACGTGGCTGATCATGCACTGATACCGTGACTGAGCATGGACTGATCACATGACTATCATGTAGTGATCACGTGACTTAATGGCGCTGATCATGTGACTGATCATGCGCTGATCATGTTTGCTATCATACACTGATCATGTGCCTCTGGAGGCAATAAACAAAGAGCTGAGTAGGCACGAATCAAACAGTCAGCAGGCAATAATCATGGAACTCAGGTGTGAGGAATCATGCTGCTCAGCTGGCAATAATCAAGCAGCTGAGCAGGCAGGAATTACGCAGCACAGCTGGCAATTGTCAAGCAGATGACAGGCAGGAATCGTGCAGCTCAGCTGGCAATTGTCAAGCAGATGAGCAGACAGTAATCACGCAGCTCAGCAGGCCCAGATCACGTGACTGAGCATGCACTGTTCACGTGGCTGATCATACACTGATCACGTGACTGATCATGCACTGATCACGTGGCTATCATGCACTGATCACGTGGCTGATCATACACTGATCACGTGACTGATCATGCACTGATCACGTGGCTATCATGCACTGATCACGTGGCTGATCATGCACTGATCACGTGGCTGATCATGCACTGATCACGTGGCTGATCATGCACTGATCACGTGACTGATCATGCACTGATCACGTGGCTGATCATGCACTGATCAGTGGCTATCATGCACTGATCACGTGGCTGATCATACACTGATCACGTGACTGATCATGCACTGATCACTGGCTATCATGCACTCATCACTGGCTATCATGCACTGATCACGTGGCTGATCATGCACTGATCACGTGACTGATCATGCACTGATCACGTCTATATCATGCACTGATCACGTGACTGATCATGCACTGATCACGTGGATGATCATGCACTGATCATGTGACTGATCATGCACTGATCACGTGGCTGATCATGCACTGATCACGTAGCTACCATGTACTGGTCACGTGACTGATCATGCACTGATCACGTAATTGATCATGCACTGATCACGTGGCTGATCATGCACTGATCACGTGACTGATCATGCACTGATCACGTGACTGATCATGCACTGATCACGTGGCTATCATGCACTGATCACGTGGCTGATCATGCACTGATCACGTAGCTATCATGCACTGATCACGTGACTGATCATGCACTGATCACGTGACTGATCATGCACTGATCACGTGACTGATCATGCACTGATCACGTCTATATCATGCACTGATCACGTGACTGATCATGCACTGATCACGGATGATCATGCACTGATCATGTGACTGATCATGCACTGATCACGTGGCTATCATGCACTGATCACGTGGCTGATCATGCAATGATCACGTAGCTACCATGTACTGGTCACGTGACTGATCATGCACTGATCACGTAACTGATCATGCACTGATCACGTGGCTGATCATGCACTGATCACGTGGCTGATCATGCACTGATCACGTGACTGATCATGCACTGATCACGTGACTGATCATGCACTGATCACGTGACTGATCATGCACTGATCACGTGACTGATCATGCACTGATCACGTGCCTGATCATGCACTGATCACGTGACAAATCATGCACTGATCACATAGCTATCATGAACTGATCACCTGGCTGATCATGCACTGATCACGTGGCTGATCATGCACTGATACCGTGACTGAGCATGGACTGATCACATGACTATCATGTAGTGATCACGTGACTTAATGGCGCTGATCATGTGACTGATCATGCACTGATCATGTTTGCTATCATACACTGATCATGTGCCTCTGGAGGCAATAAACAAAGAGCTGAGTAGGCACGAATCACAGTCAGCAGGCAATAATCATGGAACTCAGCTGTGAGGAATCATGCTGCTCAGCTGGCAATAATCAAGCAGCTGAGCAGGCAGGAATTACGCAGCACAGCTGGCAATTGTCAAGCAGATGACAGGCAGGAATCGTGCAGCTCAGCTGGCAATTGTCAAGCAGATGAGCAGACAGTAATCACGCAGCTCAGCAGGCCCTGATCACGTGACTGAGCATGCACTGTTCACGTGGCTGATCATACACTGATCACGTGATGATCATGCACTGATCACTTGGATATCATGCACTGATCACGTGGCTGATCATACACTGTTCACGTGTCTGACCATGCACTGATCACGTGGCTGATCATACACTGCTCACGTAACTGATCATGCACTGATCACGTGGCTATCATGCACTGATCACGTGGCTGAACATGCACTGTTCACGTGGCTGATCACACACCTGTCACGTGACATATCATGCACTGATCACGTGGCACTCATGCACTGATCACGTGGCTGATCATACTCTGCTCACGTAACTCATCATGCACACATCACGTGGCTATCATGCACTGCTCACGTGGCTCGTCATGGAATGATCACGTAGCTACCATATACTGGTCACGTGACTGATCATGCACAGATCACGTAAATGATCATGCACTGATCACGTGACTGATCATGCACTGATCACGTGACTGATCATGCACTGATCACGTAGCAATCATGTACTGGTCACGTGACTGATCATGCACTGATCACGTAATTGATCATGCACTGATCACGTGGCTCATCATGCACTGATCACGTGGCTGATCACACATGATCACGTGACTGATCATGCACTGATCACGTGGCTATCATGCACTGATCACGTGGATATCATGCACTGATCACGTGGCTGATCACACACGTATCACATGACTGATCATGCACTGATCACGTGGCTATCATGCACTGATCACGTGGCTATCATGCACTGATCACGTGGCTGATCATGCAATGATCACGTAGCTACCATGTACTGGTCACGTGACTGATCATGCACTGATCACGTGACTGATCATGCACTGATCACGTGACTGATCATGCACTGATCACGTGACTGATCATGCACTGATCACGTGACTGATCATGCACTGATCACATGGCTATCATGCACTGATCACGTGGCTGATCATGCACTGATCACGTGGCTGATCATGCACTGATACCGTGACTGAGCATGGACTGATCACATGACTATCATGTAGTGATCACGTGACTTAATGGCACTGATCATGTGACTGATCATGCACTGATCATGTTTGCTATCATACACTGATCATGTGCCTCTGGAGGCAATAAACAAAGAGCTGAGTAGGCACGAATCATACAGTCAGCAGGCAATAATCATGGAACTCAGCTGTGAGGAATCATGCTGCTCAGCTGGCAATAATCAAGCAGCTGAGCAGGCAGGAATTACGCAGCACAGCTGGCAATTGTCAAGCAGATGACAGGCAGGAATCGTGCAGCTCAGCTGGCAATTGTCAAGCAGATGAGCAGACAGTAATCACGCAGCTCAGCAGGCCCTGATCACGTGACTGAGCATGCACTGTTCACGTGGCTGATCATACACTGATCACGTGATGATCATGTACTGATCACTTGGATATCATGCACTGATCACGTGGCTGATCATACACTGATCACGTGTCTGACCATGCACTGATCACGTGGCTGATCATACACTGCTCACGTAACTGATAATGCACTGATCACGTGGCTATCATGCACTGATCACGTGACTGATCATGCACTGATCACGTCTATCATGCACTGATCACATGACTGATCATGCACTGATCACGTGGCTGATCATGCACTGATCACGTGACTGATCATGCACTGATCACGTGGCTGATCATGCACTGATCACGTGACTGATCATGCACTGATCACGTGACTGATCATGCACTGATCACGTGACTGATCATGCACTGATCACGTGGCTATCATGCACTACTCACGTGGCTGATCATGCAATGATCATGTAGCTACCATGTACTGGTCACGTGACTGATCATACACTGATCAGGTGACTGATCATGCACTGATCACGTGGCTATCATGCACTGATCACGTGGCTGATCATGCACTGATCACCTGCCTGGTCATGCACTGATCACGTGACTGATCATGCACTGATCACGTGGCTATCATGCACTGATCACGTGGCTGATCATGCACTGATCACGTGGCTGATCATGCACTGATACCGTGACTGAGCATGGACTGATCACATGACTATCATGTAGTGATCACGTGACTTAATGGCGCTGATCATGTGACTGATCATGCGCTGATCATGTTTGCTATCATACACTGATCATGTGCCTCTGGAGGCAATAACAAAGAGCTGAGTAGGCACGAATCAAACAGTCAGCAGGCAATAATCATGGAACTCAGGTGTGAGGAATCATGCTGCTCAGCTGGCAATAATCAAGCAGCTGAGCAGGCAGGAATTACGCAGCACAGCTGGCAATTGTCAAGCAGATGACAGGCAGGAATCGTGCAGCTCAGCTGGCAATTGTCAAGCAGATGAGCAGACAGTAATCACGCAGCTCAGCAGGCCCTGATCACGTGACTGAGCATGCACTGTTCACGTGGCTGATCATACACTGATCACGTGACTGATCATGCACTGATCACGTGGCTATCATGCACTGATCACGTGGCTGATCATACACTGATCACGTGACTGATCATGCACTGATCACGTGGCTATCATGCACTGATCACGTGGCTGATCATGCACTGATCACGTGTCTGATCATGCACTGATCACGTGGCTGATCATGCACTGATCACGTGACTGATCATGCACTGATCACGTGGCTGATCATGCACTGATCACGTGGCTATCATGCACTGATCACGTGGCTGATCATGCACTGATCACGTGACTGATCATGCACTGATCATCTGGCTATCATGCACTGATCAACTGGCTATCATGCACTGATCACGTGGCTGATCATGCACTGATCACGTGACTGATCATGCACTGATCACGTCTATATCATGCACTGATCACATGACTGCCCATGCACTGATCACGTGGATGATCATACACTGATCATGTGACTGATCATGCACTGATCACGTGGCTATCATGCACTGATCACGTGGCTGATCATGCACTGATCACGTAGCTATCATGTACTGATCACGTGACTGATCATGCACTGATCACGTAATGATCATGCACTGATCACGTGACTTATCATGCACTGATCACGTGACTGATCATGCACTGATCACGTGACTGATCATGCACTGATCACGTGGCTATCATGCACTACTCACGTGGCTGATCATGCAATGATCATGTAGCTACCATGTACTGGTCACGTGACTGATCATACACCCATCAGGTGACTGATCATGCACTGATCACGTGGCTATCATGCACTGATCACGTGGCTGATCATGCACTGATCACGTGCCTGGTCATGCACTGATCACGTGACTGATCATGCACTGATCACGTGGCTATCATGAACTGATCACGTGGCTGATCATGCACTGATCACGTGGCTGATCATGCACTGATACCGTGACTGAGCATGGACTGATCACATGACTATCATGTAGTGATCACGTGACTTAATGGCGCTGATCATGTGACTGATCATGCACTGATCATGTTTGCTATCATACACTGATCATGTGCCTCTGGAGGCAATAAACAAAGAGCTGAGTAGGCACGAATCAAACAGTCAGCAGGCAATAATCATGGAACTCAGGTGTGAGGAATCATGCTGCTCAGCTGGCAATAATCAAGCAGCTGAGCAGGCAGGAATTACGCAGCACAGCTGGCAATTGTCAAGCAGATGACAGGCAGGAATCGTGCAGCTCAGCTGGCAATTGTCAAGCAGATGAGCAGACAGTAATCACGCAGCTCAGCAGGCCCAGATCACGTGACTGAGCATGCACTGTTCACGTGGCTGATCATACACTGATCACGTGACTGATCATGCACTGATCACGTGGCTATCATGCACTGATCACGTGGCTGATCATACACTGTTCACGTGTCTGACCATGCACTGATCACGTGGCTGATCATACACTGCTCACGTAACTGATCATGCACTGATCACGTGGCTGATCATGCACTGATCACGTGGCTATCATGCACTGATCACGTGGCTGATCATGCACTGATCACGTGACTGATCATGCACTGATCATCTGGCTATCATGCACTCATCAACTGGCTATCATGCACTGATCACGTGGCTGATCATGCACTGATCACGTGACTGATCATGCACTGATCACGTCTATATCATGCACTGATCACGTGACTGATCATGCACTGATCACGTGGATGATCATGCACTGATCATGTGACTGATCATGCACTGATCACGTGGCTATCATGCACTGATCACGTGGCTGATCATGCAATGATCACGTAGCTACCATGTACTGGTCACGTGACTGATCATGCACTGATCACGTAATTGATCATGCACTGATCACGTGACTGATCATGCACTGATCACGTGACTGATCATGCACTGATCACGTGACTGATCATGCACTGATCACGTGGCTATCATGCACTGATCACGTGGCTGATCATGCAATGATCACGTAGCTACCATGCACTGATCACGTGACTGATCATGCACTGATCACGTGACTGATCATGCACTGATCACGTGCCTGATCATGCACTGATCACGTGACTGATCATGCACTGATCACATAGCTATCATGAACTGATCACCTGGCTGATCATGCACTGATCACGTGGCTGATCATGCACTGATACCGTGACTGAGCATGGACTGATCACATGACTATCATGTAGTGATCACGTGACTTAATGGCGCTGATCATGTGACTGATCATGCACTGATCATGTTTGCTATCATACACTGATCATGTGCCTCTGGAGGCAATAAACAAAGAGCTGAGTAGGCACGAATCATACAGTCAGCAGGCAATAATCATGGAACTCAGCTGTGAGGAATCATGCTGCTCAGCTGGCAATAATCAAGCAGCTGAGCAGGCAGGAATTACGCAGCACAGCTGGCAATTGTCAAGCAGATGACAGGCAGGAATCGTGCAGCTCAGCTGGCAATTGTCAAGCAGATGAGCAGACAGTAATCACGCAGCTCAGCAGGCCCTGATCACGTGACTGAGCATGCACTGTTCACGTGGCTGATCATACACTGATCACGTGATGATCATGCACTGATCACTTGGATATCATGCACTGATCACGTGGCTGATCATACACTGTTCACGTGTCTGACCATGCACTGATCACGTGGCTGATCATACACTGCTCACGTAACTGATCATGCACTGATCACGTGGCTATCATGCACTGATCACGTGGCTGAACATGCACTGTTCACGTGGCTGATCACACACCTGTCACGTGACATATCATGCACTGATCACGTGGCACTCATGCACTGATCACGTGGCTGATCATACTCTGCTCACGTAACTCATCATGCACACATCACGTGGCTATCATGCACTGCTCACGTGGCTCGTCATGGAATGATCACGTAGCTACCATATACTGGTCACGTGACTGATCATGCACAGATCACGTAAATGATCATGCACTGTTCACGTGACTGATCATGTACTGATCACGTGACTGATCATGCACTGATCACGTGGCTATCATGCTCTGCTCACGTGGCTGATCATGCAACGATCACGTAGCAACCATGTACTGGTCACGTGACTGATCATGCACTGATCACGTAATTGATCCTGCACTGATCACGTGGCTCATCATGCACTGATCACGTGGCTGATCACACATGTATCACGTGACTGATCATGCACTGATCACGTGGCTCTCATGCACTGATCACGTGGCTATCATGCACTGATCACGTGGATATCATGCACTGATCACGTGGCTGATCACACACGTATCACATGACTGATCATGCACTGATCACGTGGCTATCATGCACTGATCACGTGGCTATCATGCACTGATCACGTGGCTGATCATGCAATGATCACGTAGCTACCATGTACTGTCACGTGACTGATCATGCACTGATCACGTGGCTGATCATGCACTGATCACGTGACTGATCATGCACTGATCACGTGAGTGATCATGCACTGATCACGTGACTGATCATGCACTGATCACGTGGCTATCATGCACTGATCACGTGGCTGATCATGCACTGATCACGTGGCTACCATGCACTGATCACGTGACTGATCATGCACTGATCACGTAATTGATCATGCACTGATCACGTGGCTGATCATGCACTGATCACGTGGCTGATCATGCACTGATCACGTGACTGATCATGCACTGATCACGTGGCTATCATGCACTGATCACGTGGCTGATCATGCACTGATCACGTGCCTGATCATGCACTGATCACATGACTGATCATGCACTGATCACGTGACTGATCATGCACTGATCACGTGGCTATCATGCACTGATCACGTGGCTGATCATGCAATGATCATGTAGCTACCATGTACTGGTCACGTGACTGATCATACACTGATCACGTGACTGATCATGCACTGATCACGTGGCTATCATGCACTGATCACGTGGCTGATCATGCACTGATCACGTGCCTGATCATGCACTGATCACGTGACTGATCATGCACTGATCACGTGGCTATCATGCACTGATCACGTGGCTGATCATGCACTGATCACGTGGCTGATCATGCACTGATCACGTGACTGATCATGCACTGATCACGTGACTGATCATGCACTGATCACGTGGCTATCATGCACTACTCACGTGGCTGATCATGCAATGATCATGTAGCTACCATGTACAGGTCACGTGAATGATCATACACCCATCAGGTGACTGATCATGCACTGATCACGTGGCTATCATGCACTGATCACGTGACTGATCATGCACTGATCACGTCTATATCATGCACTGATCACATGACTGCCCATGCACTGATCACGTGGATGATCATACACTGATCATGTGACAGATCATGCACTGATCACGTGGCTGATCATGCACTGATACCGTGACTGAGCATGGACTGATCACATGACTATCATGTAGTGATCACGTGACTTAATGGCGCTGATCATGTGACTGATCATGCGCTGATCATGTTTGCTATCATACACTGATCATGTGCCTCTGGAGGCAATAAACAAAGAGCTGAGTAGGCACGAATCAAACAGTCAGCAGGCAATAATCATGGAACTCAGGTGTGAGGAATCATGCTGCTCAGCTGGCAATAATCAAGCAGCTGAGCAGGCAGGAATTACGCAGCACAGCTGGCAATTGTCAAGCAGATGACAGGCAGGAATCGTGCAGCTCAGCTGGCAATTGTCAAGCAGATGAGCAGACAGTAATCACGCAGCTCAGCAGGCCCTGATCACGTGACTGAGCATGCACTGTTCACGTGGCTGATCATACACTGATCACGTGACTGATCATGCACTGATCACGTGGCTATCATGCACTGATCACGTGGCTGATCATACACTGATCACGTGACTGATCATGCACTGATCACGTGGCTATCATGCACTGATCACGTGGCTGATCATGCACTGATCACGTGGCTGATCATGCACTGATCACGTGGCTGATCATGCACTGATCACGTGACTGATCATGCACTGATCACGTGGCTGATCATGCACTGATCACGTGGCTATCATGCACTGATCACGTGGCTGATCATGCACTGATCACGTGACTGATCATGCACTGATCACTGGCTATCATGCACTGATCACTGGCTATCATGCACTGATCACGTGGCTGATCATACACTGATCACGTGACTGATCATGCACTGATCACGTCTATATCATGCACTGATCACGTGACTGATCATGCACTGATCACGTGGATGATCATACACTGATCATGTGACTGATCATGCACTGATCACGTGGCTATCATGCACTGATCACGTGGCTGATCATGCACTGATCACGTAGCTATCATGCACTGATCACGTGACTGATCATGCACTGATCACGTAATTGATCATGCACTGATCACGTGACTTATCATGCACTGTTCACGTGACTGATCATGCACTGATCACGTGACTGATCATGCACTGATCACGTGGCTATCATGCACTACTCACGTGGCTGATCATGCAATGATCATGTAGCTACCATGTACTGGTCACGTGACTGATCATACACCCATCAGGTGACTGATCATGCACTGATCACGTGGCTATCATGCACTGATCACGTGGCTGATCATGCACTGATCACGTGCCTGGTCATGCACTGATCACGTGACTGATCATGCACTGATCACGTGGCTATCATGAACTGATCACGTGGCTGATCATGCACTGATCACGTGGCTGATCATGCACTGATACCGTGACTGAGCATGGACTGATCACATGACTATCATGTAGTGATCACGTGACTTAATGGCGCTGATCATGTGACTGATCATGCACTGATCATGTTTGCTATCATACACTGATCATGTGCCTCTGGAGGCAATAAACAAAGAGCTGAGTAGGCACGAATCAAACAGTCAGCAGGCAATAATCATGGAACTCAGCTGTGAGGAATCATGCTGCTCAGCTGGCAATAATCAAGCAGCTGAGCAGGCAGGAATTACGCAGCACAGCTGGCAATTGTCAAGCAGATGACAGGCAGGAATCGTGCAGCTCAGCTGGCAATTGTCAAGCAGATGAGCAGACAGTAATCACGCAGCTCAGCAGGCCCTGATCACGTGACTGAGCATGCACTGTTCACGTGGCTGATCATACACTGATCACGTGATGATCATGCACTGATCACTTGGATATCATGCACTGATCACGTGGCTGATCATACACTGTTCACGTGTCTGACCATGCACTGATCACGTGGCTGATCATACACTGCTCACGTAACTGATCATGCACTGATCACGTGGCTATCATGCACTGATCACGTGGCTGAACATGCACTGTTCACGTGGCTGATCACACACCTGTCACGTGACATATCATGCACTGATCACGTGGCACTCATGCACTGATCACGTGGCTGATCATACTCTGCTCACGTAACTCATCATGCACACATCACGTGGCTATCATGCACTGCTCACGTGGCTCGTCATGGAATGATCACGTAGCTACCATATACTGGTCACGTGACTGATCATGCACAGATCACGTAAATGATCATGCACTGTTCACGTGACTGATCATGTACTGATCACGTGACTGATCATGCACTGATCACGTGGCTATCATGCTCTGCTCACGTGGCTGATCATGCAACGATCACGTAGCAACCATGTACTGGTCACGTGACTGATCATGCACTGATCACGTAATTGATCCTGCACTGATCACGTGGCTCATCATGCACTGATCACGTGGCTGATCACACATGTATCACGTGACTGATCATGCACTGATCACGTGGCTCTCATGCACTGATCACGTGGCTATCATGCACTGATCACGTGGATATCATGCACTGATCACGTGGCTGATCACACACGTATCACATGACTGATCATGCACTGATCACGTGGCTATCATGCACTGATCACGTGGCTATCATGCACTGATCACGTGGCTGATCATGCAATGATCACGTAGCTACCATGTACTGTCACGTGACTGATCATGCACTGATCACGTGGCTGATCATGCACTGATCACGTGACTGATCATGCACTGATCACGTGACTGATCATGCACTGATCACGTGACTGATCATGCACTGATCACGTGGCTATCATGCACTGATCACGTGGCTGATCATGCACTGATCACGTAGCTACCATGCACTGATCACGTGACTGATCATGCACTGATCACGTAATTGATCATGCACTGATCACGTGGCTGATCATGCACTGATCACGTGGCTGATCATGCACTGATCACGTGACTGATCATGCACTGATCACGTGGCTATCATGCACTGATCACGTGGCTGATCATGCACTGATCACGTGGCTGATCATGCACTGATCACGTGACTGATCATGCACTGATCACGTGACTGATCATGCACTGATCACGTGGCTATCATGCACTGATCACGTGGCTGATCATGCACTGATCATGTAGCTACCATGTACTGGTCACGTGACTGATCATGCACTGATCACGTGACTGATCATGCACTGATCACGTGGCTATCATGCACTGATCACGTGGCTGATCATGCACTGATCACGTGCCTGATCATGCACTGATCACGTGACTGATCATGCACTGATCACGTGGCTATCATGCACTGATCACGTGGCTGATCATGCACTGATCACGTGGCTGATCATGCACTGATACGTGACTGATCATGCACTGATCACGTGACTGATCATGCACTGATCACGTGGCTATCATGCACTACTCACGTGGCTGATCATGCAATGATCATGTAGCTACCATGTACAGGTCACGTGAATGATCATACACCCATCAGGTGACTGATCATGCACTGATCACGTGGCTATCATGCACTGATCACGAGACTGATCATGCACTGATCACGTCTATATCATGCACTGATCACATGACTGCCCATGCACTGATCACGTGGATGATCATACACTAATCATGTGACAGATCATGCACTGATCACGTGGCTGATCATGCACTGATACCGTGACTGAGCATGGACTGATCACATGACTATCATGTAGTGATCACGTGACTTAATGGCGCTGATCATGTGACTGATCATGCGCTGATCATGTTTGCTATCATACACTGATCATGTGCCTCTGGAGGCAATAAACAAAGAGCTGAGTAGGCACGAATCAAACAGTCAGCAGGCAATAATCATGGAACTCAGGTGTGAGGAATCATGCTGCTCAGCTGGCAATAATCAAGCAGCTGAGCAGGCAGGAATTACGCAGCACAGCTGGCAATTGTCAAGCAGATGACAGGCAGGAATCGTGCAGCTCAGCTGGCAATTGTCAAGCAGATGAGCAGACAGTAATCACGCAGCTCAGCAGGCCCAGATCACGTGACTGAGCATGCACTGTTCACGTGGCTGATCATACACTGATCACGTGACTGATCATGCACTGATCACGTGGCTATCATGCACTGATCACGTGGCTGATCATACACTGATCACGTAACTGATCATGCACTGATCACGTGGCTATCATGCACTGATCACGTGGCTGATCATGCACTGATCACGTGGCTGATCATGCACTGATCACGTGGCTGATCATGCACTGATCACGTGACTGATCATGCACTGATCACGTGGCTGATCATGCACTGATCACGTGGCTATCATGCACTGATCACGTGGCTGATCATGCACTGATCACGTGACTGATCATGCACTGATCACTGGCTATCATGCACTGATCAACTGGCTATCATGCACTGATCACGTGGCTGATCATGCACTGATCACGTGACTGATCATGCACTGATCACGTCTATATCATGCACTGATCACGTGACTGCCCATGCACTGATCACGTGGATGATCATACACTGATCATGTGACTGATCATGCACTGATCACGTGGCTATCATGCACTGATCACGTGGCTGATCATGCACTGATCACGTAGCTACCATGTACTGGTCACGTGACTGATCATGCACTGATCACGTAATTGATCATGCACTGATCACGTGACTTATCATGCACTGATCACGTGACTGATCATGCACTGATCACGTGACTGATCATGCACTGATCACGTGGCTATCATGCACTACTCACGTGGCTGATCATGCAATGATCATGTAGCTACCATGTACTGGTCACGTGACTGATCATACACCCATCAGGTGACTGATCATGCACTGATCACGTGGCTATCATGCACTGATCACGTGGCTGATCATGCACTGATCACCTGCCTGGTCATGCACTGATCACGTGACTGATCATGCACTGATCACGTGGCTATCATGAACTGATCACGTGGCTGATCATGCACTGATCACGTGGCTGATCATGCACTGATACCGTGACTGAGCATGGACTGATCACATGACTATCATGTAGTGATCACGTGACTTAATGGCGCTGATCATGTGACTGATCATGCGCTGATCATGTTTGCTATCATACACTGATCATGTGCCTCTGGAGGCAATAAACAAAGAGCTGAGTAGGCACGAATCAAACAGTCAGCAGGCAATAATCATGGAACTCAGGTGTGAGGAATCATGCTGCTCAGCTGGCAATAATCAAGCAGCTGAGCAGGCAGGAATTACGCAGCACAGCTGGCAATTGTCAAGCAGATGACAGGCAGGAATCGTGCAGCTCAGCTGGCAATTGTCAAGCAGATGAGCAGACAGTAATCACGCAGCTCAGCAGGCCCAGATCACGTGACTGAGCATGCACTGTTCACGTGGCTGATCATACACTGATCACGTGACTGATCATGCACTGATCACGTGGCTATCATGCACTGATCACGTGGCTGATCATACACTGTTCACGTGTCTGACCATGCACTGATCACGTGGCTGATCATACACTGCTCACGTAACTGATCATGCACTGATCACGTGGCTGATCATGCACTGATCAGTGGCTATCATGCACTGATCACGTGGCTGATCATACACTGATCACGTGACTGATCATGCACTGATCACTGGCTATCATGCACTCATCACTGGCTATCATGCACTGATCACGTGGCTGATCATGCACTGATCACGTGACTGATCATGCACTGATCACGTCTATATCATGCACTGATCACGTGACTGATCATGCACTGATCACGTGGATGATCATGCACTGATCATGTGACTGATCATGCACTGATCACGTGGCTATCATGCACTGATCACGTGGCTGATCATGCAATGATCACGTAGCTACCATGTACTGGTCACGTGACTGATCATGCACTGATCACGTAATTGATCATGCACTGATCACGTGACTGATCATGCACTGATCACGTGACTGATCATGCACTGATCACGTGACTGATCATGCACTGATCACGTGGCTATCATGCACTGCTCACGTGGCTGATCATGCAATGATCACGTAGCTACCATGTACTGGTCACGTGACTGATCATGCACTGATCACGTAACTGATCATGCACTGATCACGTGGCTGATCATGCACTGATCACGTGGCTGATCATGCACTGATCACGTGACTGATCATGCACTGATCACGTGACTGATCATGCACTGATCACGTGACTGATCATGCACTGATCACGTGCCTGATCATGCACTGATCACGTGACTGATCATGCACTGATCACATAGCTATCATGAACTGATCACGTGGCTGATCATGCACTGATCACGTGGCTGATCATGCACTGATACCGTGACTGAGCATGGACTGATCACATGACTATCATGTAGTGATCACGTGACTTAATGGCGCTGATCATGTGACTGATCATGCACTGATCATGTTTGCTATCATACACTGATCATGTGCCTCTGGAGGCAATAAACAAAGAGCTGAGTAGGCACGAATCATACAGTCAGCAGGCAATAATCATGGAACTCAGCTGTGAGGAATCATGCTGCTCAGCTGGCAATAATCAAGCAGCTGAGCAGGCAGGAATTACGCAGCACAGCTGGCAATTGTCAAGCAGATGACAGGCAGGAATCGTGCAGCTCAGCTGGCAATTGTCAAGCAGATGAGCAGACAGTAATCACGCAGCTCAGCAGGCCCTGATCACGTGACTGAGCATGCACTGTTCACGTGGCTGATCATACACTGATCACGTGATGATCATGCACTGATCACTTGGATATCATGCACTGATCACGTGGCTGATCATACACTGTTCACGTGTCTGACCATGCACTGATCACGTGGCTGATCATACACTGCTCACGTAACTGATCATGCACTGATCACGTGGCTATCATGCACTGATCACGTGGCTGAACATGCACTGTTCACGTGGCTGATCACACACCTGTCACGTGACATATCATGCACTGATCACGTGGCACTCATGCACTGATCACGTGGCTGATCATACTCTGCTCACGTAACTCATCATGCACACATCACGTGGCTATCATGCACTGCTCACGTGGCTCGTCATGGAATGATCACATAGCTACCATATACTGGTCACGTGACTGATCATGCACAGATCACGTAAATGATCATGCACTGTTCACGTGACTGATCATGTACTGATCACGTGACTGATCATGCACTGATCACGTGGCTATCATGCTCTGCTCACGTGGCTGATCATGCAACGATCACGTAGCAACCATGTACTGGTCACGTGACTGATCATGCACTGATCACGTAATTGATCCTGCACTGATCACGTGGCTCATCATGCACTGATCACGTGGCTGATCACACATGTATCACGTGACTGATCATGCACTGATCACGTGGCTCTCATGCACTGATCACGTGGCTATCATGCACTGATCACGTGGATATCATGCACTGATCACGTGGCTGATCACACACGTATCACATGACTGATCATGCACTGATCACGTGGCTATCATGCACTGATCACGTGGCTATCATGCACTGATCACGTGGCTGATCATGCAATGATCACGTAGCTACCATGTACTGTCACGTGACTGATCATGCACTGATCACGTAGCTGATCATGCACTGATCACGTGACTGATCATGCACTGATCACGTGAGTGATCATGCACTGATCACGTGACTGATCATGCACTGATCACGTGGCTATCATGCACTGATCACGTGGCTGATCATGCACTGATCACGTAGCTACCATGCACTGATCACGTGACTGATCATGCACTGATCACGTGATTGATCATGCACTGATCACGTGGCTGATCATGCACTGATCACGTGGCTGATCATGCACTGATCACGTGACTGATCATGCACTGATCACGTGGCTATCATGCACTGATCACGTGGCTGATCATGCACTGATCACGTGACTGATCATGCACTGATCACATGACTGATCATGCACTGATCACGTGACTGATCATGCACTGATCACGTGGCTATCATGCACTATCACGTGGCTGATCATGCAATGATCATGTAGCTACCATGTACTGGTCACGTGACTGATCATACACTGATCACGTGACTGATCATGCACTGATCACGTGGCTATCATGCACTGATCACGTGGCTGATCATGCACTGATCACGTGCCTGATCATGCACTGATCACGTGACTGATCATGCACTGATCACGTGGCTATCATGCACTGATCACGTGGCTGATCATGCACTGATCACGTGGCTGATCATGCACTGATCACGTGACTGATCATGCACTGATCACGTGACTGATCATGCACTGATCACGTGGCTATCATGCACTACTCACGTGGCTGATCATGCAATGATCATGTAGCTACCATGTACAGGTCACGTGAATGATCATACACCCATCAGGTGACTGATCATGCACTGATCACGTGGCTATCATGCACTGATCACGTGACTGATCATGCACTGATCACGTCTATATCATGCACTGATCACATGACTGCCCATGCACTGATCACGTGGATGATCATACACTAATCATGTGACAGATCATGCACTGATCACGTGGCTGATCATGCACTGATACCGTGACTGAGCATGGACTGATCACATGACTATCATGTAGTGATCACGTGACTTAATGGCGCTGATCATGTGACTGATCATGCGCTGATCATGTTTGCTATCATACACTGATCATGTGCCTCTGGAGGCAATAAACAAAGAGCTGAGTAGGCACGAATCAAACAGTCAGCAGGCAATAATCATGGAACTCAGGTGTGAGGAATCATGCTGCTCAGCTGGCAATAATCAAGCAGCTGAGCAGGCAGGAATTACGCAGCACAGCTGGCAATTGTCAAGCAGATGACAGGCAGGAATCATGCAGCTCAGCTGGCAATTGTCAAGCAGATGAGCAGACAGTAATCACGCAGCTCAGCAGGCCCAGATCACGTGACTGAGCATGCACTGTTCACGTGGCTGATCATACACTGATCACGTGACTGATCATGCACTGATCACGTGGCTATCATGCACTGATCACGTGGCTGATCATACACTGTTCACGTGTCTGACCATGCACTGATCACGTGGCTGATCATACACTGCTCACGTAACTGATCATGCACTGATCACGTGGCTGATCATGCACTGATCACGTGGCTATCATGCACTGATCACGTGGCTGATCATGCACTGATCACGTGACTGATCATGCACTGATCACTGGCTATCATGCACTCATCAACTGGCTATCATGCACTGATCACGTGGCTGATCATGCACTGATCACGTGACTGATCATGCACTGATCACGTCTATATCATGCACTGATCACGTGACTGATCATGCACTGATCACGTGGATGATCATACACTGATCATGTGACTGATCATGCACTGATCACGTGGCTATCATGCACTGATCACGTGGCTGATCATGCACTGATCACGTAGCTACCATGCACTGGTCACGTGACTGATCATGCACTGATCACGTAATTGATCATGCACTGATCACGTGACTTATCATGCACTGTTCACGTGACTGATCATGCACTGATCACGTGACTGATCATGCACTGATCACGTGGCTATCATGCACTACTCACGTGGCTGATCATGCAATGATCATGTAGCTACCATGTACTGGTCACGTGACTGATCATACACCCATCAGGTGACTGATCATGCACTGATCACGTGGCTATCATGCACTGATCACGTGGCTGATCATGCACTGATCACGTGCCTGGTCATGCACTGATCACGTGACTGATCATGCACTGATCACGTGGCTATCATGAACTGATCACGTGGCTGATCATGCACTGATCACGTGGCTGATCATGCACTGATACCGTGACTGAGCATGGACTGATCACATGACTATCATGTAGTGATCACGTGACTTAATGGCGCTGATCATGTGACTGATCATGCGCTGATCATGTTTGCTATCATACACTGATCATGTGCCTCTGGAGGCAATAAACAAAGAGCTGAGTAGGCACGAATCAAACAGTCAGCAGGCAATAATCATGGAACTCAGGTGTGAGGAATCATGCTGCTCAGCTGGCAATAATCAAGCAGCTGAGCAGGCAGGAATTACGCAGCACAGCTGGCAATTGTCAAGCAGATGACAGGCAGGAATCGTGCAGCTCAGCTGGCAATTGTCAAGCAGATGAGCAGACAGTAATCACGCAGCTCAGCAGGCCCAGATCACGTGACTGAGCATGCACTGTTCACGTGGCTGATCATACACTGATCACGTGACTGATCATGCACTGATCACGTGGCTATCATGCACTGATCACGTGGCTGATCATACACTGTTCACGTGTCTGACCATGCACTGATCACGTGGCTGATCATACACTGCTCACGTAACTGATCATGCACTGATCACGTGGCTGATCATGCACTGATCACGTGGCTATCATGCACTGATCACGTGGCTGATCATACACTGATCACGTGACTGATCATGCACTGATCACTGGCTATCATGCACTCATCACTGGCTATCATGCACTGATCACGTGGCTGATCATGCACTGATCACGAGACTGATCATGCACTGATCACGTCTATATCATGCACTGATCACGTGACTGATCATGCACTGATCACGTGGATGATCATGCA
Source organism: Bos javanicus (assembly GCF_032452875.1). Taxonomy (NCBI): domain Eukaryota; kingdom Metazoa; phylum Chordata; class Mammalia; order Artiodactyla; family Bovidae; genus Bos; species Bos javanicus. The sequence continues at coordinate 165,564 of NW_026893622.1, forward strand.
CTGATCATGTGACTGATCATGCACTGATCACGTGGCTATCATGCACTGATCACGTGGCTGATCATGCAATGATCACGTAGCTACCATGTACTGGTCACGTGACTGATCATGCACTGATCACGTAATTGATCATGCACTGATCACGTGACTGATCATGCACTGATCACGTGACTGATCATGCACTGATCACGTGACTGATCATGCACTGATCACGTGGCTATCATGCACTGCTCACGTGGCTGATCATGCACTGATCACGTAGCTACCATGTACTGGTCACGTGACTGATCATGCACTGATCACGTGATTGATCATGCACTGATCACGTGGCTGATCATGCACTGATCACGTGGCTGATCATGCACTGATCACGTGACTGATCATGCACTGATCACGTGACTGATCATGCACTGATCACGTGACTGATCATGCACTGATCACGTGCCTGATCATGCACTGATCACGTGACTGATCATGCACTGATCACATAGCTATCATGAACTGATCACGTGGCTGATCATGCACTGATCACGTGGCTGATCATGCACTGATACCGTGACTGAGCATGGACTGATCACATGACTATCATGTAGTGATCACGTGACTTAATGGCGCTGATCATGTGACTGATCATGCACTGATCATGTTTGCTATCATACACTGATCATGTGCCTCTGGAGGCAATAAACAAAGAGCTGAGTAGGCACGAATCAAACAGTCAGCAGGCAATAATCATGGAACTCAGCTGTGAGGAATCATGCTGCTCAGCTGGCAATAATCAAGCAGCTGAGCAGGCAGGAATTACGCAGCACAGCTGGCAATTGTCAAGCAGATGACAGGCAGGAATCGTGCAGCTCAGCTGGCAATTGTCAAGCAGATGAGCAGACAGTAATCACGCAGCTCAGCAGGCCCTGATCACGTGACTGAGCATGCACTGTTCACGTGGCTGATCATACACTGATCACGTGATGATCATGCACTGATCACTTGGATATCATGCACTGATCACGTGGCTGATCATACACTGTTCACGTGTCTGACCATGCACTGATCACGTGGCTGATCATACACTGCTCACGTAACTGATCATGCACTGATCACGTGGCTATCATGCACTGATCACGTGGCTGAACATGCACTGTTCACGTGGCTGATCACACACCTGTCACGTGACATATCATGCACTGATCACGTGGCACTCATGCACTGATCACGTGGCTGATCATACTCTGCTCACGTAACTCATCATGCACACATCACGTGGCTATCATGCACTGCTCACGTGGCTCGTCATGGAATGATCACGTAGCTACCATATACTGGTCACGTGACTGATCATGCACAGATCACGTAAATGATCATGCACTGTTCACGTGACTGATCATGTACTGATCACGTGACTGATCATGCACTGATCACGTGGCTATCATGCTCTGCTCACGTGGCTGATCATGCAACGATCACGTAGCAACCATGTACTGGTCACGTGACTGATCATGCACTGATCACGTAATTGATCATGCACTGATCACGTGGCTCATCATGCACTGATCACGTGGCTGATCACACATGTATCACGTGACTGATCATGCACTGATCACGTGGCTCTCATGCACTGATCACGTGGCTATCATGCACTGATCACGTGGATATCATGCACTGATCACGTGGCTGATCACACACGTATCACATGACTGATCATGCACTGATCACGTGGCTATCATGCACTGATCACGTGGCTATCATGCACTGATCACGTGGCTGATCATGCAATGATCACGTAGCTACCATGTACTGTCACGTGACTGATCATGCACTGATCACGTGCTGATCATGCACTGATCACGTGACTGATCATGCACTGATCACGTGGTGATCATGCACTGATCACGTGACTGATCATGCACTGATCACGTGGCTATCATGCACTGATCACGTGGCTGATCATGCACTGATCACGTAGCTATCATGCACTGATCACGTGACTGATCATGCACTGATCACGTAATTGATCATGCACTGATCACGTGGCTGATCATGCACTGATCACGTGGCTGATCATGCACTGATCACGTGACTGATCATGCACTGATCACGTGGCTATCATGCACTGATCACGTGGCTGATCATGCACTGATCACGTGCCTGATCATGCACTGATCACATGACTGATCATGCACTGATCACGTGACTGATCATGCACTGATCACGTGGCTATCATGCACTGATCACGTGGCTGATCATGCAATGATCACGTAGCTACCATGTACTGGTCACGTGACTGATCATGCACTGATCACGTGACTGATCATGCACTGATCACGTGGCTATCATGCACTGATCACGTGGCTGATCATGCACTGATCACGTGCCTGATCATGCACTGATCACGTGACTGATCATGCACTGATCACGTGGCTATCATGCACTGATCACGTGGCTGATCATGCACTGATCACGTGGCTGATCATGCACTGATCACGTGACTGATCATGCACTGATCACGTGACTGATCATGCACTGATCACGTGGCTATCATGCACTACTCACGTGGCTGATCATGCAATGATCATGTAGCTACCATGTACAGGTCACGTGAATGATCATACACCCATCAGGTGACTGATCATGCACTGATCACGTGGCTATCATGCACTGATCACGTGACTGATCATGCACTGATCACGTCTATATCATGCACTGATCACATGACTGCCCATGCACTGATCACGTGGATGATCATACACTGATCATGTGACTGATCATGCACTGATCACGTGGCTGATCATGCACTGATACCGTGACTGAGCATGGACTGATCACATGACTATCATGTAGTGATCACGTGACTTAATGGCGCTGATCATGTGACTGATCATGCGCTGATCATGTTTGCTATCATACACTGATCATGTGCCTCTGGAGGCAATAAACAAAGAGCTGAGTAGGCACGAATCAAACAGTCAGCAGGCAATAATCATGGAACTCAGGTGTGAGGAATCATGCTGCTCAGCTGGCAATAATCAAGCAGCTGAGCAGGCAGGAATTACGCAGCACAGCTGGCAATTGTCAAGCAGATGACAGGCAGGAATCATGCAGCTCAGCTGGCAATTGTCAAGCAGATGAGCAGACAGTAATCACGCAGCTCAGCAGGCCCTGATCACGTGACTGAGCATGCACTGTTCACGTGGCTGATCATACACTGATCACGTGACTGATCATGCACTGATCACGTGGCTATCATGCACTGATCACGTGGCTGATCATACACTGTTCACGTGTCTGACCATGCACTGATCACGTGGCTGATCATACACTGCTCACGTAACTGATCATGCACTGATCACGTGGCTGATCATGCACTGATCAGTGGCTATCATGCACTGATCACGTGGCTGATCATGCACTGATCACGTGACTGATCATGCACTGATCACTGGCTATCATGCACTCATCACTGGCTATCATGCACTGATCACGTGGCTGATCATGCACTGATCACGTGACTGATCATGCACTGATCACGTCTATATCATGCACTGATCACGTGACTGATCATGCACTGATCACGTGGATGATCATGCACTGATCATGTGACTGATCATGCACTGATCACGTGGCTATCATGCACTGATCACGTGGCTGATCATGCACTGATCACGTAGCTACCATGTACTGGTCACGTGACTGATCATGCACTGATCACGTAATTGATCATGCACTGATCACGTGACTGATCATGCACTGATCACGTGACTGATCATGCACTGATCACGTGACTGATCATGCACTGATCACGTGGCTATCATGCACTACTCACGTGGCTGATCATGCAATGATCATGTAGCTACCATGTACTGGTCACGTGACTGATCATACACCCATCAGGTGACTGATCATGCACTGATCACGTGGCTATCATGCACTGATCACGTGGCTGATCATGCACTGATCACGTGCCTGGTCATGCACTGATCACGTGACTGATCATGCACTGATCACGTGGCTATCATGCACTGATCACGTGGCTGATCATGCACTGATCACGTGGCTGATCATGCACTGATACGTGACTGAGCATGGACTGATCACATGACTATCATGTAGTGATCACGTGACTTAATGGCGCTGATCATGTGACTGATCATGCGCTGATCATGTTTGCTATCATACACTGATCATGTGCCTCTGGAGGCAATAAACAAAGAGCTGAGTAGGCACGAATCAAACAGTCAGCAGGCAATAATCATGGAACTCAGGTGTGAGGAATCATGCTGCTCAGCTGGCAATAATCAAGCAGCTGAGCAGGCAGGAATTACGCAGCACAGCTGATAATTGTCAAGCAGATGACAGGCAGGAATCGTGCAGCTCAGCTGGCAATTGTCAAGCAGATGAGCAGACAGTAATCACGCAGCTCAGCAGGCCCAGATCACGTGACTGAGCATGCACTGTTCACGTGGCTGATCATACACTGATCACGTGACTGATCATGCACTGATCACGTGGCTATCATGCACTGATCACGTGGCTGATCATACACTGTTCACGTGTCTGACCATGCACTGATCACGTGGCTGATCATACACTGCTCACGTAACTGATCATGCACTGATCACGTGGCTGATCATGCACTGATCACGTGGCTATCATGCACTGATCACGTGGCTGATCATGCACTGATCACGTGACTGATCATGCACTGATCACTGGCTATCATGCACTCATCAACTGGCTATCATGCACTGATCACGTGGCTGATCATGCACTGATCACGAGACTGATCATGCACTGATCACGTCTATATCATGCACTGATCACGTGACTGATCATGCACTGATCACGTGGATGATCATACACTGATCATGTGACTGATCATGCACTGATCACGTGGCTATCATGCACTGATCACGTGGCTGATCATGCAATGATCACGTAGCTACCATGTACTGGTCACGTGACTGATCATGCACTGATCACGTAATTGATCATGCACTGATCACGTGACTGATCATGCACTGATCACGTGAGTGATCATGCACTGATCACGTGACTGATCATGCACTGATCACGTGGCTATCATGCACTGCTCACGTGGCTGATCATGCAATGATCACGTAGCTACCATGTACTGGTCACGTGACTGATCATGCACTGATCACGTGACTGATCATGCACTGATCACGTGGCTGATCATGCACTGATCACGTGGCTGATCATGCACTGATCACGTGACTGATCATGCACTGATCACGTGACTGATCATGCACTGATCACGTGACTGATCATGCACTGATCACGTGCCTGATCATGCACTGATCACGTGACTGATCATGCACTGATCACATGGCTATCATGAACTGATCACGTGGCTGATCATGCACTGATCACGTGGCTGATCATGCACTGATACCGTGACTGAGCATGGACTGATCACATGACTATCATGTAGTGATCACGTGACTTAATGGCTCTGATCATGTGACTGATCATGCACTGATCATGTTTGCTATCATACACTGATCATGTGCCTCTGGAGGCAATAAACAAAGAGCTGAGTAGGCACGAATCATACAGTCAGCAGGCAATAATCATGGAACTCAGCTGTGAGGAATCATGCTGCTCAGCTGGCAATAATCAAGCAGCTGAGCAGGCAGGAATTACGCAGCACAGCTGGCAATTGTCAAGCAGATGACAGGCAGGAATCGTGCAGCTCAGCTGGCAATTGTCAAGCAGATGAGCAGACAGTAATCACGCAGCTCAGCAGGCCCTGATCACGTGACTGAGCATGCACTGTTCACGTGGCTGATCATACACTGATCACGTGATGATCATGCACTGATCACTTGGATATCATGCACTGATCACGTGGCTGATCATACACTGTTCACGTGTCTGACCATGCACTGATCACGTGGCTGATCATACACTGCTCACGTAACTGATCATGCACTGATCACGTGGCTATCATGCACTGATCACGTGGCTGAACATGCACTGTTCACGTGGCTGATCACACACCTGTCACGTGACATATCATGCACTGATCACGTGGCACTCATGCACTGATCACGTGGCTGATCATACTCTGCTCACGTAACTCATCATGCACACATCACGTGGCTATCATGCACTGCTCACGTGGCTCGTCATGGAATGATCACGTAGCTACCATATACTGGTCACGTGACTGATCATGCACTGATCACGTAAATGATCATGCACTGTTCACGTGACTGATCATGTACTGATCACGTGACTGATCATGCACTGATCACGTGGCTATCATGCTCTGCTCACGTGGCTGATCATGCAACGATCACGTAGCAACCATGTACTGGTCACGTGACTGATCATGCACTGATCACGTAATTGATCCTGCACTGATCACGTGGCTCATCATGCACTGATCACGTGGCTGATCACACATGTATCACGTGACTGATCATGCACTGATCACGTGGCTCTCATGCACTGATCACGTGGCTATCATGCACTGATCACGTGGATATCATGCACTGATCACGTGGCTGATCACACACGTATCACATGACTGATCATGCACTGATCACGTGGCTATCATGCACTGATCACGTGGCTATCATGCACTGATCACGTGGCTGATCATGCAATGATCACGTAGCTACCATGCACTGTCACGTGACTGATCATGCACTGATCACGTGGCTGATCATGCACTGATCACGTGACTGATCATGCACTGATCACGTGACTGATCATGCACTGATCACGTGACTGATCATGCACTGATCACGTGGCTATCATGCACTGATCACGTGGCTGATCATGCACTGATCACGTAGCTACCATGCACTGATCACGTGACTGATCATGCACTGATCACGTAATTGATCATGCACTGATCACGTGGCTGATCATGCACTGATCACGTGGCTGATCATGCACTGATCACGTGACTGATCATGCACTGATCACGTGGCTATCATGCACTGATCACGTGGCTGATCATGCACTGATCACGTGGCTGATCATGCACTGATCACATGACTGATCATGCACTGATCACGTGACTGATCATGCACTGATCACGTGGCTATCATGCACTGATCACGTGGCTGATCATGCACTGATCATGTAGCTACCATGTACTGTCACGTGACTGATCATGCACTGATCACGTGACTGATCATGCACTGATCACGTGGCTATCATGCACTGATCACGTGGCTGATCATGCACTGATCACGTGCCTGATCATGCACTGATCACGTGACTGATCATGCACTGATCACGTGGCTATCATGCACTGATCACGTGGCTGATCATGCACTGATCACGTGGCTGATCATGCACTGATACGTGACTGATCATGCACTGATCACGTGACTGATCATGCAGTGATCACGTGGCTATCATGCACTACTCACGTGGCTGATCATGCAATGATCATGTAGCTACCATGTACAGGTCACGTGAATGATCATACACCCATCAGGTGACTGATCATGCACTGATCACGTGGCTATCATGCACTGATCACGTGACTGATCATGCACTGATCACGTCTATATCATGCACTGATCACATGACTGCCCATGCACTGATCACGTGGATGATCATACACTAATCATGTGACAGATCATGCACTGATCACGTGGCTGATCATGCACTGATACCGTGACTGAGCATGGACTGATCACATGACTATCATGTAGTGATCACGTGACTTAATGGCGCTGATCATGTGACTGATCATGCGCTGATCATGTTTGCTATCATACACTGATCATGTGCCTCTGGAGGCAATAAACAAAGAGCTGAGTAGGCACGAATCAAACAGTCAGCAGGCAATAATCATGGAACTCAGGTGTGAGGAATCATGCTGCTCAGCTGGCAATAATCAAGCAGCTGAGCAGGCAGGAATTACGCAGCACAGCTGGCAATTGTCAAGCAGATGACAGGCAGGAATCGTGCAGCTCAGCTGGCAATTGTCAAGCAGATGAGCAGACAGTAATCACGCAGCTCAGCAGGCCCAGATCACGTGACTGAGCATGCACTGTTCACGTGGCTGATCATACACTGATCACGTGACTGATCATGCACTGATCACGTGGCTATCATGCACTGATCACGTGGCTGATCATACACTGATCACGTAACTGATCATGCACTGATCACGTGGCTATCATGCACTGATCACGTGGCTGATCATGCACTGATCACGTGGCTGATCATGCACTGATCACGTGGCTGATCATGCACTGATCACGTGACTGATCATGCACTGATCACGTGGCTGATCATGCACTGATCACGTGGCTATCATGCACTGATCACGTGGCTGATCATGCACTGATCACGTGACTGATCATGCACTGATCACTGGCTATCATGCACTGATCACTGGCTATCATGCACTGATCACGTGGCTGATCATGCACTGATCACGTGACTGATCATGCACTGATCACGTCTATATCATGCACTGATCACGTGACTGATCATGCACTGATCACGTGGCTGATCATGCACTGATCATGTGACTGATCATGCACTGATCACGTGGCTATCATGCACTGATCACGTGGCTGATCATGCACTGATCACGTAGCTATCATGCACTGATCACGTGACTGATCATGCACTGATCACGTGGCTGATCATGCACTGATCACGTGACTTATCATGCACTGATCACGTGACTGATCATGCACTGATCACGTGACTGATCATGCACTGATCACGTGGCTATCATGCACTACTCACGTGGCTGATCATGCAATGATCATGTAGCTACCATGTACTGGTCACGTGACTGATCATACACCCATCAGGTGACTGATCATGCACTGATCACGTGGCTATCATGCACTGATCACGTGGCTGATCATGCACTGATCACGTGCCTGGTCATGCACTGATCACGTGACTGATCATGCACTGATCACGTGGCTGATCATGAACTGATCACGTGGCTGATCATGCACTGATCACGTGGCTGATCATGCACTGATACCGTGACTGAGCATGGACTGATCACATGACTATCATGTAGTGATCACGTGACTTAATGGCGCTGATCATGTGACTGATCATGCGCTGATCATGTTTGCTATCATACACTGATCATGTGCCTCTGGAGGCAATAAACAAAGAGCTGAGTAGGCACGAATCAAACAGTCAGCAGGCAATAATCATGGAACTCAGGTGTGAGGAATCATGCTGCTCAGCTGGCAATAATCAAGCAGCTGAGCAGGCAGGAATTACGCAGCACAGCTGGCAATTGTCAAGCAGATGACAGGCAGGAATCGTGCAGCTCAGCTGGCAATTGTCAAGCAGATGAGCAGACAGTAATCACGCAGCTCAGCAGGCCCAGATCACGTGACTGAGCATGCACTGTTCACGTGGCTGATCATACACTGATCACGTGACTGATCATGCACTGATCACGTGGCTATCATGCACTGATCACGTGGCTGATCATACACTGTTCACGTGTCTGACCATGCACTGATCACGTGGCTGATCATACACTGCTCACGTAACTGATCATGCACTGATCACGTGGCTGATCATGCACTGATCACGTGGCTGATCATGCACTGATCACGTGGCTGATCATACACTGATCACGTGACTGATCATGCACTGATCATCTGGCTATCATGCACTCATCACTGGCTATCATGCACTGATCACGTGGCTGATCATGCACTGATCACGTGACTGATCATGCACTGATCACGTCTATATCATGCACTGATCACGTGACTGATCATGCACTGATCACGTGGATGATCATGCACTGATCATGTGACTGATCATGCACTGATCACGTGGCTATCATGCACTGCTCACGTGGCTGATCATGCAATGATCACGTAGCTACCATGTACTGGTCACGTGACTGATCATGCACTGATCACGTAATTGATCATGCACTGATCACGTGACTGATCATGCACTGATCACGTGACTGATCATGCACTGATCACGTGACTGATCATGCACTGATCACGTGGCTATCATGCACTGATCACGTGGCTGATCATGCACTGATCACGTAGCTACCATGTACTGGTCACGTGACTGATCATGCACTGATCACGTGACTGATCATGCACTGATCACGTGGCTGATCATGCACTGATCACGTGGCTGATCATGCACTGATCACGTGACTGATCATGCACTGATCACGTGACTGATCATGCACTGATCACGTGACTGATCATGCACTGATCACGTGCCTGATCATGCACTGATCACGTGACTGATCATGCACTGATCACATAGCTATCATGCACTGATCACCTGGCTGATCATGCACTGATCACGTGGCTGATCATGCACTGATACCGTGACTGAGCATGGACTGATCACATGACTATCATGTAGTGATCACGTGACTTAATGGCGCTGATCATGTGACTGATCATGCACTGATCATGTTTGCTATCATACACTGATCATGTGCCTCTGGAGGCAATAAACAAAGAGCTGAGTAGGCACGAATCAAACAGTCAGCAGGCAATAATCATGGAACTCAGCTGTGAGGAATCATGCTGCTCAGCTGGCAATAATCAAGCAGCTGAGCAGGCAGGAATTACGCAGCACAGCTGGCAATTGTCAAGCAGATGACAGGCAGGAATCGTGCAGCTCAGCTGGCAATTGTCAAGCAGATGAGCAGACAGTAATCACGCAGCTCAGCAGGCCCTGATCACGTGACTGAGCATGCACTGTTCACGTGGCTGATCATACACTGATCACGTGATGATCATGCACTGATCACTTGGATATCATGCACTGATCACGTGGCTGATCATACACTGTTCACGTGTCTGACCATGCACTGATCACGTGGCTGATCATACACTGCTCACGTAACTGATCATGCACTGATCACGTGGCTATCATGCACTGATCACGTGGCTGAACATGCACTGTTCACGTGGCTGATCACACACCTGTCACGTGACATATCATGCACTGATCACGTGGCACTCATGCACTGATCACGTGGCTGATCATACTCTGCTCACGTAACTCATCATGCACACATCACGTGGCTATCATGCACTGCTCACGTGGCTCGTCATGGAATGATCACGTAGCTACCATATACTGGTCACGTGACTGATCATGCACAGATCACGTAAATGATCATGCACTGTTCACGTGACTGATCATGTACTGATCACGTGACTGATCATGCACTGATCACGTGGCTATCATGCTCTGCTCACGTGGCTGATCATGCAACGATCACGTAGCAACCATGTACTGGTCACGTGACTGATCATGCACTGATCACGTAATTGATCCTGCACTGATCACGTGGCTCATCATGCACTGATCACGTGGCTGATCACACATGTATCACGTGACTGATCATGCACTGATCACGTGGCTCTCATGCACTGATCACGTGGCTATCATGCACTGATCACGTGGATATCATGCACTGATCACGTGGCTGATCACACACGTATCACATGACTGATCATGCACTGATCACGTGGCTATCATGCACTGATCACGTGGCTATCATGCACTGATCACGTGGCTGATCATGCAATGATCACGTAGCTACCATGTACTGTCACGTGACTGATCATGCACTGATCACGTGGCTGATCATGCACTGATCACGTGACTGATCATGCACTGATCACGTGACTGATCATGCACTGATCACGTGACTGATCATGCACTGATCACGTGGCTATCATGCACTGATCACGTGGCTGATCATGCACTGATCACGTAGCTACCATGCACTGATCACGTGACTGATCATGCACTGATCACGTGGCTGATCATGCACTGATCACGTGGCTGATCATGCACTGATCACGTGGCTGATCATGCACTGATCACGTGACTGATCATGCACTGATCACGTGGCTATCATGCACTGATCACGTGGCTGATCATGCACTGATCACGTGCCTGATCATGCACTGATCACATGACTGATCATGCACTGATCACGTGACTGATCATGCACTGATCACGTGGCTATCATGCACTACTCACGTGGCTGATCATGCAATGATCATGTAGCTACCATGTACTGGTCACGTGACTGATCATACACCCATCAGGTGACTGATCATGCACTGATCACGTGGCTATCATGCACTGATCACGTGGCTGATCATGCACTGATCACGTGCCTGGTCATGCACTGATCACGTGACTGATCATGCACTGATCACGTGGCTATCATGCACTGATCACGTGGCTGATCATGCACTGATCACGTGGCTGATCATGCACTGATACCGTGACTGAGCATGGACTGATCACATGACTATCATGTAGTGATCACGTGACTTAATGGCACTGATCATGTGACTGATCATGCGCTGATCATGTTTGCTATCATACACTGATCATGTGCCTCTGGAGGCAATAAACAAAGAGCTGAGTAGGCACGAATCAAACAGTCAGCAGGCAATAATCATGGAACTCAGGTGTGAGGAATCATGCTGCTCAGCTGGCAATAATCAAGCAGCTGAGCAGGCAGGAATTACGCAGCACAGCTGGCAATTGTCAAGCAGATGACAGGCAGGAATCGTGCAGCTCAGCTGGCAATTGTCAAGCAGATGAGCAGACAGTAATCACGCAGCTCAGCAGGCCCAGATCACGTGACTGAGCATGCACTGTTCACGTGGCTGATCATACACTGATCACGTGACTGATCATGCACTGATCACGTGGCTATCATGCACTGATCACGTGGCTGATCATACACTGATCACGTAACTGATCATGCACTGATCACGTGGCTATCATGCACTGATCACGTGGCTGATCATGCACTGATCACGTGGCTGATCATGCACTGATCACGTGGCTGATCATGCACTGATCACGTGACTGATCATGCACTGATCACGTGGCTGATCATGCACTGATCACGTGGCTATCATGCACTGATCACGTGGCTGATCATGCACTGATCACGTGACTGATCATGCACTGATCACTGGCTATCATGCACTCATCACTGGCTATCATGCACTGATCACGTGGCTGATCATGCACTGATCACGTGACTGATCATGCACTGATCACGTCTATATCATGCACTGATCACGTGACTGATCATGCACTGATCACGTGGATGATCATGCACTGATCATGTGACTGATCATGCACTGATCACGTGGCTATCATGCACTGATCACGTGGCTGATCATGCACTGATCACGTAGCTACCATGTACTGATCACGTGACTGATCATGCACTGATCACGTAATTGATCATGCACTGATCACGTGACTGATCATGCACTGATCACGTGACTGATCATGCACTGATCACGTGACTGATCATGCACTGATCACGTGGCTATCATGCACTACTCACGTGGCTGATCATGCAATGATCATGTAGCTACCATGTACTGGTCACGTGACTGATCATACACCCATCAGGTGACTGATCATGCACTGATCACGTGGCTATCATGCACTGATCACGTGGCTGATCATGCACTGATCACGTGCCTGGTCATGCACTGATCACGTGACTGATCATGCACTGATCACGTGGCTATCATGCACTGATCACGTGGCTGATCATGCACTGATCACGTGGCTGATCATGCACTGATACCGTGACTGAGCATGGACTGATCACATGACTATCATGTAGTGATCACGTGACTTAATGGCACTGATCATGTGACTGATCATGCACTGATCATGTTTGCTATCATACACTGATCATGTGCCTCTGGAGGCAATAAACAAAGAGCTGAGTAGGCACGAATCAAACAGTCAGCAGGCAATAATCATGGAACTCAGGTGTGAGGAATCATGCTGCTCAGCTGGCAATAATCAAGCAGCTGAGCAGGCAGGAATTACGCAGCACAGCTGGCAATTGTCAAGCAGATGACAGGCAGGAATCATGCAGCTCAGCTGGCAATTGTCAAGCAGATGAGCAGACAGTAATCACGCAGCTCAGCAGGCCCAGATCACGTGACTGAGCATGCACTGTTCACGTGGCTGATCATACACTGATCACGTGACTGATCATGCACTGATCACGTGGCTGATCATGCACTGATCACGTGGCTGATCATGCACTGATCACGTGGCTGATCATGCACTGATCACGTGGCTGATCATGCACTGATCACGTGACTGATCATGCACTGATCACGTGGCTATCATGCACTGATCACGTGACTGATCATGCACTGATCACGTGGCTGATCATGCACTGATCACGTGACTGATCATGCACTGATCACGTGGCTATCATGCACTGATCACGTGGCTGATCATGCACTGATCACGTAGCTATCATGCACTGATCACGTGACTGATCATGCACTGATCACGTGGCTGATCATGCACTGATCACGTGACTGATCATGCACTGATCACGTGACTGATCATGCACTGATCACGTGACTGATCATGCACTGATCACGTGGCTATCATGCACTACTCACGTGGCTGATCATGCAATGATCATGTAGCTACCATGTACTGGTCACGTGACTGATCATACACCCATCAGGTGACTGATCATGCACTGATCACGTGGCTATCATGCACTGATCACGTGGCTGATCATGCACTGATCACGTGCCTGATCATGCACTGATCACGTGACTGATCATGCACTGATCACGTGGCTATCATGCACTGATCACGTGGCTGATCATGCACTGATCACGTGGCTGATCATGCACTGATACCGTGACTGAGCATGGACTGATCACATGACTATCATGTAGTGATCACGTGACTTAATGGCGCTGATCATGTGACTGATCATGCACTGATCATGTTTGCTATCATACACTGATCATGTGCCTCTGGAGGCAATAAACAAAGAGCTGAGTAGGCACGAATCAAACAGTCAGCAGGCAATAATCATGGAACTCAGCTGTGAGGAATCATGCTGCTCAGCTGGCAATAATCAAGCAGCTGAGCAGGCAGGAATTACGCAGCACAGCTGGCAATTGTCAAGCAGATGACAGGCAGGAATCGTGCAGCTCAGCTGGCAATTGTCAAGCAGATGAGCAGACAGTAATCACGCAGCTCAGCAGGCCCAGATCACGTGACTGAGCATGCACTGTTCACGTGGCTGATCATACACTGATCACGTGACTGATCATGCACTGATCACGTGGCTATCATGCACTGATCACGTGGCTGATCATACACTGATCACGTGACTGATCATGCACTGATCACGTGGCTATCATGCACTGATCACGTGGCTGATCATGCACTGATCACGTGGCTGATCATGCACTGATCACGTGGCTGATCATGCACTGATCACGTGGCTATCATGCACTGATCACGTGGCTGATCATGCACTGATCACGTGACTGATCATGCACTGATCACTGGCTATCATGCACTGATCACTGGCTATCATGCACTGATCACGTGGCTGATCATGCACTGATCACGTGACTGATCATGCACTGATCACGTCTATATCATGCACTGATCACGTGACTGATCATGCACTGATCACGTGGATGATCATGCACTGATCATGTGACTGATCATGCACTGATCACGTGGCTATCATGCACTGATCACGTGGCTGATCATGCACTGATCACGTAGCTATCATGCACTGATCACGTGACTGATCATGCACTGATCACGTGGCTGATCATGCACTGATCACGTGACTATCATGCACTGATCACGTGACTGATCATGCACTGATCACGTGACTGATCATGCACTGATCACGTGGCTATCATGCACTACTCACGTGGCTGATCATGCAATGATCATGTAGCTACCATGTACTGGTCACGTGACTGATCATACACCCATCAGGTGACTGATCATGCACTGATCACGTGGCTATCATGCACTGATCACGTGGCTGATCATGCACTGATCACGTGCCTGATCATGCACTGATCACGTGACTGATCATGCACTGATCACGTGGCTGATCATGCACTGATCACGTGGCTGATCATGCACTGATCACGTGGCTGATCATGCACTGATACCGTGACTGAGCATGGACTGATCACATGACTATCATGTAGTGATCACGTGACTTAATGGCGCTGATCATGTGACTGATCATGCACTGATCATGTTTGCTATCATACACTGATCATGTGCCTCTGGAGGCAATAAACAAAGAGCTGAGTAGGCACGAATCAAACAGTCAGCAGGCAATAATCATGGAACTCAGCTGTGAGGAATCATGCTGCTCAGCTGGCAATAATCAAGCAGCTGAGCAGGCAGGAATTACGCAGCACAGCTGGCAATTGTCAAGCAGATGACAGGCAGGAATCGTGCAGCTCAGCTGGCAATTGTCAAGCAGATGAGCAGACAGTAATCACGCAGCTCAGCAGGCCCAGATCACGTGACTGAGCATGCACTGTTCACGTGGCTGATCATACACTGATCACGTGACTGATCATGCACTGATCACGTGGCTGATCATGCACTGATCACGTGACTGATCATGCACTGATCACGTGGCTGATCATGCACTGATCACGTGGCTATCATGCACTGATCACGTGGCTGATCATGCACTGATCACGTGACTGATCATGCACTGATCACTGGCTATCATGCACTGATCACTGGCTATCATGCACTGATCACGTGGCTGATCATGCACTGATCACGTGACTGATCATGCACTGATCACGTCTATATCATGCACTGATCACGTGACTGATCATGCACTGATCACGTGGATGATCATGCACTGATCACGTGACTGATCATGCACTGATCACGTGGCTATCATGCACTGATCACGTGGCTGATCATGCACTGATCACGTAGCTACCATGTACTGATCACGTGACTGATCATGCACTGATCACGTAATTGATCATGCACTGATCACGTGACTGATCATGCACTGATCACGTGACTGATCATGCACTGATCACGTGACTGATCATGCACTGATCACGTGGCTATCATGCACTGCTCACGTGGCTGATCATGCACTGATCACGTAGCTACCATGTACTGGTCACGTGACTGATCATGCACTGATCACGTGACTGATCATGCACTGATCACGTGGCTGATCATGCACTGATCACGTGGCTGATCATGCACTGATCACGTGACTGATCATGCACTGATCACGTGACTGATCATGCACTGATCACGTGACTGATCATGCACTGATCACGTGCCTGATCATGCACTGATCACGTGACTGATCATGCACTGATCACATGGCTATCATGAACTGATCACCTGGCTGATCATGCACTGATCACGTGGCTGATCATGCACTGATACCGTGACTGAGCATGGACTGATCACATGACTATCATGTAGTGATCACGTGACTTAATGGCGCTGATCATGTGACTGATCATGCACTGATCATGTTTGCTATCATACACTGATCATGTGCCTCTGGAGGCAATAAACAAAGAGCTGAGTAGGCACGAATCAAACAGTCAGCAGGCAATAATCATGGAACTCAGCTGTGAGGAATCATGCTGCTCAGCTGGCAATAATCAAGCAGCTGAGCAGGCAGGAATTACGCAGCACAGCTGGCAATTGTCAAGCAGATGACAGGCAGGAATCGTGCAGCTCAGCTGGCAATTGTCAAGCAGATGAGCAGACAGTAATCACGCAGCTCAGCAGGCCCTGATCACGTGACTGAGCATGCACTGTTCACGTGGCTGATCATACACTGATCACGTGATGATCATGCACTGATCACTTGGATATCATGCACTGATCACGTGGCTGATCATACACTGTTCACGTGTCTGACCATGCACTGATCACGTGGCTGATCATACACTGCTCACGTAACTGATCATGCACTGATCACGTGGCTATCATGCACTGATCACGTGGCTGAACATGCACTGTTCACGTGGCTGATCACACACCTGTCACGTGACATATCATGCACTGATCACGTGGCACTCATGCACTGATCACGTGGCTGATCATACTCTGCTCACGTAACTCATCATGCACACATCACGTGGCTATCATGCACTGCTCACGTGGCTCGTCATGGAATGATCACGTAGCTACCATATACTGGTCACGTGACTGATCATGCACAGATCACGTGAATGATCATGCACTGTTCACGTGACTGATCATGTACTGATCACGTGACTGATCATGCACTGATCACGTGGCTATCATGCTCTGCTCACGTGGCTGATCATGCAACGATCACGTAGCAACCATGTACTGGTCACGTGACTGATCATGCACTGATCACGTAATGATCATGCACTGATCACGTGGCTGATCATGCACTGATCACGTGGCTGATCATGCACTGATCACGTGACTGATCATGCACTGATCACGTGGCTATCATGCACTGATCACGTGGCTGATCATGCACTGATCACGTGCCTGATCATGCACTGATCACGTGACTGATCATGCACTGATCACGTGACTGATCATGCACTGATCACGTGGCTATCATGCACTGATCACGTGGCTGATCATGCACTGATCACGTAGCTACCATGTACTGGTCACGTGACTGATCATACACCGATCACGTGACTGATCATGCACTGATCACGTGGCTATCATGCACTGATCACGTGACTGATCATGCACTGATCACGTCTGATCATGCACTGATCACGTGACTGATCATGCACTGATCACGTGGCTGATCATGCACTGATCACGTGACTGATCATGCACTGATCACGTGGCTGATCATGCACTGATCACGTGACTGATCATGCACTGATCACGTGACTGATCATGCACTGATCACGTGACTGATCATGCACTGATCACGTGACTGATCATGCACTGATCACGTGGCATCATGCACTGATCACGTGCCTGATCATGCACTGATCACGTGACTGATCATGCACTGATCACATGGCTATCATGCACTGATCACGTGGCTGATCATGCACTGATCACGTGGCTGATCATGCACTGATACCGTGACTGAGCATGGACTGATCACATGACTATCATGTAGTGATCACGTGACTTAATGGCGCTGATCATGTGACTGATCATGCGCTGATCATGTTTGCTATCATACACTGATCATGTGCCTCTGGAGGCAATAAACAAAGAGCTGAGTAGGCACGAATCAAACAGTCAGCAGGCAATAATCATGGAACTCAGGTGTGAGGAATCATGCTGCTCAGCTGGCAATAATCAAGCAGCTGAGCAGGCAGGAATTACGCAGCACAGCTGGCAATTGTCAAGCAGATGACAGGCAGGAATCGTGCAGCTCAGCTGGCAATTGTCAAGCAGAT
The DNA here is from genome assembly GCF_032452875.1 of Bos javanicus. NCBI lineage: Eukaryota > Metazoa > Chordata > Mammalia > Artiodactyla > Bovidae > Bos > Bos javanicus. Next base: position 184,811 of record NW_026893622.1, read on the forward strand.
GAGCAGACAGTAATCACGCAGCTCAGCAGGCCCTGATCACGTGACTGAGCATGCACTGTTCACGTGGCTGATCATACACTGATCACGTAACTGATCATGCACTGATCACGTGGCTATCATGCACTGATCACGTGGCTGATCATACACTGATCACGTGTCTGATCATGCACTGATCACGTGGCTGATCATGCACTGATCACGTGACTGATCATGCACTGATCACGTGGCTGATCATGCACTGATCACGTGACTGATCATGCACTGATCACGTGGCTGATCATGCACTGATCACGTGGCTGATCATGCACTGATCACGTGGCTATCATGCACTGATCACGTGGCTGATCATGCACTGATCACGTAACTGATCATGCACTGATCACGTGACTGATCATGCACTGATCACGTGACTGATCATGCACTGATCACGTGACTGATCATGCACTGATCACGTGGCTATCATGCACTGATCACGTGGCTGATCATGCAATGATCACGTAGCTACATGTACTGATCACGTGACTGATCATGCACTGATCACGTGGCTGATCATGCACTGATCACGTGACTGATCATGCACTGATCACGTGACTGATCATGCACTGATCACGTGGCTATCATGCACTGATCACGTGGCTGATCATGCACTGATCACGTGACTGATCATGCACTGATCACGTGGCTGATCATGCACTGATCACGTGGCTATCATGCACTGATCACGTGGCTGATCATGCACTGATCACGTGACTGATCATGCACTGATCACGTGGCTATCATGCACTGATCACGTGGCTATCATGCACTGATCACGTGGCTGATCATGCACTGATCACGTGACTGATCATGCACTGATCACGTCTATATCATGCACTGATCACGTGACTGATCATGCACTGATCACGTGGCTGATCATGCACTGATCACGTGACTGATCATGCACTGATCACGTGGCTATCATGCACTGATCACGTGGCTGATCATGCACTGATCACGTAGCTACCATGCACTGATCACGTGACTGATCATGCACTGATCACGTGACTGATCATGCACTGATCACGTGACTGATCATGCACTGATCACGTGACTGATCATGCACTGATCACGTGGCTATCATGCACTGATCACGTGGCTGATCATGCACTGATCACGTAGCTATCATGCACTGGTCACGTGACTGATCATGCACTGATCACGTAATTGATCATGCACTGATCACGTGGCTGATCATGCACTGATCACGTGGCTGATCATGCACTGATCACGTGACTGATCATGCACTGATCACGTGACTGATCATGCACTGATCACGTGGCTATCATGCACTGATCACGTGGCTATCATGCACTGATCACGTGGCTGATCATGCACTATCACGTGACTGATCATGCACTGATCACGTGGCTATCATGCACTGATCACGTGACTGATCATGCACTGATCACGTGACTGATCATGCACTGATCACGTGACTGATCATGCACTGATCACGTGGCTATCATGCACTGATCACGTGGCTGATCATGCACTGATCACACGGCTATCATGCACTGATCACGTGACTGATCATGCACTGATCACATGACTGATCATGCACTGATCACGTGGCTTATCATGCACTGATCATGTGACTGATCATGCACTGATCATGTTTGGTATCATACACTGATCATGTGCCTCTGGAGGCAATGAACAAAGAGCTGAGTAGGCAGGAATCAGTCAGCAGGCTATAATCATGGAACTCAGCTCTGAGAAATCATGCTGCTCAGCTGGCAATAATCAAGCAGATGAGCAGGCAGGAATTACGCAGCACAGGTGGCAATTGTCAAGCAGATGACAGGCAGGAATCGTGCAGCTCAGCTGGCAATTGTCAAGCAGATGAGCAGACAGTAATCACGCAGCTCAGCAGGCCCTGATCACGTGACTGAGCATGCACTGTTCACGTGGCTGATCACACACTGATCACGTGACTGATCATGCACTGATCACGTGACTGATCATGCACTGATCACGTGGCTATCATGCACTGATCACGTGGCTGATCATGCACTGATCACGGGACTGATCATGCACTGATCACGGGCTATCATGCACTGATACATGACTGATCATGCACTGATCACGTGGCTGATCATGCACTGATCACGTGGCTATCATGCACTGATCACGTGGCTGATCATGCACTGATCACGTGGCTATCATGCACTGATCACGTGACTGATCATGCACTGATCACGTGACTGATCATGCACTGATCACGTGGCTGATCATGCACTGATCACGTGGCTGATCATGCACTGATCACGTGACTGATCATGCACTGATCACGTGACTGATCATGCACTGATCACGTGGCTATCATGCACTGATCACGTGGCTGATCATGCACTGATCACGTGCCTGATCATGCACTGATCACATGACTGATCATGCACTGATCACGTGACTGATCATGCACTGATCACGTGGCTATCATGCACTACTCACGTGGCTGATCATGCAATGATCATGTAGCTACCATGTACTGGTCACGTGACTGATCATACACCCATCAGGTGACTGATCATGCACTGATCACGTGGCTATCATGCACTGATCACGTGGCTGATCATGCACTGATCACGTGCCTGATCATGCACTGATCACGTGACTGATCATGCACTGATCACGTGGCTATCATGCACTGATCACGTGGCTGATCATGCACTGATCACGTGGCTGATCATGCACTGATACCGTGACTGAGCATGGACTGATCACATGACTATCATGTAGTGATCACGTGACTTAATGGCACTGATCATGTGACTGATCATGCGCTGATCATGTTTGTTATCATACACTGATCATGTGCCTCTGGAGGCAATAAACAAAGAGCTGAGTAGGCACGAATCAAACAGTCAGCAGGCAATAATCATGGAACTCAGGTGTGAGGAATCATGCTGCTCAGCTGGCAATAATCAAGCAGCTGAGCAGGCAGGAATTACGCAGCACAGCTGGCAATTGTCAAGCAGATGACAGGCAGGAATCGTGCTCATCACGCACTGATCCGGTGGCTGATCACACACGTATCACGTGACTGATCATGTACACATCACGTGACTGATCATGCACTGATCACGTGGCTGATCATGCACTGATCACGTGGATATCATGCACTGATCACGTGGCTGATCATGCACTGATCACGTGACTGATCATGCACTGATCACGTGGCTGATCATGCACTGATCACGTGGCTGATCATGCACTGATATCATGCACTGATCACGTGGCTGATCACACACTGATCACGTGACTGATCATGCACTGATCACGTGGCTATCATGCACTGATCACGTGGCTGATCATGCACTGATCACGTGGCTATCATGCACTGATCACGTGGCTATCATGCACTGATATCATGCACTGATCACGTGGCTGATCACACACTGATCACGTGACTGATCATGCACTGATCACGTGGCTATCATGCACTGATCACGTGGCTGATCATGCACTGATATCATGCACTGATCACGTGGCTGATCACACACGATCACGTGACTGATCATGCACTGATCACGTGGCTATCATGCACTGATCACGTGGCTGATCATGCACTGATCACGTGACTGATCATGCACTGATCACGTGACTGATCATGCACTGATCACGTGGCTATCATGCACTGATCACGTGACTGATCATGCACTGATCACGTGGCTGATCATGCACTGATCACGTAACTGATCATGCACTGATCACGTGGCTTATCATGCACTGATCATGTGATTCATCATGTGCTGATCATGTTTGGTGTCATACACTGATCATGTGCCTCTGGAGGCAATGAACAAAGAGCTGAGTAGGCAGGAATCAGTAGGCAATAATCATGGAACTCAGCTCTGAGAAATCATGCTGCTCAGCTGGCAATAATCAAGTAGATGAGCAGGCAGGAATTATGCAGCACAGGTGGCAATTGTCAAGCAGATGACAGGCAGGAATCGTGCAGCTCAGCTGGCAATTGTCAAGCAGATGAGCAGTCAGTAATCACGCAGCTCAGCAGGCCCTGATCACGTGACTGAGCATGCACTGTTCACGTGGCTGATCATACACTGATCACGTGACTGATCATGCACTGATCACGTGGCTATCATGCACTGATCACGTGACTGATCATGCACTGATCACGTGACTGTCATGCACTGATCACGTGGCTATCATGCACTGATCACGTGGCTGATCATGCACTGATCACGTGACTGATCATGCACTGATCACGTGGCTATCATGCACTGATCACGTGGCTGATCATGCACTGATCACGGGACTGATCATGCACTGATCACGTGCTATCATGCACTGATACATGACTGACATGCACTGATCACGTGCTGATCATGCACTGATCACGTGACTGATCATGCACTGATCACGTGACTGATCATGCACTGATCACGTGGCTATCATGCACTGATCACGTGGCTGATCATGCACTGATCACGTGGCTGATCATGCACTGATCACGTGAATGATCATGCACTGATCACGTGACTGATCATGCACTGATCACGTGACTGATCATGCACTGATCACGTGGCTATCATGCACTGATCACGTGGCTGATCATGCAATGATCACGTAGCAACCATGTACTGGTCACGTGACTGATCATGCACTGATCACGTAATTGATCATGCACTGATCACGTGGCTGATCATGCACTGATCACGTGACTGATCATGCACTGATCACGTGACTGATCATGCACTGATCACGTGACTATCATGCACTGATCACGTGGCTATCATGCACTGATCACGTGGCTGATCATGCACTGATCACGTGGCTGATCATGCACTGATCACGTGACTGATCATGCACTGATCACGTGGCTATCATGCACTGATCACGTGGCTATCATGCACTGATCACGTGGCTGATCATGCACTGATCACGTGACTGATCATGCACTGATCACGTGGTATCATGCACTGATCACGTGGCTGATCATGCACTGATCACGTGGCTGATCATGCACTGATCACGTGGCTGATCATGCACTGATCACGTGCTGATCATGCACTGATCACGTGGCTATCATGCACTGATCACGTGGCTGATCATGCACTGATCACGTAGCTACATGCACTGATCACGTGACTGATCATGCACTGATCACGTAATTGATCATGCACTGATCACGTGACTGATCATGCACTGATCACGTGACTGATCATGCACTGATCACGTGGCTATCATGCACTGATCACGTGGCTGATCATGCAATGATCACGTAGCTACCATGTACTGGTCACGTGACTGATCATGCACTGATCACGTAATTGATCATGCACTGATCACGTGGCTGATCATGCACTGATCACGTGACTGATCATGCACTGATCACGTGACTGATCATGCACTGATCACGTGGCTATCATGCACTGATCACGTGGCTGATCATGCACTGATCACGTGACTGATCATGCACTGATCACGTGACTGATCATGCACTGATCACGTGGCTATCATGCACTGATCACGTGGCTGATCATGCACTGATCACGTGACTGATCATGCACTGATCACGTGGCTGATCATGCACTGATCACGTGACTGATCATGCACTGATCACGTGGCTATCATGCACTGATCACGTGGCTGATCATGCACTGATCACGTGGCTGATCATGCACTGTCACGTGACTGATCATGCACTGATCACGTGGCATCATGCACTGATCACGTGGCTGATCATGCACTGATCACGTGACTGATCATGCACTGATCACGTGGCTATCATGCACTGATCACGTGGCTGATCATGCACTGATCACGTGGCTGATCATGCACTGATACCGTGACTGATCATGGACTGATCACATGACTATCATGCACTGATCACGTGACTTAATGGCGCTGATCATGTGACTGATCATGCACTGATCATGTTTGCTATCATACACTGATCATGTGCCTCTGGAGGCAATAAACAAAGAGCTGAGTAGGCACGAATCAAACAGTCAGCAGGCAATAATCATGGACCTCAGCTGTGAGGAATCATGCTGCTCAGCTGGCAATAATCAAGCAGCTGAGCAGGCAGGAATTACACAGCACAGCTGGCAATTTTCAAGCAGATGACAGGCAGGAATCATGCAGCTCAGCTGGCAATTGTCAAGCAGATGAGCAGACAGTAATCACGCAGCTCAGCAGGCCCTGGTCACGTGACTGAGCATGCACTGTTCACATGGCTGATCACACACTGATCACGTGACTGATCATGCACTGATCACTTGGATATCATGCACTGATCACGTGGCTGATCATACACTGTTCACGTGTCTGATCATGCACTGATCACGTGACTGATCATGCACTGATCACGTGGCTATCATGCACTACTCACGTGGCTGATCATGCAATGATCATGTAGCTACCATGTACTGGTCACGTGACTGATCATACACCCATCAGGTGACTGATCATGCACTGATCACGTGGCTGATCATGCACTGATCACGTGCCTGATCATGCACTGATCACGTGACTGATCATGCACTGATCACGTGGCTATCATGCACTGATCACGTGGCTGATCATGCACTGATCACGTGGCTGATCATGCACTGATACCGTGACTGAGCATGGACTGATCACATGACTATCATGTAGTGATCACGTGACTTAATGGCACTGATCATGTGACTGATCATGCACTGATCATGTTTGCTATCATACACTGATCATGTGCCTCTGGAGGCAATAAACAAAGAGCTGAGTAGGCACGAATCAAACAGTCAGCAGGCAATAATCATGGAACTCAGGTGTGAGGAATCATGCTGCTCAGCTGGCAATAATCAAGCAGCTGAGCAGGCAGGAATTATGCAGCACAGCTGGCAATTGTCAAGCAGATGACAGGCAGGAATCGTGCAGCTCAGCTGGCAATTGTCAAGCAGATGAGCAGACAGGAATCACGCAGCTCAGCAGGCCCTGATCACGTGACTGAGCATGCACTGTTCACGTGGCTGATCATACACCGATCACGTGACTGATCATGCACTGATCACGTGGCTATCATGCACTGATCACGTGGCTGATCATACACTGATCACGTGTCTGACCATGCACTGATCACGTGACTGATCATGCACTGATCACGTGGCTGATCATGCACTGATCACGTGGCTATCATGCACTGATCACGTGGCTGATCATGCACTGATCACGTAGCTATCATGCACTGGTCACGTGACTGATCATGCACTGATCACGTGGCTGATCATGCACTGATCACGTGGCTGATCATGCACTGATCACGCAGCTACCATGCACTGATCACGTGACTGATCATGCACTGATCACGTGACTGATCATGCACTGATCACGTGGCTTATCATGCACTGATCATGTGACTGATCATGCACTGATCATGTTTGGTGTCATACACTGATCATGTGCCTCTGGAGGCAATGAACATAGAGCTGAGTAGGCAGGATCAGTCAGCAGGCTATAATCATGGAACTCAGCTCTGAGAAATCATGCTGCTCAGCTGGCAATAATCAAGTAGATGAGCAGGCAGGAATTACGCAGCACAGGTGGCAATTGTCAAGCAGATGACAGGCAGGAATCGTGCAGCTCAGCTGGCAATTGTCAAGCAGATGAGCAGACAGTAATCACGCAGCTCAGCAGTCCCTGATCACGTGACTGATCATGCACTGTTCACGTGGCTGATCATACACTGATCACGTGACTGATCATGCACTGATCACGTGACTGATCATGCACTGATCACGTGGCTGATCATGCACTGATCACGTGGCTGATCATGCACTGATCACGTGGCTGATCATGCACTGATACCGTGACTGAGCATGCACTGATCACATGACTATCATGCACTGATCACGTGACTTAATGGTGCTGATCATGTGACTGATCATGCACTGATCATGTTTGCTATCATACACTGATCATGTGCCTCTGGAGGCAATAAACAAAGAGCTGAGTAGGCACGAATCAAACAGTCAGCAGGCAATAATCATGGAACTCAGCTGTGCATGCTGCAAATAATGCAGCAAGCAGATGAGCAGACAGTAATCATGCAGCTCAGCAGGCGCTGATCACGTGACTGATCATGCACTGATCACGTGGCTGATCATACACTGATCACGTGACTGATCATGCACTGATCACGTGGATATCATGCACTGATCACGTGGCTGATCATACACTGATCACGTGTCTGACCATGCACTGATCACGTGGCTGATCATGCACTGATCACGTAACTGATCATGCACTGATCACGTAACTGATCATGCACTGATCACGTGGCTGATCATGCACTGATCACGTAGCTACCATGCACTGGTCACGTGACTGATCATGCACTGATCACGTGATTGATCATGCACTGATCACGTGGCTGATCATGCACTGATCACGTGACTGATCATGCACTGATCACGTGACTGATCATGCACTGATCACGTGGCTATCATGCACTGATCACGTGGCTGATCATGCACTGATCACGCAGCTACCATGTACTGGTCACATGACTGATCATGCACTGATCACGTAACTGATCATGCACTGATCACGTGGCTTATCATGCACTGATCATGTGACTGATCATGTGCTGATAATATTTGGTGTCACACACTGATCATGTGCATCTGGAGGCAATGAACAAAGAGCTGAGTAGGCAGGCTATAATCATGGAACTCAGCTCTGAGAAATCATGCTGCTCAGCTGGCAATAATCAAGTAGATGTGCAGGCAGGAATTATGCAGCACAGGTGGCAATTGTCAAGGAGATGACAGGCAGGAATCGTGCAGCTCAGCTGGCAATTGTCAAGCAGATGAGCAGACAGTAATCACGCAGCTCAGCAGGCCCTGATCACGTGACTGAGCATGCACTGTTCACGTGGCTGATCACACACTGATCACGTGACTGATCATGCACTGATCACGTAATTGTCATGCACTGATCACGTGGCTATCATGCACTGATCACGTGGCTGATCATGCACTGATCACGTGACTGATCATGCACTGATCACGTAGCTATCATGCACTGATCACGTGGCTGATCATGCACTGATCACGGGACTGATCATGCACTGATCACGTGGCTATCATGCACTGACTACATGACTCACATGCACTGATCACGTGATGATCATGCACTGATCACGTGACTGATCATGCACTGATCACGTGACTGATCATGCACTGATCACGTGGCTGATCATGCACTGATCACGTGGCTGATCATGCACTGATCACGTGGCACTCATGCACTGATCACGTGGCTGATCATGCACTGATCACGTAACTGATCATGCACTGATCACGTGGCTATCATGCACTGATCACGTGGCTGTCATGGAATGATCACGTAGCTACCATATACTGATCACGTGACTGATCATGCACTGATCACGTAACTGATCATGCACTGATCACGTGACTGATCATGCACTGATCACGTGGCTATCATGCACTGATCACGTGGCTGATCATGCACTGATCACGTAGCTACCATGTACTGATCACGTGACTGATCATGCACTGATCACGTAATTGATCATGCACTGATCACGTGGCTGATCATGCACTGATCACGTGGCTGATCATGCACTGATCACGTGACTGATCATGCACTGATCACGTGACTGATCATGCACTGATCACGTGGCTATCATGCACTGATCACGTGGCTGATCATGCACTGATCACGTGCCTGATCATGCACTGATCACATGACTGATCATGCACTGATCACGTGACTGATCATGCACTGATCACGTGGCTATCATGCACTACTCACGTGGCTGATCATGCAATGATCATGTAGCTACCATGTACTGGTCACGTGACTGATCATACACCCATCAGGTGACTGATCATGCACTGATCACGTGGCTGATCATGCACTGATCACGTGACTGATCATGCACTGATCACGTGACTGATCATGCACTGATCACATGGCTATCATGCACTGATCACCTGGCTGATCATGCACTGATCACGTGGCTGATCATGCACTGATACCGTGACTGAGCATGGACTGATCACATGACTATCATGTAGTGATCACGTGACTTAATGGCACTGATCATGTGACTGATCATGCGCTGATCATGTTTGCTATCATACACTGATCATGTGCCTCTGGAGGCAATAAACAAAGAGCTGAGTAGGCACGAATCAAACAGTCAGCAGGCAATAATCATGGAACTCAGGTGTGAGGAATCATGCTGCTCAGCTGGCAATAATCAAGCAGCTGAGCAGGCAGGAATTATGCAGCACAGCTGGCAATTGTCAAGCAGATGACAGGCAGGAATCGTGCAGCTCAGCTGGCAATTGTCAAGCAGATGAGCAGACAGTAATCACGCAGCTCAGCAGGCCCTGATCACGTGACTGAGCATGCACTGTTCACGTGGCTGATCATACACTGATCACGTGATTGATCATGCACTGATCACTTGGATATCATGCACTGATCACGTGGCTGATCATACACTGTTCACGTGTCTGACCATGCACTGATCACGTGGCTGATCATGCACTGATCACGTGGCTGATCATGCACTGATCACGTGGCTATCATGCACTGATCACGTGGCTGATCATGCACTGATCACGTAGCTATCATGCACTGATCACGTGACTGATCATGCACTGATCACGTGGCTGATCATGCACTGATCACGTGGCTGATCATGCACTGATCACGTAGCTATCATGCACTGGTCACGTGACTGATCATGCACTGATCACGTGATTGATCATGCACTGATCACGTGGCTTATCATGCACTGATCATGTGACTGATCATGTGCTGATCATGTTTGGTGTCACACACTGATCATGTGCCTCTGGAGGCAATGAACATAGAGCTGAGTAGGCAGGAATCAGTCAGCAGGCTATAATCATGGAACTCAGCTCTGAGAAATCATGCTGCTCAGCTGGCAATAATCAAGTAGATGAGCAGGCAGGAATTACGCAGCACAGGTGGCAATTGTCAAGGAGATGACAGGCAGGAATCGTGCAGCTCAGCTGGCAATTGTCAAGCAGATGAGCAGACAGTAATCACGCAGCTCAGCAGGCCCTGATCACGTGACTGAGCATGCACTGTTCACGTGGCTGATCACACACTGATCACGTGACTGATCATGCACTGATCACGTGACTGATCATGCACTGATCACGTGGCTGATCATGCACTGATCACGTGGCTGATCATGCACTGATCACGGGACTGATCATGCACTGATCACGGGCTATCATGCACTGATACATGACTGACATGCACTGATCACGTGGCTGATCATGCACTGATCACGTGACTGATCATGCACTGATCACGTGACTGATCATGCACTGATCACGTGGCTGATCATGCACTGATCACGTGGCTATCATGCACTGATCACGTGGCTGATCATGCAATGATCACGTAGCTACCATGTACTGATCACGTGACTGATCATGCACTGATCACGTAATTGATCATGCACTGATCACGTGGCTGATCATGCACTGATCACGTGGCTGATCATGCACTGATCACGTGACTGATCATGCACTGATCACGTGGCTGATCATGCATGATCACGTGGCTATCATGCACTGATCACGTGACTGATCATGCACTGATCACGTGACTGATCATGCACTGATCACGTGGCTATCATGCACTGATCACGTGGCTGATCATGCACTGATCACGTAGCTATCATGCACTGATCACGTGACTGATCATGCACTGATCACGTGACTGATCATGCACTGATCACGTGATTGATCATGCACTGATCACGTGGCTGATCATGCACTGATCACGTGGCTGATCATGCACTGATCACGTGACTGATCATGCACTGATCACGTGACTGATCATGCACTGATCACGTGGCTATCATGCACTGATCACGTGGCTGATCATGCACTGATCACGTGCCTGATCATGCACTGATCACATGACTGATCATGCACTGATCACGTGACTGATCATGCACTGATCACGTGGCTATCATGCACTACTCACGTGGCTGATCATGCAATGATCATGTAGCTACCATGTACTGGTCACGTGACTGATCATACACCCATCAGGTGACTGATCATGCACTGATCACGTGGCTGATCATGCACTGATCACGTGCCTGATCATGCACTGATCACGTGACTAATCATGCACTGATCACATGGCTATCATGAACTGATCACCTGGCTGATCATGCACTGATCACGTGGCTGATCATGCACTGATACCGTGACTGAGCATGGACTGATCACATGACTATCATGTAGTGATCACGTGACTTAATGGCGCTGATCATGTGACTGATCATGCGCTGATCATGTTTGCTATCATACACTGATCATTTGCCTCTGGAGGCAATAAACAAAGAGCTGAGTAGGCACGAATCAAACAGTCAGCAGGCAATAATCATGGAACTCAGGTGTGAGGAATCATGCTGCTCAGCTGGCAATAATCAAGCAGCTGAGCAGGCAGGAATTACGAAGCACAGCTGGCAATTGTCAAGCAGATGACAGGCAGGAATCGTGCAGCTCAGCTGGCAATTGTCAAGCAGATGAGCAGACAGTAATCACGCAGCTCAGCAGGCCCTTTTCACGTGACTGAGCATGCACTGTTCAAGTGGCTGATCATACACTGATCACGTGATGATCATGCACTGATCACTTGGATATCATGAACTGATCACGTGGCTGATCATACACTGTTCACGTGTCTGACCATGCACTGATCACGTGGCTGATCATACACTGATCACGTAACTGATCATGCACTGATCACGTGGCTATCATGCACTGATCACGTGGCTGAACATGCACTGTTCACGTGGCTGATCACACACCTGTCACGTGACATATCATGCACTGATCACGTGGCACTCATGCACTGATCACGTGGCTGATCATACTCTGCTCACGTAACTGATCATGCACACATCACGTGGCTATCATGCACTTCTCACCTGGCTGATCATGCAATGATCACGCAGCAACCATATACTGGTCACGTGACTGATCATGCACTGATCACGTAAATGATCATGCACTGTTCATGTGTCTGATCATGCACTGATCACGTGGCTGATCATGCACTGATCACGTGGCTATCATGCACTGATCACGTGGCTATCATGCACTGATCACGTGGCTGATCATGCACTGATCACGTAGCAACCATGTACTGGTCACGTGACTGATCATGCACTGATCACGTAATTGATCATGCACTGATCACGTGGCTCATCATGCACTGATCACGTGGCTGATCACACACGTATCACGTGACTGATCATGCACTGATCACGTGGCTATCATGCACTGATCACGTGGCTATCATGCACTGATCACGTGGATATCATGCACTGATCACGTGGCTGATCATGCACTGATCACGTGATATCATGCACTGATCACGTGACTGATCATGCACTGATCACGTGGCTGATCATGCACTGATCACGTGGCTGATCATGCACTGATCACGTGGCTATCATGCACTGATCACGTGGCTGATCATGCACTGATCACGTGGCTATCATGCACTGATCACGTGACTGATCATGCACTGATCACGTGGCTGATCATGCACTGATCACGTGGCTGATCATGCACTGATCACGTGACTGATCATGCACTGATCACGTGACTGATCATGCACTGATCACGTGGCTATCATGCACTGATCACGTGGCTGATCATACACTGATCACGTAACTGATCATGCACTGATCACGTGGCTATCATGCACTCTCACGTGGCTGATCATGTAATGATCACGTAGCTACCATGATACTGGTCACGTGACTGATCATGCACTGATCACGTAACTGATCATGCACTGATCACGTGACTGATCATGCACTGATCACGTGACTGATCATGCACTGATCACGTGGCTATCATGGTCTGCTCACGTGGCTGATCATGCACGATCACGTAGCAACCATGTACTGGTCACGTGACTGATCATGCACTGATCACGTAATTGATCATGCACTGATCACGTGGCTCATCATGCACTGATCACGTGGCTGATCACACACGATCACGTGACTGATCATGCACTGATCACGTGACTGATCATGCACTGATCACGTGGCTATCATGCACTGATCACGTGGATATCATGCACTGATCACGTGGCTGATCACACACTGATCACGTGACTGATCATGCACTGATCACGTGGCTATCATGCACTGATCACGTGGCTATCATGCACTGATATCATGCACTGATCACGTGGCTGTCACACACGATCACGTGACTGATCATGCACTGATCACGTGGCTATCATGCACTGATCACGTGGCTGATCATGCACTGATCACGTGGCTGATCATGCACTGATCACGTGACTGATCATGCACTGATCACGTGACTGATCATGCACTGATCACGTGGCTGATCATGCACTGATCACGTGACTGATCATGCACTGATCACGTGGCTGATCATGCACTGATCACGCAGCTATCATGCACTGATCACGTGACTGATCATGCACTGATCACGTGGCTGATCATGCACTGATCACGTAACTGATCATGCACTGATCACGTGGCTTATCATGCACTGATCATGTGATTCATCATGTGCTGATCATGTTTGGTATCATACACTGATCATGTGCCTCTGGAGGCAATGAACAAAGAGCTGAGTAGGCAGGAATTAGTAGGCAATAATCATGGAACTCAGCTCTGAGAAATCATGCTGCTCAGCTGGCAATAATCAAGTAGATGAGCAGGCAGGAATTATGCAGCACAGGTGGCAATTGTCAAGCAGATGACAGGCAGGAATCGTATAGCTCAGCTGGCAATTGTCAAGCAGATGAGCAGTCAGTAATCACGAAGCTCAGCAGGCCCTGATCACGTGACTGAGCATGCACTGTTCACGTCGCTGATCACACACCTATCACGTGAATGATCATGCACTGATCACGTGGCTCTCATGCACAGAATACGTGATTGCCCATGCACTGATCACGTAATTGTATGCACTGATCACGTGGCTATCATGCACTGATGACGTGGCTGATCATGCACTGATCATGTGACTGATCATGCACTGATCACGTAGCTATCATGCACTGGTCACTTGGCTGATCATACATTCATCAAGGGACTGATCGTGCACTGATCACGGTGCTATCATGCATTGACTACATGACTCCACATGCACTGATCACATGCATGATCATGCACTGATCACGTGACTGACCATGCACTGATCACGTGACTGATCATGCACTGATACCCTGGCTATCATGCACTGATCATTTGGCTGGTCATGCACTGCTCACGTGGCTGGTCATGCAAAGATCACGTAGCTACCATATAGTGGTCACGCGACTGATCATGCACTGATCACGTAAATGATCATGCACTGATCACGTGGCTGATCATGCACTGATCACGTGACTGATCATGCACTGACCACTTGGCTATCATGCTCTCCTCACGTGGGTGACCATGCAATGATCACGTAGCAACCATGTACTGGTCACCTGACTGATCATGCACTGATCATGTAATTGATCCAGCACTGATCACATGGCTCATCATGCACTGATCACGTGACTGTTTACACACTGATCACTTGACTGATCATGCACTGATCACGTGACTATAATGCCCTGAGTACGTGGCTGATCATGCACTTTTCACGTGCCTGGTCATGCACAGATCACGTGACTATTCATGAACTTATCACGTGGCTATAATGCACTGATCACGTGGCTGATAATACACTGTTCAAGTTCCTGGTCATGCACAGATCACGTGACTAATGATGAACTGATCACGGGGCTATAATTCACTGATCACGTGGATATCATGCACTGATTACGTGGCTGTCATGCACAGATCACGTGACTAATCATGAACTGATCACGTGGTATCATGCACTGATCACGTGGCTGATCATGCACTGTTCACGTGTCTGATCATGCACTGATCACGTGGCTGATCATGCACTGATCACGTAGCTGATCATGCACTGATCACGTGTCTATCATGCAGTGCTCACGTGGCTGATCCTGCAAAGATCACGTGGCTTACATGTACTGGTCACGTGACTGATCATGCAATGGTAACGTAATTGATCATGCACTGATCACGTGACTGATCATGTACTGATCACGTGATTGATCATGCACTGATCACGTGTCTATCATGCACTGCTTACGTGGCTGATCATACAATGTTCACATAGCTACCATGTACTGGTCACATGACTGATCATGCACTGATCACGTAATTTATCATGCACTGATCAAGTGGCTGATCATACACTGATCACGTGACTGATCATGCACTCTTCACGAGACTCATCAGGCACTGATCACGTGGCTATCATGCACTGATCACGTGGCTGATCATACACTGATCACGTGACTGATCATGCACTGTTCACGCGACTGATCATGCACTGTTCACGTGGATATCATGCACTGATCACGTGTTTGATCATACACTGTTCATGTGTCTGACCATGCACTGCTCACGTGGCTGATCATACACTGTTCACGTAACTGATCATGCACTGATCACGTGGATATCATGCACTGATCACGTGGCTGAACATGCACTGTTCACGGGGCTTACCACACACCTGTCACGTGACTGATCATGCACTGATCACGTGGCTCTCATGCACTGATCACGTGGCTGATCATACTCTGCTCACGTAACTGATCATGCACTGATCACGTGGCTATCATGCACTGATCACGTGGCTGATCATGCACTGATCACGTGGCTTATCATGCACTGATACCATGACTGAGCATGGACTGATCACATGACTATCATGTAGTGATCACGTGACTTAATGGTGCTGACCATGTGACTGATCCTGCGCTGAGCATGTTTGCTATCATACACTGATCATGTGCCTCTGGAGGCAATAAACAAAGAGCTGAGTAGGCACGAATCAAACAGTCAGCAGGCAATAATCATTGAACTCAGCTGTGAGGAATCATGCTGCTCAGCTGGCAATAATCAAGCAGCTGAGCAGGCAGGAATTACACAGCACAGCTGGCAATTGTCAAGCAGATGACAGGCAGGAATCATGCAGCTCAGCTGGCAATTGTCAAGCAGATGAGCAGACAGTAATCATGCAGCTCAGCAGGCCCTGGTCACGTGACTGAGCATGCACTGTTCACGTGGCTGATCATACACTGATCACGTGATTGATCATGCACTGATCACTTGGATATCATGCATTGATCACGTGGCTAATCATACACTGTTCACGGGTCTGATCATGCACTGATCACGTGACTGATCATGCACTGATCACGTGGCTATCATGAACTACTCACGTGGCTGATCATGCAATGATCATGTAGCTACCATGTACTGGTCACGTGACTGATCATACACCCATTAGGTGACGGATCATGCATTGATCATGTCGCTGATCATACACTGATCACCTGCCTGGTCATTCACAGATCACGTGACAAATCATGAACTGATCACATAGCTATCATGAAATGATCACCTGGCTGATCATGCACTGATCACGTGGCTGATCATGCACTGATACCGTGACTGAGCATGGACTAATCACATGACTATCATGTAGTGATCACGTGACTTAATGGCTCTAATCATGTGACTGATCATGCGCTGATCATGTTTGCTATCATACACTGATCATTTGCCTCTGGAGGCAATAAACAAAGAGCTGAGTAGGCACGAATCAAACAGTCAGCAGGCAATAATCATGGAACTCAGGTGTGAGGAATCATGCTGCTCAGCTGGCAATAATCAAGCAGCTGAGCAGGCAGGAATTATGAAGCACAGCTGGCAATTGTCAAGCAGATGACAGGCAGGAATCGTGCAGCTCAGCTGGCAATTGTCAAGCAGATGAGCAGACAGGAATCACGCAGCTCAGCAGGCCCTGATCCCGTGACTGAGCATGCACTGTTCACCTGGCTGATCATACACTGATCACGTGATTGATCATGCACTGATCACTTGGATATCATGCACTGATCACGTGGCTGATCATACACTCTTCACGTGTCTGACCATGCACTGATCACGTGACTGATCATGCACTGATCACGTGGCTGATCATGCAGTGATCACGTGGCTATCATGCACAGATCACATGGCTGATCATGCAATGATCACGTAGCTACCATATACTGGTCACGTGACTGATCATGCACTGATCACGTGGCTGATCATGCACTGCTCACGTGGCTGATCATGCAATGATCACGCAGCTACCATGTACTGGTCACATGACTGATCATGCACTGATCACATAATTGATCATGCACTGATCACGTGGCTTATCATGCACTGATCATGTGACTGATCATGTGCTGATCATGTTTGGTGTCACACACTGATCATGTGCCTCTGGAGGCAATGAACATAGAGCTGAGTAGGCAGGAATCAGTCAGCAGGCTATAATCGTGGAACTCAGCTCTGAGAAATCATGCTGCTCAGCTGGCAATAATCAAGTAGATGAGCAGGCAGGAATTACGCAGCACAGGTGGCAATTGTCAAGCAGATGACAGGCAGGAATCGTGCAGCTCAGCTGGCAATTGTCAAGCAGATGAGCAGACAGTAATCACGCAGCTCAGCAGTCCCTGATCACGTGACTGAGCATGCACTGTTCACATGGCTTTTCACACACCTATCACGTGACTGATCATGCACTGATCATGTGACTGATCATGCACTGATCACGTGGCTGATCTTGCAATTATCACGTGGCTATCATGCATTGATCACGTGGCTGATCATGCACTGATACCATGACTGAGCATGGACTGATCACATGACTATCATGTAGTGATCACGTGACTTAATGGTGCTGATCATGTGTCTGATCATGCGCTGAGCATGTGTGCTATCATACACTGATCATGTGCCTCTGGAGGCAATAAACAAAGAGCTGAGTAGGCACGAATCAAACAGTCAGCAGGCAATAATCATTGAACTCAGCTGTGAGGAATCATGCTGCTCAGCTGGCAATAATCAAGCAGCTGAGCAGGCAGGAATTACACAGCACAGCTGGCAATTGTCAAGCAGATGACAGGCAGGAATCATGCAGCTCAGCTGGCAATTGTCAAGCAGATGAGCAGACAGTAATCATGCAGCTCAGCAGGCCCTGGTCACGTGACTGAGCATGCACTGTTCACGTGGCTGATCATACACTGATCACGTGATTGATCATGCACCGATCACTTGGATATCATGCATTGATCACGTGGCTAATCATACACTGTTCATGTGTCTGACCATGCACTGATCACGTGGCTGATCATACACTGCTCACGTAACTGATCATGCACTGATCACGTAATTGATCATGCACTGATCACGTGGCTGATCAGGCAATGATCACGTGGCTACCATGTACTGATCACGTGACTGATCATGCACTGATCACGTAACTGATCATGCACTGATCACGTGGCTGATCATGCACTGATCACGTGACTGATCATGCACTGATCACGTGACTGATCATGCACTGATCACGTGGCTATCATGCACTGATCACCTGGCTGATCATGCAGTGATCACGCAGCTACCATGTAGTGGTTACATGACTGATCATGCACTGATCACGTAATTGATCATGCACTGATCACCTGGCTTATCATGCATTCATCATGTGACTGATCATGTGCTGATTATATTTGGTGTCACACACTGATCATGTGCATCTGGAGGCAATGAACAAAGAGCTGAGTAGGCAGGCTATAATCATGGAACTCAGCTCTGAGAAATCATGCTGCTCAGCTGGCAATAATCAAGTAGATGAGCAGGCAGGAATTATGCAGCAGAGGTGGCAATTGTCAAGGAGATGACAGGCAGGAATCGTACAGCTCAGCTGGCAATTGTCAAGCAGATGAGCAGTCAGTAATCACGAAGCTCATCAGGCCCTGATCACGTGACTGATCATGCACTGATCACGTGGCTGATCATGCACTGATACCATGACTGAGCATGGACTGATCACATGACTATCATGTAGTGATCACGTGACTTAATGGCTCTGATCATGTGACTGATCATGCGCTGATCATGTTTGCTATCATACACTGATCATTTGCCTCTGGAGGCAATAAACAAAGAGCTGAGTAGGCACGAATCAAACAGTCAGCAGGCAATAATCATGGAACTCAGGTGTGAGGAATCATGCTGCTCAGCTGGCAATAATCAAGCAGCTGAGCAGGCAGGAATTACGCAGCACAGCTGGCAATTGTCAAGCAGATGACAGGCAGGAATCATGCAGCTCAGCTGGCAATTTTCAAGCAGATGAGCAGACAGTAATCACGCAGCTCAGCAGGCCCTTTTCACGTGACTGAGCATGCACTATTCACGTGGCTGATCATACACTGATCACGTGATGATCATGCACTGATCACTTGGATATCATGAACTGATCACGTGGCTCATCATACACTGTTCATGGGTCTGACCATGCACTGATCACGTGGCTGATCATACACTGCTCAGGTAACTGATCATGCACTGATCACGTGGCTATCATGAACTGATCACGTGGCTGAACATGCACTGTTCACGTGGCTGATCACACACCTGTCACGTGACATATCATGCACTGATCACGTGGCACTCATGCACTGATCACGTGGCTGATCATACTCTGCTCACGTAACTGATCATGCACACATCACGGGGCTATCATGCACTGCTCACGTGGCTCGTCATGGAATGATCACGTAGCTACCATATACTGGTCACGTGACTGATCATGCACAGATCACGTAAATGATCATGCACTGTTCACGTGACTGATCATGTACTGATCACGTGACTGATAATGCACTGATCACGTGGCTATCATGCTCTGCTCACGTGGCTGATCATGCGATGATCACGAAACAACCATGTACTGGTCACGTGACTGATCATGCACTGATCACGTAAATGATCCTGCACTGATCACGTGGCTCATCATGCACTGATCACGTGGCTGATCACACACGTATCACGTGACTGATCATGCACTGATCACGTGGCTCTCATGCACAGATCACGTGGCTATCATGCACTGATCACGTGGCTATCATGCACTGATCACGTGGCTGATCATGCACTGATCACGTGCTATCATGCACTGATCACGTGACTGATCATGCACTGATCACGTGGCTGATCATGCACTGATCACGTGGCTGATCATGCACTGATCACGTGGCTGATCATGCACTGATCACGTGACTGATCATGCACTGATCACGTGACTGATCATGCACTGATCACGTGGCTATCATGCACTGATCACGTGGCTGATCATGCAATGATCACGTAGCTACCATACTGATCACGTGACTGATCATGCACTGATCACGTGACTGATCATGCACTGATCACGTGACTGATCATGCACTGATCACGTGACTGATCATGCACTGATCACGTGGCTATCATGCACTGATCACGTGGCTGATCATGCACTGATCACGTAATCATGCACTGGTCACGTGACTGATCATGCACTGATCACGTGATTGATCATGCACTGATCACGTGGCTGATCATGCACTGATCACGTGGCTGATCATGCACTGATCACGTGACTGATCATGCACTGATCACGTGACTGATCATGCACTGATCACGTGGCTATCATGCACTGATCACGTGGCTATCATGCACTGATCACGTGGCTGATCACACTGATCACGTGACTGATCATGCACTGATCACGTGGCTATCATGCACTGATCACGTGGCTATCATGCACTGATATCATGCACTGATCACGTGGCTGATCATGCACTGATCACGTGACTGATCATGCACTGATCACGTGGCTATCATGCACTGATCACGTGGCTGATCATGCACTGATCACGTGGCTATCATGCACTGTCACGTGACTGATCATGCACTGATCACGTGGCTGATCATGCACTGATCACGTGACTGATCATGCACTGATCACGTGGCTGATCATGCACTGATCACGTGGCTGATCATGCACTGATCACGTGGCTGATCATGCACTGATCACGTGGCTATCATGCACTGTCACGTGACTGATCATGCACTGATCACGTGATTGATCATGCACTGATCACGTGGCTGATCATGCACTGATCACGTGACTGATCATGCACTGATCACGTGACTGATCATGCACTGATCACGTGGCTATCATGCACTGATCACGTGGCTGATCACACACCTGTCACGTGACTATCATGCACTGATCACGTGGCACTCATGCACTGATCACGTGGCTGATCATACACTGATCACGTGACTGATCATGCACTGATCACGTGGCTATCATGCACTGATCACGTGGATCATGTCATGATCATCACGTAGCTACCATGTACTGGTCACGTGACTGATCATGCACTGATCACGTGAATGATCATGCACTGATCACGTGACTGATCATGCACTGATCACGTGACTGATCATGCACTGATCACGTGGCTATCATGCACTGATCACGTGGCTGATCATGCACTGATCACGTGACTGATCATGCACTGATCACGTGGCTGATCATGCACTGATCACGTGGCTGATCACACACTGATCACGTGACTGATCATGCACTGATCACGTGGCTGATCATGCACTGATCACGTGGCTGATCATGCACTGATCACGTGGCTATCATGCACTGATCACGTGGCTGATCATGCAATGATCACGTAGCTACCATGCACTGGTCACGTGACTGATCATGCACTGATCACGTGACTGATCATGCACTGATCACGTGGCTATCATGCACTGATCACGTGGCTGATCACACACGATCATGTGACTGATCATGCACTGATCACGTGACTGATCATGCACTGATCACGTGGCTATCATGCACTGATCACGTGGATATCATGCACTGATCACGTGGCTGATCATCACACTGATCACGTGACTGATCATGCACTGATCACGTGGCTATCATGCACTGATCACGTGGCTGATCATGCACTGATCACGCAGCTACCATGCACTGGTCACATGACTGATCATGCACTGATCACGTAATTGATCATGCACTGATCACGTGGCTTATCATGCACTGATCATGTGACTGATCATGTGCTGATCATGTTTGGTATCATACACTGATCATGTGCCTCTGGAGGCAATGAACAAAGAGCTGAGTAGGCACGAATCAGTCAGCAGGCTATAATCATGGAACTCAGCTGTGAGAAATCATGCTGCTCAGCTGGCAATAATCAAGCAGATGAGCAGGCAGGAATTACGCAGCACAGCTGGCAATTGTCAAGCAGATGACAGGCAGGAATCGTGCAGCTCAGCTGGCAATTGTCAAGCAGATGAGCAGACAGTAATCACGCAGCTCAGCAGGCCCTGATCACGTGACTGAGCATGCACTGTTCACGTGGCTGATCACACACTGATCACGTGACTGATCATGCACTGATCACGTGATTGTCATGCACTGATCACGTGGCTGATCATGCACTGATCACGTGGCTGATCATGCACTGATCACGTGACTGATCATGCACTGATCACGTGGCTATCATGCACTGATCACGTGGCTGATCATGCACTGATCACGGGACTGATCATGCACTGATCACGGCGCTATCATGCACTGATACATGACTGATCATGCACTGATCACGTGATGATCATGCACTGATCACGTGACTGATCATGCACTGATCACGTGGCTGATCATGCACTGATCACGTGGCTGATCATGCACTGATCACGTGGCACTCATGCACTGATCACGTGGCTGATCATACACTGATCACGTAACTGATCATGCACTGATCACGTGGCTATCATGCACTGATCACGTGGCTGATCATGCAATGATCACGTAGCTATCATATACTGGTCACGTGACTGATCATGCACTGATCACGTAAATGATCATGCACTGATCACGTGACTGATCATGCACTGATCACGTGGCTATCATGCACTGATCACGTGGCTGATCATGCACTGATCACGTAGCAACCATGTACTGGTCACGTGACTGATCATGCACTGATCACGTAATTGATCATGCACTGATCACGTGGCTATCATGCACTGATCACGTGGCTGATCACACATGTATCACGTGACTGATCATGCACTGATCACGTGGCTATCATGCACTGATCACGTGGCTGATCATGCACTGATCACGTGGCTATCATGCACTGATCACGTGGCTGATCATGCACTGATCACGTGACTGATCATGCACTGATCACGTGGCTGATCATGCACTGATCACGTGGCTGATCATGCACTGATCACGTGGCTGATCATGCACTGATCACGTGACTGATCATGCACTGATCACGTGACTGATCATGCACTGATCACGTGGCTATCATGCACTGATCACGTGGCTGATCATGCACTGATCACGTGCCTGATCATGCACTGATCACGTGGCTGATCATGCACTGATCACGTGACTGATCATGCACTGATCACGTGACTGATCATGCACTGATCACGTGGCTATCATGCACTGATCACGTGGCTGATCATGTGATCTTCACGCTACCATGTACTGGTCACGTGACTGATCATGCACTGATCACGTGACTGATCATGCACTGATCACGTGGCTATCATGCACTATCACGTGGCTGATCATGCAATGATCATGTAGCTACCATGTACTGTCACGTGAATGATCATGCACTGATCACGTGACTGATCATGCACTGATCACGTGGCTATCATGCACTGATCACGTGACTGATCATGCACTGATCACGTTTATATCATGCACTGATCACATGACTGATCATGCACTGATCACGTGGCTGATCATGCACTGATCACGTGACTGATCATGCACTGATCACGTGGCTGATCATGCACTGATCACGTGACTGATCATGCACTGATCACATGACTGATCATGCACTGATCACGTGACTGATCATGCACTGATCACGTGGCTATCATGCACTGATCACGTGGCTGATCATGCACTGATCACGTAGCTACCATGCACTGATCACGTGACTGATCATACACCCATTAGGTGACTGATCATGCACTGATCACGTGGCTGATGCTGCACTGATCACGTGGCTCATCATGCACTGATCACGTGGCTGATCACACATGTATCACGTGACTGATCATGCACTGATCACGTGGCTCTCATGCACTGATCACGTGGCTATCATGCACTGATCACGTGGCTGATCAGGCAATGATCACGTAGCTATCATGTACTGATCACGTGGCTATCATGCACTGCTCACGTGGCTGATCATGCATGATCACGAACTACCATGTACTGGTCACATGACTGATCATGCACTGATCACGTGACTGATCATGCACTGATCACGTGGCTATCATGCACTACTCACGTGGCTGATCATGCAATGATCATGTAGCTACCATGTACAGTTCACGTGAATGATCATACACCCATCAGGTGACTGATCATGCACTGATCACGTAATTGATCATGCACTGATCATGTGGCTGATCATGCACTGATCACGTGGCTGATCATCCTCTGATCACGTGACTGATCATGCACTGATCACGTCACTGATCATGCACTGATCACGTGGCTATCATGCACTGATCACTTGGCTGGTCATACACTGATCAGTTGCCTGGTCATGCACAGATTACATGACTGATCATGCACTGAACACGTGATTGATCATGCACTGATCACGTGGCTATCATGCACTACTCACGTGGCTGATCATGCAATGATCATGTAGCTACCATGTACCGGTCAGGTGACTGATCATACACCAATTAGGTGACGGATCATGCATTGATCACGTCGCTGATCATACACTGATCACCTGCCTGGTCATTCACAGATCACGTGACAAATCATGAACTGATCACATAGCTATCATGCACTGATCACCTGGCTGATCATGCACTGATCACGTGGCTGATCATGCACTGATACCGTGACTGAGCATGAACTGATCACATGACTATCATGTAGTGATCACGTGACTTAATGGCTCTGATCATGTGACTGATCATGCGCTGATCATGTTTGCTATCATACACTGATCATTTGCCTCTGGAGGCAATAAACAAAGAGCTGAGTAGGCACGAATCAAACAGTCAGCAGGCAATAATCATGGAACTCAGGTGTGAGGAATCATGCTGCTCAGCTGGCAATAATCAAGCAGCTGAGCAGGCAGGAATTACGAAGCACAGCTGGCAATTGTCAAGCAGATGACAGGCAGGAATCGTGCAGCTCAGCTGGCAATTGTCAAGCAGATGAGCAGACAGGAATCACGCAGCTCAGCAGGCCCTGATCCCGTGACTGAGCATGCACTGTTCACCTGGCTGATCATACACTGATCACGTGATTGATCATGCACTGATCACTTGGATATCATGCACTGATCATGTGGCTGATCATACACTCTTCACGTGTCTGACCATGCACTGATCACGTGACTGATCATGCACTGATCACGTGGCTATCATGCAGTGATCACGTGGCTATCATGCACAGATCACATGGCTGATCATGAAATGATCACCTAGCTACCATATACTTGTCACGTGACTGATCATGCACTGATCACGTGGCTGATCATGCACTGCTCACGTGGCTGATCATGCAATGATCACGCAGCTACCATGTACTGGTCACATGACTGATCATGCACTGATCACATAATTGATCATGCACTGATCACCTGGCTTATCATGCATTCATCATGTGACTGATCATGTGCTGATCATGTTTGGTGTCACACACGGATCATGTGCCTCTGGAGGCAATGAACATAGAGCTGAGTAGGCAGGAGTCAGTCAGCAGGGTATAATCGTGGAACTCAGCTCTGAGAAATCATGCTGCTCAGCTGGCAATAATCAAGTAGATGAGCAGGCAGGAATTACGCAGCCCAGGTGGCAATTGTCAAGGAGATGACAGGCAGGAATCGTGCAGCTCAGCTGGAAATTGTCAAGCAGATGAGCAGACAGTAATCACGCAGCTCAGCAGTCCCTGATCACATGACTGAGCATGCACTGTTCACATGGCTTATCACACACCTATCACGTGACTGATCATGCACTGATCATGTGACTGATCATGCACTGATCACGTAGCTGTCTTGCAATGATCACGTGGCTATCATGCACTGATCACGTGGCTGATCATGCACTGATACCATGACTGAGCATGGACTGATCACATGACTATCATGTAGTGATCACGTGACTTAATGGTGCTGACCATGTGACTGATCAAGCGCTGAGCATGTTTGCTATCATACACTGATCATGTGCCTCTGGAGGCAATAAACAAAGTGCTGAGTAGGCACGAATCAAACAGTCAGCAGGCAATAATCATGGAACTCAGCTGTGAGGAATCATGCTGCTCAGCTGGCAATAATCAAGCAGCTGAGCAGGCAGGAATTACGCAGCACAGCTGGCAATTGTCAAGCAGATGACAGGCAGGAATCATGCAGCTCAGCTGGCAATTGTCAAGCAGATGAGCAGACAGTAATCACGCAGCTCAGCAGGCCCTCGTCACGTGACTGAGCATGCACTGTTCACGTGGCTGATCATACACTGATCACGTGATTGATCATGCACTGATCACTTGGATATCATGCATTGATCATGTGGCTAATCATACACTGTTCACGGGTCTGACCATGCACTGATCACGTGGCTGATCATACACTGCTCACGTAACTGATCATGCACTGATCACGTAATTGATCATGCACTGATCACCTGGCTTATCATGCATTCATCATGTGACTGATCATGTGCTGATTATAT
The DNA here is from genome assembly GCF_032452875.1 of Bos javanicus. Classification (NCBI taxonomy): domain Eukaryota; kingdom Metazoa; phylum Chordata; class Mammalia; order Artiodactyla; family Bovidae; genus Bos; species Bos javanicus. Next base: position 212,610 of record NW_026893622.1, read on the forward strand.
TTGGTGTCACACACTGATCATGTGCATCTGGAGGCAATGAACAAAGAGCTGCGTAGGCAGGCTATAATCATGGAACTCAGCTCTGAGAAATCATGCTGCTCAGCTGGCAATAATCAAGTAGATGAGCAGGCAGGAATTATGCAGCACAGGTGGCAATTGTCAAGGAGATGACAGGCAGGAATCGTACATCTCAGCTGGCAATTGTCAAGCACATGAGCAGACAGTAATCACGCAGCTAGGCAGGCCCTGATAACGTGACTGAGCCTGCACTGTTCACGTCGCTGATCACACACCTATCACGTGAATGATCATGCACTGATCACGTAATTGTATGCACTGCTCACGTGGCTATCATGCACTGATGACGTGGCTGATCATGCGCTGATCATGTAACTGATCATGCACTGATCACGTAGATATCTTTCACTGATCACTTGGCTGATCATACACTCATCACGGGACTGATCGTCCACTGATTACGGCGCTATCATGCATTGACTACATGACTCCACATGCACTGACCACGTGATGATCATGCACTGATCACGTGACTGACCATGCACTGATCATGTAATTGATCATGCACTGGTCATGTGGCTGATCATGCACTGATCACGTGGTTGATCATGCACTGATCATGAGGCACTCATGCACTGATCACGTGGCTGATCATACTCTGCTCACATAACTGATCATGCACACATCACGTGGCTATCATGCACTGCTCACGTGGCTTGTCATCGAATGATCACGTAGCTACCATATACTGGTCACGTGACTGATCATGCAAAGATCATGTAAATGATCATGCACTGATCACGTGGCTATCATGCACTGATCACGAGACTGATCATGCACTGATCACATCTATATCATGCACTGATCACATGACTCCCCATGCACTGATCACATGGATGATCATACACTAATCATGTGACAGATCATGCACTGATCACGTGGCTGATCATGCACTGATACCGTGACTGAGCATGGACTGATCACATGCCTGTCATGTAGTGATCACGTGACTCAATGACGCTGATCATGTGACTGATCATTCGCTGATCATGTATGCTATCATACACTGATCATGTGCCTCTGGAGGCAATAAACAAAGAGCTGAGTAGGCACGAATCATACAGTCAGCAGGCAAGAATCATGGAACTCAGGTGTGAGGAATCATGCTGCTCAGCTGGCAATAATCAAGCAGCTAGCAGGCAGGAATTACACAGCACAGCTGGCAATTGTCAAGCAGATGACAGGCAGGAATCGTGCAGCTCAGCTGCCAATTGTAAAGCAGATGAGCATACAGTAATCACGCAGCTCAGCAGGCCCTGATCACGTGACTGAGTATGCACTGTTCACGTGGCTGATCATACTCTGATCACGTGATTGATCATGCACTGATCACGTGGCTATCATGCACTGAATACGTGGCTGAACATGCACTGTTCACGTGGCTGATCACACACCTGTCACGTGACATATCATGCACTGATCACCTGGCACTCATGCACTGATCACATGGCTGATCATACTCTGCTCACGTAAATGATCATGCACACATCACGTGGCTATCATGCACACTCACGTGGTTCGTCATGGAATGATCACAAAGCTACCAGATACTGGTCACGTGACTGATCATGCACAGATCACGTAAAAGATCATGCACTGTTAACGTGACTGATCATGTACTGATCATGTGACTGATAATGCACTGATCACGTGGCTATCATGCTCTGCTCACGTGGCTGATCATGCAACGATCACGTAGCAACCATGTACTGGTCTCGTGACTGATCATGCCCTGATCACGTAATTGATCCTGCACTGATCACATGGCTCATCACGCACTGATCCGGTGGCTGATCACACACGTATCACGTGACTGATCATGTACAGATCACGTGACTAATCATGAAGTGATGACGTGGCTATCCTGCACTGATCACGTGGATATCATGCACTGATCACGTGGCTGATCACACACGTATCACTTGACTGATCATGCACTGATCACGTGGCTATCATGCACTGCTCACGTGGCTATCATGCACTGATATCATGCACTGGTCACGTGGCTGGTCACACACGTATCACGTGACTGATCATGACCTGATCACGTGGCTATCATGCACAGATCACGTGGCTGATCATGCACTGATCACGTAGCTACCATGTACTGTCACGTGACTGATCATGCACTGATCACATGGCTGATCATGCACTGATCACGTTACTGATCATGCACTGATCACGTGGCTGATCATGCAATGATCACGCAGCTACCATGTACTGTTCACATGAATGATCATGCACTGATCACGTGGCTGATCATGCACTGATCACGTAATTGATCATGCACTGATCACAGGGCTTATCATGCATTGATTATGTGATTCATCTTGTGCTGATCATGTTTGGTGTCATACACTGATCATGTGCCTCTGGAGGCAATGAACAAAGAGCTGAGTAGGCAGGAATCAGTAGGCAATAATCATGGAACTCAGCTCTGAGAAATCATGCTGCTCAGCTGGCAATAATCAAGTAGATGAGCAGGCAGGAATTATGCAGCACAGGTGGCAATTGTCAAGCAGATGACAGGCAGGAATCGTACAGCTCAGCTGGCAATTGTCAAGCAGATGAGCAGTCAGTAATCACGAAGCTCAGCAGGCCCTGATCACGTGACTGAGCATGCACTGTTCACGTCGCTGATCACACACCTACCACGTGAATGATCATGCACTGATCACGTGGCTCTCATGCACAGATCACGTGATTGCGCATGCACTGATCACGTAATTGTATGCACTGATCACGTGGCTATCATGCACTGATGACGTGGCTGATCATGCACTGATCACGTAGCTATCTTGCACTGGTCACTTGGCTGATCATACATTCATCATGGGACTGATCGTGCACTGATCACGCTATCATGCATTGACTACATGACTCCACATGCACTGATCACGTGCATGATCATGCACTGATCACGTGACTGACCATGCACTGATCACGTGACTGATCATGCACTGATCTCTTGGCTATCATGCACTGATCATTTGGCTGGTCATACACTGATCATGTGCCTGGTCATGCAGTGATCATGTGGCTGATCATGCACTGCTCACGTGGCTGTTCATGCAATGATCACGTAGCTACCATATAGTGGTCACGCGACTGATCATGCACAGATCACGTAAATGATCATGCACTGTTCCCGTGACTGATCATGCACTGATCACGTGACTGATCATGCACTGACCACTTGGCTATCATGCTCTGCTCACGTGGGTGACCATGCAATGATCACGTAGCAACCATGTACTGGTCACCTGACTGATCATGCACTGATCATGTAATTGATCCAGCACTGATCACATGGCTCATCATGCACTGATCACGTGACTGTTCACGCACTGATCACTTGACTGATCATGCACTGATCACGTGACTATAATGCACTGATCACGTGGCTGATCATACACTTTTCACGTGCCTGGTCATGCACAGATCACGTGACTATTCATGAACTTATCACGTGGCTATAATGCACTGAGCACGTGGCTGATAATACACTGTTCAAGTTCCTGGTCATGCACAGATCACGTGACTAATGATGAACTGATCACGGGGCTATAATTCACTGATCACGTGGATATCATGCACTGATTACGTGCCTGTCATGCACAGATCACGTGACTAATCATGAACTGATCACGTAGGTATCATGCACTGATCACGTGGCTGATCATACACTGATCACGTGTCTGATCATGCACTGATCACGTGGCTGATCATGCACTGATCACGTAGCTGATCATGCACTGATCACGTGTCTATCATGCAGTGCTCACGTGGCTGATCATGCAATGATCACGGCTACATGCACTGGTCACGTGACTGATCATGCACTGATCAGGTAATTGATCATGCACTGATCACGTGACTGATCATGCACTGATCACGTGACTGATAATGCACAGATTACGTGACTGATCATGCACTGATCACGTGGCTATCATGCACTGCTCACGTGGCTGATTATGCAATGATCACGCAGCTACCATGTACTGATCACATGACTGATCATGCACTGATCACATAATTGATCATGCACTGATCACCTGGCTTATCATGCATTGATCATGTGACTGATCATGTGCTGATCATGTTTGGTGTCACACACTGATCATGTGCCTCTGGAGGCAATGAACATAGAGCTGAGTAGGCAGGAATCAGTCAGCAGGCTATAATCATGGAACTCAGCTCTGAGAAATCATGCTGCTCAGCTGGCAATGATCAATAGATGAGCAGGCAGGAATTACGCAGCACAGGTGGCAATTGTCAAGGAGATGACAGGCAGGAATCGTGCAGTTCAGCTGGCAATTGTCAAGCAGATGAGCAGACAGTAATCACGCAGCTCAGCAGGCCCAGATCACGTGACTGAGCATGCACTGTTCACGTGGCTGATCACACTAATCACGTGACTGATCATGCACTGATCATGTGACTGATCATGCACTGATCACGTGGCTATCATGCACTGATCACTTGGCTGGACATACACTGATCATGGGACTGATCATGCACTGATCACGGTGCTATAATGCATTGACACATGACTGACATGCACTGATCACGTGGATGATAATGCACTGATCACGTGACTGACCATGCACTGATCACGTGGCTGATCATGCACTGATCACATGGCTGATCATGCACTGATCACGTGGCTATCATGCACTGCTCTCGTGGCTGATCAGGCAATGATCACATAGCTACAATGTACTGCTCACGTGACTGATCATGCACTGATCACGTAATTGATCATGCACTGATCATGTGGCTGATCATGCACTGATCACCTGGCTGATCATACACTGATCACGTGACTGATCATGAACTGATCACATGACTGATCATGCACTGATCACGTGGCTATCATGCACTGATCACTTGGCTGGACATGCACTGATCACGTGCCTGATCCTGCACTGATCACGTGGCTGATCATGCACTGATCACGTGACTGATCATGCACTGATCACGTGACTGATCATGCACTGATCACGTGGCTATCATGCACTGCTCATGTAGCTGATCTGTCAATGATCACGTAGCTCCCATGTACTGGTCACATGACTGATCATGCACTGATCATGTAATTGATCATGCACTGATCATGTGGCTGATCATTCACTGATCACGTGGCTGTTCATACACTGATAACGTGACTGATCATGCACTGATCACGTGACTGATCATGCACTGATCACGTGGCTATCATGCACTGATCACTTGGCTGGACATGCACTGATCACGTGCCTGGTCCTGCACTGATCACGTGGCTGATCATGCACTGATTACCTGACTGATCATGCACAGATCTCATGTCTGATCGTGCACTGATCACGTGGCTATCATGCACTGCTCACGTGGCTGATCATGCATGATCACGCAGCTACCATGTACTGGTCACATGACTGATCATGCACTGATCACGTGACTGATCATGCAGTGATCACGTGGCTATCGTGCACTACTCACGTGGCTGATCATGCAATGATCATGTAGCTACCATGTACAGATCACGTGAATGATCATACACTGATCAGGTGACTGATCATGCACTGATCTCGTAATTGATCATGCACTGATCATGTGGCTGATCATGCACTGATCACGTGGCTGATCATCCACTGATCAGGTGACTGATCATGCACTGATCACGTCACTGATCATGCACTGATCATGTGGCTATCATGCACTGATCACGTGGCTGATCATACACCCATCAGGTGACTGATCATGCACTGATCACGTCACTGATCATGCACTGATCATGTGGCTATCATGCACTGATCACGTAGCTATCATGCACTGATCACGTGGCTGTTCATGCAATGATCACGTAACTACCATGTACTGGTCATGTGACTGATCATGCACTGATCACGTAATTGATCCTGCACTGATCACGGGCTCATCACGCACTGATCCCGTGGCTGATCATGCACTATCACGTGACTGATCATGTACAGGTCACGTAAATAATCATGAAGTGATCACGTAGCTATCATGCACTGATCACGTGGATATCATGCACTGATCACGTGGCTGATCACACACTGTCACGTGACTGATCATGCACTGATCACGTGGCTGATTATGCACTGATCACGTGGCTATCATGCACTGATCACGTGGCTGATCATGCAATGATCACGTGGCTACCATGCACATGTCACGTGCCTGATCATGCACTGATCACGTGGCACTCATGCACTGATCACGTGGCTGATCATACACTGATCACGTAACTGATCATGCACACATCACGGGGCTATCATGCACTGCTCACGTGGCTCGTCATGGAATGATCACGTAGCTACCATATACTGGTCACGTGACTGATCATGCACAGATCACGTCAATGATCATGCACTGTTCAAGTGACTGATCATGCACTGATAACGTGGCTATCATGCTCTGATCACGTGGCTGATCATGCAAGGATCATGTAGCAACCATGTAGTGGTCACGTGACTGATCATGCACTGATCACGTGATTGATCCTGCACTGATCACGTGGCTCATCACGCACTGATCCGGTGGCTGATCACACACGTATCATGTGACTGATCATGTACAGATCACGTAAATAATCATGAAGTGATCACGTGGCTATCCTGCACTGATCCCGTGGATAACATGCACTGATCACGTGGCTGATCTCACACGTATCACGTGATTGATCATGCACTGATCACGTGGCTATCATGCACTGATCACCTGGCTGATCATGCAGTGATCACGCAGCTACCATGTAGTGGTTACATGACTGATCATGCACTGATCACGTAATTGATCAAGCACTGATCACCTGGCTTATCATGCATTCATCATGTGACTGATCATGTGCTGATTATATTTGGTGTCACACACTGATCATGTGCATATGGAGGCAATGAACAAAGAGCTGACTAGGCAGGAATCAGTCAGCAGGCTATAATCATGGAACTCAGCTCTGAGAAATCATGCTGCTCAGCTGGCAATAATCAAGTAGATGAGCAGGCAGGAATTACGCAGCACAGGTGGCAATTGTCAAGGAGATGACAGGCAGGAATCGTACATCTCAGCTGGCAATTGTCAAGCAGATGAGCAGACAGTAATCACGTAGCTCAGCAGGCCCTGATAACGTGACTGAGCATGCACTGTTCACGTCGCTGATCACACATCTATCACGTGAATGATCATGCACTGATCACGTTATTGTATGCACTGCTCACGTGGCTATCATGCACTGATCACGTGGCTGATCATGCACTGATCATGTAACTGATTATGCACTGATCACGTAGATATCTTGCACTGATCACTTGGCTGATCATACACTCATCACGGGACTGATCGTCCACTGATTACGGCGCTATCATGCATTGACTACATGACTCCACATGCACTGACCACGTGATGATCATGCACTGATCACGTGACTGACCATGCACTGATCACGTGATTGATCATGCACTGGTCATGTGGCTGATCATGCACTGATCACGTGGCACTCATGCACTGATCACGTGGCTGATCATACTGATCACGTAACTGATCATGCACACATCACGTGGCTATCATGCACTGCTCACGTGGCTCGTCATCGAATGATCACGTAGCTACCATATACTGGTCACGTGACTGATCATGCAAAGATCATGTAAATGATAATGCACTGATCACGTGACTGATCATGCACTGATCACGTGGCTATCATGCTCTGCTCACGTGGCTGATCATGCATTGATCATGTAGCAACCATGTAGTGGTCACGTGACTGATCATGCACTGATCACGTAATTGATCATGAACTGATCACGTGGCTCATCATGCACTGATCACGTGGCTGATCACACATGTATCACGTGACTGATCATGCACTGATCACGTGGTTCTCATGCACTGATCACGTGGCTGTCATGCACTGATCACGTGGATATCATGCACTGATCACGTGGCTGATCACACACGTATCACATGACTGACCATGCACTGATCACGTGGCTATCATGCACTGATCACGTGGCTATCACTCACTGCTCATGTAGCTGATCTGTCAATGATCACGTAGCTCCCATGTACTGGTCACATGACTGATCATGCACTGATCATGTAATTGATCATGCACTGATCATGTGGCTGATCATTCACTGATCACGTGGCTGTTCATACACTGATAACGTGACTGATCATGCACTGATCACGTGACTGATCATGCACTGATTACGTGGCTATCATGCACTGATCACTTGGCTGGACATACACTGATCACGTGCCTGGTCCTGCACTGATCACGTGGCTGATCATGCACTGATTACCTGACTGATCATGCACAGATCTCGTGTCTGATCGTGCACTGATCACGTGGCTATCATGCACTGCTCACGTGGCTGATCATGCATGATCACGCAGCTACCATGTACTGGTCACATGACTGATCATGCACTGATCACGTGACTGATCATGCACTGATCACGTGGCTATCGTGCACTACTCACGTGGCTGATCATGCAATGATCATGTAGCTACCATGTACAGTTCACGTGAATGATCATACACTCATCAGGTGACTGATCATGCACTGATCTCGTAATTGATCATGCACTGATCATGTGGCTGATCATGCACTGATCACGTGGCTGATCATCCACTGATCAGGTGACTGATCATGCACTGATCACGTCACTGATCATGCACTGATCATGTGGCTATCATGCACTGATCACGTGAATGATCATGCACCCATCAGGTGACTGATCATGCACTGATCACGTCACTGATCATGCACTGATCATGTGGCTATCATGCACTGATCACGTAGCTATCATGCACTGATCACGTGGCTGTTCACGCAATGATCACGTAACTACCATGTACTGGTCATGTGACTGATCATGCACTGATCACGTAATTGATCCTGCACTGATCACGGGCTCATCACGCACTGATCCGGTGGCTGATCACACACGTATCACGTGACTGATCATGTACAGGTCACGTAAATAATCATGAAGTGATCACGTAGCTATCCTGCACTGATCACGTGGATATCATGCACTGATCACGTGGCTGATCACACACGTATCACGTGACTGATCATGCACTGATCACGTGGCTATTATGCACTGATCACGTGGCTATCATGCACTGATCACGTGGCTGATCATGCAATGATCACGTAGCTACCATGCACATGTCACGTGCCTGATCATGCACTGATCACGTGGCACTCATGCACTGATCACGTGGCTGATCATACTCTGCTCACGTAACTGATCATGCACACATCACGGGGCTATCATGCACTGATCACGTGGCTGATCATGCACTGGTCACGTGACTGATCATGCACAGATCACGTCAATGATCATGCACTGTTCAAGTGACTGATCATGCACTGATAACGTGGCTATCATGCTCTGCTCACGTGGCTGATCATGCAAGGATCACGTAACAACCATGTACTGGTCATGTGACTGATCATGCACTGATGACGTAATTGATCCTGCACTGATCACATGGCTCATCACGCACTGATCCGGTGGCTGATCACACACGTATCACGTGACTGATCATTCACTGATCACGTGGCTCTCATGCACTGATCATGTGGCTATCATGCACTGATCACGTGGCTATCATGCACTGATCACGTGGCTGATCACGCAATGATCACGTAGCTACCATGTACTGGTTACGTGACTGATCATGCACTGATCACGTAATTGATCCTGCATTGATCACATGGCTTATCACGCACTGATCCGGTGGCTGATCACACACGTATCACGTGACTGATCATGTACAGGTCACGTAAATAATCATGAAGTGATCACGTGGTTATCCTGCACTGATCCCGTGGATAACATGCAATGATCACGTGGCTGATCACACACGTATCACGTGATTGATCATGCACTAATCACCTGGCTATCATGCACTGACCACGTGGCTATCATGCACTGATCACGTGGCTGATCATGCAATGATCACGAAGCTACCATGCACTGGTCACGTGACTGATCATGCAATGATCAGGTAATTGATCATGCACTGATCACGTGACTGATCATGCACAGATCACGTGACTGATCATGCACAGATTACGTGACTCATCATGCACTGATCACGTGGCTATCATGCACTGCTCACGTGGCTGATCATGCAATGATCACGCAGCTACCATGTACTGGTCACATGACTGATCATGCACTGATCACATAATTGATCATGCACGGATCACCTGGCTTATCATGCATTGATCATGTGACTGATCATGTGCTGATCATGTTTGGTGTCACACACTGATCATGTGCCTCTGGAGGCAATGAACATAGAGCTGAGTAGGCAGGAATCAGTCAGCAGGCTATAATCATGGAACTCAGCTCTGAGAAATCATGCTGCTCAGCTGGCAATGATCAAGTAATGAGCAGGCAGGAATTACGCAGCACAGGTGGCAATTGTCAAGGAGATGACAGGCAGGAATCGTGTAGCTCAGCTGGAAATGGTCAAGCAGATGAGCAGACAGTAATCACGCAGCTCAGCAGGCCCAGATCACGTGACTGAGCATGCACTGTTCACGTGGCTGATCACACACTGATCACGTGACTGATCATGCACTGATCACGTGGCTGATCATGCACTGATCACGTGGCTGATCATGCACTGATCACTTGGCTGGACATACACTGATCATGGGACTGATCGTGCACTGATCACGGTGCTATAATGCATTGACTACATGACTCCACATGCACTGATCACGTGGATGATAATGCACTGATCACGTGATTGACCATGCACTGATCACGTGGCTGATCATGCACTGATCACATGGCTGATCATGCACTGATCACGTGGCTATCATGCACTGCTCTCGTGGCTGATCATGCAATGATCACGTAGCTACCATGTACTGCTCACGTGACTGATCATGCACTGATCACGTAATTGATCATGCACTGATCATGTGGCTGATCATGCACTGATCACCTGGCTGATCATACACTGATCACGTGACTGATCAAGAACTGATCACATGACTGATCATGCACTGATCACGTGACTGATCATCCACTGATCTCGTGGCTATCATGCACGGCTCATGTGGCTGATCATGCAATGATCACGTAGCTACCATGTACTGGTCACGTGCTTGATCATGCACTGATCACGTAATTGATCATGCACTGATCTTGTGGCTGATCATGCACTGATTACGTGGCTGATCATACACTGATCATGTGACTGATCATGCACTGATCACGTGACTGATCATGCACTGATCACGTGGCTATCATGCACTTATCACTTGGCTGGACATACACTGATCACGTGCCTGGTCCTGCACTGATCACGTGGCTGATCATGCACTGATCACGTGACTGATCATTCACTGATCACATGGCTGATCATGCACTGATCACGTGGCTATCACGCACTGCTCATGTAGCTGATCTGTCAATGATCACGTAGCTCCCATGTACTGGTCACATGACTGATCATGCACTGATCATGTAATTGATTATGCAGTGATCATGTGGCTGATCATGCACTGATCACGTGGCTGATAATACACTGATAACGTGACTGATCATGCACTGATCACGTGACTGATCATGCACTGATTACGTGGCTATCATGCACTGATCACTTGGCTGGACATACACTGATCACGTGCCTGGTCCTGCACTGATCACGTGGCTGATCATGCACTGATTACCTGACTGATCATGCACAGATCTCGTGTCTGATCGTGCACTGATCACGTGGCTATCATGCACTGCTCACGTGGCTGATCATGGGATGATCACGCAGCTACCATGTACTGGTCACATGACTGATCATGCACTGATCACGTGACTGATCATGCAGTGATCACGTGGCTATCGTGCACTACTCACGTGGCTGATCATGCAATGATCATGTAGCTACCATGTACAGTTCACGTGAATGATCATACACCCATCAGTTGACTGATCATGCACTGATCTCGTTATTGATCATGCACTGATCATGTGGCTGATCATGCACTGATCACGTGGCTGATCATCCACTGATCAGGTGACTGATCATGCACTGATCACGTCACTGATCATGCACTGATCACGTGGATATCATGCACTGATCACTTGGCTGGTCATACACTGATCACGTGCCTGGTCATGCACAGATTACATGACTGATCATGCACTGAACACGTGATTGATCATGCACTGATCACGTGGCTATCATGCACTACTCACGTGGCTGATCATGCAATGATCATGTAGCTACCATGTACCGGTCAGGTGACTGATCATACACCCATCAGGTGACGGGTCATGCACTGATCACGTCACTGATCATACACTGACCACCTGCCTGGTCATGCACAGATCACATGACAAATCATGAACTGATCACATAGCTATCATGAAATGATCACCTGGCTGATCATGCACTGATCACGTGGCTCATCATGCACTGATCACGTGGCTGATCACACATGATCACGTGACTGATCATGCACTCATCACGTGGCTCTCATGCACTGATCATGTGGCTATCATGCACTGATCACGTAGCTATCATGCACTGATCACGTGGCTGATCATGCACTGATCACGTAACTACCATGTACTGGTCATGTGACTGATCATGCACTGATCACGTAATTGATCCTGCACTGATCACATGGCTCATAACTCACTGATCCGGTGGCTGATCACACACGTATCACGTGACTGATCATGTACAGGTCACGTAAATAATCATGAAGTGATCACGTGGCTATCCTGCACTGATCACGTGGATATCATGCACTGATCACGTGGCTGATCACACACGTATCACGTGACTGATCATGCACTGATCACGTGGCTATTATGCACTGATCACGTGGCTATCATGCACTGATCACGTGGCTGATCATGCAATGATCACGTAGCTACCATGCACTTGTCACGTGACTGATCATGCACTGATCAGATAATTGATCATGCACTAATCACGTGACTGATCATGCACTGATCATGTGACTGATCATGCACTGATCACGTGACTGATCATGCACTGATCATGTGACTGATCATGCACTGATCATGTGACTGATCATGCAGTGATCATGTGACTGATCATACACCGATCACGTGACTGATCATGCACTGATCATGTGACTGATCATGCACTGATCACATAGCTATCTTGTACTGATCACTTGGCTGATCATACACTCATCACGGGACTGATCATGCACTGATCACGGGCTATTATGCATTGACTACATGACTCCACATGCACTGATCACGTGGATGATCATGCACTGATCACGTGACTGATCATGCACTGATCACGTGGCTATCATTCACTGCTCACGTCGCTGATCTGGCAATGATCACGTAGCTACCATGTACTGGTCACGTGCTTGATCATGCACTGATCACGTAATTGATCATGCACTGATCTTGTGGCTGATCATGCACTGATTACGTGGCTGATCATACACTGATCATGTGACTGATCATGCACTGATCACGTGACTGATCATGCACTGATCACGTGGCTATCATGCACTGATCAATTGGCTGGACATGCACTGATCACGTGCCTGGTCATGCACTGATCACGTGGCTGATCATGCACTGATCACGTGACTGATCATGCACTGATCTCGTGACTGATCATGCACTGATCACGTGGCTATCATGCACTGCTCACGTGGCTGATCATGCAATGATCACGTAGCTACCATGTACTTGTCACGTGACTGATCATGCACTGATCACATGGCTGATCATGCACTGATCACGTGACTGATCATGCACTGATCACGTGGCTGATCATGCAATATTCACGCAGCTACCATGTATTGGTCACATGACTGATCATGCACTGATCACGTGTCTGATCATGCAGTGATCACGTGGCTATCGTGCACTACTCACGTGGTTGATCATGCAATGATCATGTAGCTACCATGCACAGGTCACGTGAATGATCATACACCCATCAGGTGACAGATCATGCACTGATCACGTGGCTGATCATGCACTGATACCGTGACTGAGCATGGACTGATCACATGCCTCTCATGTAGTGATCACGTGACTTAATGACTCTGATCATGTTACTGATCATTCGCTGATCATGTATGCTATCATACACTGATCATGTGCCTCTGGAGGCAATAAACAAAGAGCTGAGTAGGCACGAATCAAACAGTCAGCAGGCAAGAATCATGGAACTCAGCTGTGAGGAATCATGCTGCTCAGCTGGCAATAATCAAGCAGCTAGCAGGCAGGAATTACACAGCACAGCTGGCAATTGTCAAGCAGATGACAGGCAGGAATCGTGCAGCTCAGCTGGCAATTGTAAAGCAGATGAGCAGACGGTAATCACGCAGCTCAGCAGGCCCTGATCACGTGACTGAGCATGCACTGTTCACGTGGCTGATCATACTCTGATCACGTGATTGATCATGCACTGATCACTTGGATATCATGCACTGATCACGTGGCTGATCATACACTGTTCACGTGTTTGACCATGCACTGATCACGTGGCTATCATGCACTGAATACGTGGCTGAACATGCACTGTTCACGTGGCTGATCACACACCTGTCACGTGACATATCATGCACTGATCACCTGGCACTCATGCACTGATCACGTGGCTGATCATACTCTGCTCACGTAACTGATCATGCACACATCACGTGGCTATCATGCACACTCACGTGGTTCGTCATGGAATGATCACAAAGCTACCAGATACTGGTCACGTGACTGATCATGCACAGATCACGTAAAAGATCATGCACTGTTAACGTGACTGATCATGTACTGATCATGTGACTGATAATGCACTGATCACGTGGCTATCATGCTCTGCTCACGTGGCTGATCATGCAACGATCACGTAGCAACCATGTACTGGTCTCGTGACTGATCATGCACTGATCACGTAATTGATCCTGCACTGATCACATGGCTCATCACGCACTGATCCGGTGGCTGATCACACACGTATCACGTGACTGATCATGTACAGATCACGTGACTAATCATGAAGTGATGACGTGGCTATCCTGCACTGATCACGTGGATATCATGCACTGATCACGTGGCTGATCACACACGTATCACTTGACTGATCATGCACTGATCACGTGGCTATCATGCACTGCTCACGTGGCTATCATGCACTGATATCATGCACTGGTCACGTGGCTGGTCACACACGTATCACGTGACTGATCATGACCTGATCACGTGGCTATCATGCACAGATCACGTGGCTGATCATGCAATGATCACGTAGCTACCATGTACTGTCACGTGACTGATCATGCACTGATCACATGGCTGATCATGCACTGATCACGTGACTGATCATGCACTCATCACGTGGCTGATCATGCAATGATCACGTAATTGATCATGCACTGATCCCGTGGCTGATCATGCAATGATCACGTAGCTACCATGTACTAGTCCCGTGAGTGATCATGCACTGATCACGTAATTGATCATGCACTGATCACGTGGCTGATCATGCACTGAACACATGACTGATCATGCACTGATCACGTGACTGATCATGCACTGATCACGTGGCTATCATGCACTGCTCACCTGGCTGATCACACACCTGTCACATGACATATCATGCACTGATCACGTGGCACTCATGCACTGATCACGTGGCTGATCATACTCTGCTCACGTAACTGATCATGCACTGATCACGTGGCTATCATGCACTGCTCACGTGGCTGTCATGGAATGATCACGTAGCTACCATATACTGGTCACGTGACTGATCATGCACAGATCACGTCAATGATCATGCACTGTTCAAGTGACTGATCATGTACTGATCTCGTGACTGATCATGCACTGATCACGTGGCTATCATGCTCTGCTCACGTGGCTGATCATGCACTGATCACGTAATTGATCATGCACTGATCACGTGGCTCATCATGCACTGATCACGTGGCTGATCACACTGTATCACGTGACTGATCATGCACTGATCACGTGGCTCTCATGCACTGATCATGTGGCTATCATGCACTGATCACGTGGCTATCATGCACTGATCACGTGGCTGATCACGCAATGATCACGTAACTACCATTTACTGGTTATGTGACTGATCATGCACTGATCACGTAACTGATCCTGCACTGATCACATGGCTCATCACGCACTGATCCGGTGGCTGATCACACACGTATCATGTGACTGATCATGCACAGATCACGTAAATAATCATGAAGTGATCACGTGGCTATCCTGCACTGATCCCGTGGATAACATGCACTGATCACGTGGCTGATCTCACACGTATCACGTGATTGATCATGCACTGATCACGTGGCTATCATGCACTGCTCACCTGGCTGATCATGCAGTGATCACGCAGCTACCATGTAGTGGTTACATGACTGATCATGCACTGATCACGTAATTGATCAAGCACTGATCACCTGGCTTATCATGCATTCATCATGTGACTGATCATGTGCTGATTATATTTGGTGTCACACACTGATCATGTGCATCTGGAGGCAATGAACAAAGAGCTGACTAGGCAGGAATCAGTCAGCAGGCTATAATCATGGAACTCAGCTCTGAGAAATCATGCTGCTCAGCTGGCAATAATCAAGTAGATGAGCAGGCAGGAATTACGCAGCACAGGTGGCAATTGTCAAGGAGATGACAGGCAGGAATCGTACATCGCAGCTGGCAATTGTCAAGCACATGAGCAGACAGTAATCACGTAGCTCAGCAGGCCCTGATAACGTGACTGAGCATGCACTGTTCACGTCGCTGATCACACATCTATCACGTGAATGATCATGCACTGATCACGTAATTGTATGCACTGCTCACGTGGCTATCATGCACTGATGACATGGCTGATCATGCGCTGATCATGTAACTGATTATGCACTGATCACGTAGATATCTTGCACTGATCACTTGGCTGATCATACACTAATCACGGGACTGATCGTCCACTGATTACGGCGCTATCATGCATTGACTACATGACTCACATGCACTGACCACGTGATGATCATGCACTGATCACGTGACTGACCATGCACTGATCATGTAACTGATCATGCACTGGTCATGTGGCTGATCATGCACTGATCACGTGGCTGATCATGCACTGATCACGTGGCACTCATGCACTGATCACGTGGCTGATCATACTCTGCTCACGTAACTGATCATGCACACATCACGTGGCTATCATGCACTGCTCACGTGGCTCGTCATCGAATGATCACGTAGCAACCATATACTGATCACGTGACTGATCATGCAAAGATCATGTAAATGATCATGCACTGTTCACATGACTGATCATGCACTGATCACGTGGCTATCATGCACTGCTCACGTGGCTGATCATGCAATGATCATGTAGCAACCATGTAGTGGTCACGTGACTGATCATGCACTGATCACGTAATTGATCCTGCACTGATCACGTGGCTCATCATGCACTGATCACGTGGCTGATCACACATGTATCACGTGACTGATCATGCACTGATCACGTGGCTCTCATGCACTGATCACGTGGCTGTCATGCACTGATCACGTGGATATCATGCACTGATCACGTGGCTGATCACACACGTATCACATGACTGACCATGCACTGATCACGTGGCTATCATGCACTGATCACGTGGCTATCATGCACTGATCACGTGGCTGATCAGGCAATGATCACGTAGCTACCACGTACTGGTCACGTGACTGATCATGCACTGATCATGTGGCTGATCATGCACTGATCACGTGGCTGATCATACACTGATCACGTGACTGATCATGCACTGATCACGTGACTGATCATGCACTGATCACGTGGCTATCATGCACTGATCACTTGGCTGATCATACACTGATCACGTGCCTGGTCCTGCACTGATCACGTGGCTGATCATGCACTGTCCACGTGACTGATCATGCACTGATCTCGTGTCTGTTCATGCACTGATCACGTGGCTATCATGCACTGCTCACGTGGCTGATCATGTGATCATCACGCAACTCCCATGTACTGGTCACATGACTGATCATGCACTGATCACGTGACTGATCATGCAGTGATCACGTGGCTATCATGCACTACTCACGTGCCTGATCATGCAATGATCATGTAGCTACCATGTACATGTCACGTGAATCATCATACACCCATCAGGTGACTGATCATGCACTGATCACGTGGCTATCATGCACTGATCACGAGACTGATCATGCACTGATCACGTTTATATCATACACTGATCACATGACTGCCCATGCACTGATCACGTGGATGATCATACACTAATCATGTGACAGATCATGCACTGATCACGTGGCTGATCATGCACTGATACTGTGACTTAGCATGGACTGATCACATGACTATCATGTAGTGATCACGTGACCGATCATGCAGTGATCACCTGGCTATCCTGCACTACTCACGTGGCTGATCATGCAATGATCATGTAGCTACCATGTACAGTTCACGTGAATGATCATGCACTGATTAGGTGACTGATCATGCACTGATCACGTAATTGATCATGCACTGATCATGTGGCTGAACATGCACTGATCACGTGGCTGATCATCCACTGATCACGTGACTGATCATGCACTGATCACGTCACTGATCATGCACTGATCACGTGGTTATCATGCACTGATCACTTGGCTGTTCATACACTGATCACGTGCCTGGTCATGCACAGATTACATGACTGATCATGCACTGAACACGTGATTGATCATGCACTGATCACGTGGCTATCATGCACTACTCACGTGGCTGATCATGCAATGTTCATGTAGCTACCATGTACCGGTCAGGTGACTGATCATACACCCATTAGGTGACGGATCATGCATTGATAACGTCGCTGATCATACACTGATCACCTGCCTGGTCATTCACAGATCACGTGACAAATCATGAACTGATCACATAGCTATCATGAAATGATCACCTGGCTGATCATGCACTGATCACGTGGCTGATCATGCACTGATACCGTGACTGAGCATGGACTGATCACATGACTATCATGTAGTGATCACGTGACTTAATGGCTCTGATCATGTGACTGATCATGCGCTGATCATGTTTGCTATCATACACTGATCATTTGCCTCTGGAGGCAATAAACAAAGAGCTGAGTAGGCACGAATCAAACAGTCAGCAGGCAATAATCATGGAACTCAGGTGTGAGGAATCATGCTGCTCAGCTGGCAATAATCAAGCAGCTGAGCAGGCAGGAATTACGAAGCACAGCTGGCAATTGTCAAGCAGATGACAGGCAGGAATCATGCAGCTCAGCAGGCAATTGTCAAGCAGATGAGCAGACAGGAATCACGCAGCTCAGCAGGCCCTGATCCCGTGACTGAGCATGCACTGTTCACCTGGCTGATCATACACTGATCACGTGATTGATCATGCACTGATCACTTGGATATCATGCACTGATCACGTGGCTGATCATACACTCTTCACGTGTCTGACCATGCACTGATCACGTGACTGATCATGCACTGATCACGTGGCTATCATGCACTGATCACTTGGCTGGTCATACACTGCTCACGTAACTGATCATGCACTGATCACGTGGCTGATCATGCAGTGATCACGTGGCTATCATGCACAGATCACATGGCTGATCATGAAATGATCACCTAGCTACCATATACTTGTCACGTGACTGATCATGCACTGATCACGTGGCTGATCATGCACTGCTCACGTGGCTGATCATGCAATGATCACGCAGCTACCATGTACTGGTCACATGACTGATCATGCACTGATCACATAATTGATCATGCACTGATCACCTGGCTTATCATGCATTGATCATGTGACTGATCATGTGCTGATCATGTTTGGTGTCACACACGGATCATGTGCCTCTGGAGGCAATGAACATAGAGCTGAGTAGGGCGGAGTCAGTCAGCAGGGTATAATCGTGGAACTCAGCTCTGAGAAATCAAGCTGCTCAGCTGGCAATAATCAAGTAGATGAGCAGGCAGGAATTACACAGCACAGGTGGCAATTGTCAAGGAGATGACAGGCAGGAATCGTGCAGCTCAGCTGGCAATTGTCAAGCAGATGAGCAGACAGTAATCACGCAGCTCAGCAGTCCCTGATCACGTGACTGAGCATGCACTGTTCACATGGCTTTTCACACACCTATCACGTGACTGATCATGCACTGATCATGTGACTGATCATGCACTGATCACGTAGCTGTCTTGCACTGATCACGTGGCTATCATGCACTGATCACGTGGCTGATCATGCACTGATACCATGACTGAGCATGGACTGATCACATGACTATCATGTAGTGATCACGTGACTTAATGGTGCTGACCATGTGACTGATCAAGCGCTGAGCATGTTTGCTATCATACACTGATCATGTGCCTCTGGAGGCAATAAACAAAGAGCTGAGTAGGCACGAATCAAACAGTCAGCAGGCAATAATCATGGAACTCAGCTGTGAGGAATCATGCTGCTCAGCTGGCAATAATCAAGCAGCTGAGCAGGCAGGAATTACGCAGCACAGCTGGCAATTGTCAAGCAGATGACAGGCAGGAATCATGCAGCTCAGCTGGCAATTGTCAAGCAGATGAGCAGACAGTAATCACGCAGCTCAGCAGGCCCTCGTCACGTGACTGAGCATGCACTGTTCACGTGGCTGATCATACACTGATCACGTGATTGATCATGCACTGATCACTTGGATATCATGCATTGATCACGTGGCTAATCATACACTGTTCACGGGTCTGACCATGCACTGATCACGTGGCTGATCATACACTGCTCACGTAACTGATCATGCACTGATCACGTAACTGATCATGCATGATCACGTGGCTGATCATGCAATGATCACGTAGCTACCATGTACTGGTCCCGTGAGTGATCATGCACTGATCACGTCACTGATCATGCACTGATTACGTGGTTATCATGCACTGATCACTTGGCTGGTCATACACTGATCACGTGCCTGGTCATGCACAGATTACATGACTGATCATGCACTGAACACGTGATTGATCATGCACTGATCACGTGGCTATCATGCACTACTCACGTGGCTGATCATGCAATGATCATGTAGCTACCATGTACCGGTCAGGTGACTGATCATACACCCATTAGGTGACGGATCATGCATTGATCACGTCGCTGATCATACACTGATCACCTGCCTGGTCATTCACAGATCACGTGACAAATCATGAACTGATCACATAGCTATCATGCAATGATCACCTGGCTGATCATGCACTGATCACGTGGCTGATCATGCACTGATACCGTGACTGAGCATGGACTGATCACATGACTATCATGTAGTGATCACGTGACTTAATGGCTCTGATCATGTGACTGATCATGCGCTGATCATGTTTGCTATCATACACTGATCATTTGCCTCTGGAGGCAATAAACAAAGAGCTGAGTAGGCACGAATCAAACAGTCAGCAGGCAATAATCATGGAACTCAGGTGTGAGGAATCATGCTGCTCAGCTGGCAATAATCAAGCAGCTGAGCAGGCAGGAATTACGAAGCACAGCTGGCAATTGTCAAGCAGATGACAGGCAGGAATCGTGCAGCTCAGCTGGCAATTGTCAAGCAGATGAGCAGACAGGAATCACGCAGCTCAGCAGGCCCTGATCACGTGACTGAGCATGCACTGTTCACCTGGCTGATCATACACTGATCACGTGATTGATCATGCACTGATCACTTGGATATCATGCACTGATCACGTGGCTGATCATACACTCTTCACGTGTCTGACCATGCACTGATCACGTGACTGATCATGCACTGATCACGTGGCTATCATGCAGTGATCACGTGGCTATCATGCACAGATCACATGGCTGATCATGAAATGATCACCTAGCTACCATATACTTGTCACGTGACTGATCATGCACTGATCACGTGGCTGATCATGCACTGCTCACGTGGCTGATCATGCAATGATCACGCAGCTACCATGTACTGGTCACATGACTGATCATGCACTGATCACATAATTGATCATGCACTGATCACCTGGCTTATCATGCATTGATCATGTGACTGATCATGTGCTGATCATGTTTGGTGTCACACACTGATCATGTGCCTCTGGAGGCAATGAACATAGAGCTGAGTAGGCAGGAATCAGTCAGCAGGCTATAATCATGGAACTCAGCTCTGAGAAATCATGCTGCTCAGCTGGCAATGATCAATAGATGAGCAGGCAGGAATTACGCAGCACAGGTGGCAATTGTCAAGGAGATGACAGGCAGGAATCGTGCAGCTCAGCTGGCAATTGTCAAGCAGATGAGCAGACAGTAATCACGCAGCTCAGCAGGCCCAGATCACGTGACTGAGCATGCACTGTTCACGTGGCTGATCACACACTAATCACGTGACTGATCATGCACTGATCATGTGACTGATCATGCACTTATCACGTGGCTATCATGCACTGATCACTTGGCTGGACATACACTGATCATGGGATTGATCGTGCACTGATCACGGTGCTATAATGCATTGACTACATGACTCCACATGCACTGATCACGTGGATGATAATGCACTGATCACGTGACTGACCATGCACTGATCACGTGGCTGATCATGCACTGATCACATGGCTGATCATGCACTGATCACGTGGCTATCATGCACTGCTCTCGTGGCTGATCTGGCAATGCTCACATAGCTACAATGTACTGCTCACGTGACTGATCATGCACTGATCACGTAATTGATCATGCACTGATCATGTGGCTGATCATGCACTGATCACCTGGCTGATCATACACTGATCACGTGACTGATCATGAACTGATCACATGACTGATCATGCACTGATCACGTGGCTATCATGCACTGATCACTTGGCTGGACATACACTGATCACGTGCCTGGTCCTGCACTGATCACGTGGCTGATCATGCACTGATCACGTGACTGATCATGCACTGATCACGTGGCTGATCATGCACTGATCACGTGGCTATCATGCACTGATCACGTGGCTGATCATGCAATGATCACGTAGCTACCATGTACTGGTCACGTGACTGATCATGCACTGATCACGTAACTGATCATGCACTGATCACGTGGCTGATCATGCACTGATCACGTGGCTGATCATGCACTGATCACGTGACTGATCATGCACTGATCACGTGACTGATCATGCACTGATCACGTGGCTATCATGCACTGATCACGTGGCTGATCATGCACTGATCACGTGCCTGATCATGCACTGATCACGTGGCTGATCATGCACTGATCACGTGACTGATCATGCACTGATCACGTGTCTGATCATGCACTGATCACGTGGCTATCATGCACTGATCACGTGGCTGATCATGCATGATCACGCAGCTACCATGTACTGATCACGTGACTGATCATGCACTGATCACGTGACTGATCATGCACTGATCACGTGGCTATCATGCACTGATCACGTGGCTGATCATGCACTGATCACGTAGCTACCATGCACTGATCACGTGACTGATCATGCACTGATCACGTGACTGATCATGCACTGATCACGTGATCATGCACTGATCACGTGGCTGATCATGCACTGATCACGTGGCTGATCATGCACTGATCACGTGACTGATCATGCACTGATCACGTGACTGATCATGCACTGATCACGTGGCTATCATGCACTGATCACGTGACTGATCATGCACTGATCACGTGACTGATCATGCACTGATCACGTGACTGATCATGCACTGATCACGTGGCTGATCATGCACTGATCACGTGGCTATCATGCACTGATCACGTGGCTGATCATGCAATGATCACGTACTACCATGTACTGGTCACGTGACTGATCATGCACTGATCACGTAATTGATCATGCACTGATCACGTGGCTCATCATGCACTGATCACGTGGCTGATCATGCACGATCACGTGACTGATCATGCACTGATCACGTGACTGATCATGCACTGATCACGTGGCTATCATGCACTGATCACGTGGCTATCATGCACTGATCACGTGGCTGATCACACACTGATCACGTGACTGATCATGCACTGATCACGTGGCTATCATGCACTGATCACGTGGCTATCATGCACTGATCACGTGGCTGATCATGCACTGATCACGTGGCTGATCATGCACTGTCACGTGACTGATCATGCACTGATCACGTGGCACTCATGCACTGATCACGTGGCTGATCATACACTGATCACGTAACTGATCATGCACTGATCACGTGGCTATCATGCACTGCTCACGTGGCTGTCATGCAATGATCACGTAGCTACCATGCACTGATCACGTGACTGATCATGCACTGATCACGTGAATGATCATGCACTGATCACGTGACTGATCATGCACTGATCACGTGGCTATCATGCACTGATCACGTGGCTGATCATGCACTGATCACGTAGCTACCATGCACTGGTCACGTGACTGATCATGCACTGATCACGTAATTGATCATGCACTGATCACGTGGCTGATCATGCACTGATCACGTGGCTGATCATGCACTGATCACGTGACTGATCATGCACTGATCACGTGGCTGATCATGCACTGATCACGTGGCTGATCATGCACTGATCACGTGGCTATCATGCACTGATCACGTGGCTGATCATGCACTGATCACGTAGCTACATGCACTGGTCACGTGACTGATCATGCACTGATCACGTAATTGATCATGCACTGATCACGTGGCTGATCATGCACTGATCACGTGGCTGATCACACACTGATCACGTGACTGATCATGCACTGATCACGTGACTGATCATGCACTGATCACGTGGCTATCATGCACTGATCACGTGGATATCATGCACTGATCACGTGGCTGATCATGCACTGATCACGTGACTGATCATGCACTGATCACGTGGCTGATCATGCACTGATCACGTGGCTATCATGCACTGATCACGTGGCTGATCATGCAATGATCACGTAGCTACCATGCACTGGTCACGTGACTGATCATGCACTGATCACGTGACTGATCATGCACTGATCACGTGACTGATCATGCACTGATCACGTGACTGATCATGCACTGATCACGTGACTGATCATGCACTGATCACGTGGCTATCATGCACTGATCACGTGGCTGATCATGCACTGATCACGCAGCTACCATGCACTGATCACATGACTGATCATGCACTGATCACATAATTGATCATGCACTGATCACGTGGCTTATCATGCATTGATCATGTGACTGATCATGTGCTGATCATGTTTGGTATCATACACTGATCATGTGCCTCTGGAGGCAATGAACAAAGAGCTGAGTAGGCAGGAATCAGTCAGCAGGCAATAATCATGGAACTCAGCTGTGAGAAATCATGCTGCTCAGCTGGCAATAATCAAGCACTGAGCAGGCAGGAATTACGCAGCACAGGTGGCAATTGTCAAGCAGATGACAGGCAGGAATCGTGCAGCTCAGCTGGCAATTGTCAAGCAGATGAGCAGACAGTAATCACGCAGCTCAGCAGGCCCTGATCACGTGACTGAGCATGCACTGTTCACGTGGCTGATCACACACTGATCACGTGACTGATCATGCACTGATCACGTGACTGATCATGCACTGATCACGTGGCTGATCATGCACTGATCACGTGGCTGATCATGCACTGATCACGGGACTGATCATGCACTGATCACGTGCTATCATGCACTGATCACATGACTGACATGCACTGATCACGTGGCTGATCATGCACTGATCACGTGACTGATCATGCACTGATCACGTGGCTGATCATGCACTGATCACGTGGCTGATCATGCACTGATCACGTGGCTATCATGCACTGATCACGTGGCTGATCATGCAATGATCACGTAGCTATCATGCACTGATCACGTGACTGATCATGCACTGATCACGTAACTGATCATGCACTGATCACGTGGCTGATCATGCACTGATCACGTGGCTGATCATGCACTGATCACGTGACTGATCATGCACTGATCACGTGACTGATCATGCACTGATCACGTGACTGATCATGCACTGATCACGTGGCTATCATGCACTGATCACGTGGCTGATCATGCACTGATCACGTAGCTACCATGTACTGATCACGTGCTGATCATGCACTGATCACGTAATTGATCATGCACTGATCACGTGGCTGATCATGCACTGATCACGTGGCTGATCATGCACTGATCACGTGACTGATCATGCACTGATCACGTGACTGATCATGCACTGATCACGTGGCTATCATGCACTGATCACGTGGCTGATCATGCACTGATCACGTGACTGATCATGCACTGATCACGTGGCTGATCATGCACTGATCACGTGACTGATCATGCACTGATCACGTGGCTGATCATGCACTGATCACGTGGCTATCATGCACTGATCACGTGGCTGATCATGCAATGATCACGTAGCTACCATGTACTGGTCACGTGACTGATCATGCACTGATCACGTAATTGATCATGCACTGATCACGTGGCTGATCATGCACTGATCACGTGGCTGATCATGCACTGATCACGTGACTGATCATGCACTGATCACGTGACTGATCATGCACTGATCACGTGGCTATCATGCACTGATCACGTGGCTGACATACACTGATCACGTGCCTGATCATGCACTGATCACGTGGCTGATCATGCACTGATCACGTGACTGATCATGCACTGATCACGTGTCTGATCATGCACTGATCACGTGGCTATCATGCACTGATCACGTGGCTGATCATGCATGATCACGCAGCTACCATGTACTGGTCACATGACTGATCATGCACTGATCACGTGACTGATCATGCACTGATCACGTGGCTATCATGCACTATCACGTGGCTGATCATGCAATGATCACGTAGCTACCATGTACTGATCACGTGAATGATCATGCACTGATCACGTGACTGATCATGCACTGATCACGTGGCTGATCATGCACTGATCACGTGGCTGATCATGCACTGATCACGTGGCTGATCATGCACTGATCACGTGACTGATCATGCACTGATCACGTGACTGATCATGCACTGATCACGTGGCTATCATGCACTGATCACGTGGCTGATCATGCACTGATCACGTGCCTGATCATGCACTGATCACATGACTGATCATGCACTGATCACGTGACTGATCATGCACTGATCACGTGGCTATCATGCACTGATCACGTGGCTGATCATGCAATGATCATGTAGCTACCATGTACTGGTCACGTGACTGATCATGCACTGATCACGTGACTGATCATGCACTGATCACGTGGCTGATCATGCACTGATCACGTGGCTGATCATGCACTGATCACGTGACTGATCATGCACTGATCACGTGGCTATCATGCACTGATCACGTGGCTGATCATGCACTGATCACGTGGCTGATCATGCACTGATCACGTGGCTGATCACACATGATCACGTGACTGATCATGCACTGATCACGTGGCTGATCATGCACTGATCACGTGGCTGATCATGCACTGATCACGTAGCTATCATGCACTGATCACGTGGCTGATCATGCAATGATCACGTAGCTACCATGTACTGGTCACGTGACTGATCATGCACTGATCACGTAACTGATCATGCACTGATCACGTGGCTGATCATGCACTGATCACGTGGCTGATCACACACACGTGACTGATCATGCACTGATCACGTGACTGATCATGCACTGATCACGTGGCTATCATGCACTGATCACGTGGCTATCATGCACTGATCACGTGGCTGATCATGCACTGATCACGTGACTGATCATGCACTGATCACGTGGCTATCATGCACTGATCACGTGGCTATCATGCACTGATCACGTGGCTGATCATGCACTGATCACGTAGCTATCATGCACTGTCACGTGACTGATCATGCACTGATCACGTAACTGATCATGCACTGATCACGTGACTGATCATGCACTGATCACGTGACTGATCATGCACTGATCACGTGACTGATCATGCACTGATCACGTGACTGATCATGCACTGATCACGTGACTGATCATGCACTGATCACGTGACTGATCATGCACTGATCACGTGACTGATCATGCACTGATCACGTGACTGATCATGCACTGATCACGTGGCTATCATGCACTGATCACGTGGCTGATCATGCACTGATCACGGGACTGATCATGCACTGATCACGGGCTATCATGCACTGACACATGACTGACATGCACTGATCACGTGGATGATCATGCACTGATCACGTGACTGATCATGCACTGATCACGTGGCTATCATGCACTGATCACGTGGCTGATCATGCAATGATCACGTAGCTACCATGTACTGGTCACGTGCCTGATCATGCACTGATCACGTAATTGATCATGCACTGATCACGTGGCTGATCATGCACTGATCACGTGGCTGATCATGCACTGATCACGTGACTGATCATGCACTGATCACGTGACTGATCATGCACTGATCACGTGGCTATCATGCACTGATCAAGTGGCTGGACATACACTGATCACGTGCCTGATCATGCACTGATC
Source organism: Bos javanicus (assembly GCF_032452875.1). Taxonomy (NCBI): domain Eukaryota; kingdom Metazoa; phylum Chordata; class Mammalia; order Artiodactyla; family Bovidae; genus Bos; species Bos javanicus. The sequence goes on from NW_026893622.1 coordinate 241,352, forward strand.
ACGTGGCTGATCATGCACTGATCACGTGACTGATCATGCACTGATCACGTGACTGATCATGCACTGATCACGTGGCTATCATGCACTGCTCACGTGGCTGATCATGCACTGATCACGTAGCTACCATGTACTGTCACGTGACTGATCATGCACTGATCACGTGGCTGATCATGCACTGATCACGTGGCTGATCATGCACTGATCACGTGGCTGATCATGCAATGATCACGTAGCTACCATGTACTGGTCACGTGACTGATCATGCACTGATCACGTGACTGATCATGCACTGATCACGTGGCTATCATGCACTGATCACGTGGCTGATCATGCACTGATCACGTGCTACCATGCACTGATCACGTGGATGATCATACACTAATCATGTGACAGATCATGCACTGATCACGTGGCTGATCATGCACTGATACCGTGACTGAGCATGGACTGATCACATGACTATCATGTAGTGATCACGTGACTTAATGGCGCTGATCATGTTACTGATCATTCGCTGATCATGTTTGCTATCATACCCTGATCATGTGCCTCTGGAGGCAATAAACAAAGAGCTGAGTAGGCACGAATCAAACAGTCAGCAGGCAAGAATCATGGAACTCAGGTGTGAGGAATCATGCTGCTCAGCTGGCAATAATCAAGCAGCTAGCAGGCAGGAATTACGCAGCACAGCTGGCAATTGTCAAGCAGATGACAGGCAGGAATCGTGCAGCTCAGCTGGCAATTGTCAAGCAGATGAGCAGACGGTAATCACGCAGCTCAGCAGGCCCTGATCACGTGACTGAGCATGCACTGTTCACGTGGCTGATCATACTCTGATCACGTGATTGATCATGCACTGATCACTTGGATATCATGCACTGATCACGTGGCTGATCATACACTGTTCACGTGTTTGACCATGCACTGATCACGTGGCTATCATGCACTGATCACGTGGCTGAACATGCACTGATCACGTGGCTGATCACACACCTGTCACGTGACATATCATGCACTGATCACGTGGCACTCATGCACTGATCACGTGGCTGATCATACTCTGCTCACGTAACTGATCATGCACACATCACGTGGCTATCATGCACTGCTCACGTGGCTCGTCATGGAATGATCACGAAGCTACCAGATACTGGTCACGTGACTGATCATGCACAGATCACGTAAATGATCATGCACTGTTCACGTGACTGATCATGTACTGATCACGTGACTGATCATGCACTGATCACGTGGCTATCATGCTCTGCTCACGTGGCTGATCATGCAACGATCACGTAGCAACCATGTACTGGTCACGTGACTGATCATGCACTGATCACGTAATTGATCATGCACTGATCACGTGGCTCATCATGCACTGATCACGTGGCTGATCACACACGTATCACGTGACTGATCATGCACTGATCACGTGACTAATCATGCACTGATCACGTGGCTATCATGCACTGATCACGTGGATATCATGCACTGATCACGTGGCTGATCACACACGTATCACGTGACTGATCATGCACTGATCACGTGGCTATCATGCACTGATCACGTGGCTATCATGCACTGATATCATGCACTGATCACGTGGCTGATCACACACTGATCACGTGACTGATCATGCACTGATCACGTGGCTATCATGCACTGATCACGTGGCTGATCATGCACTGATCACGTAGCTACCATGCACTGTCACGTGACTGATCATGCACTGATCACGTGGCTGATCATGCACTGATCACGTGACTGATCATGCACTGATCACGTGGCTGATCATGCACTGATCACGTGGCTGATCATGCACTGATCACGTGGCTGATCATGCACTGATCACGTGGCTATCATGCACTGTCACGTGACTGATCATGCACTGATCACGTGACTGATCATGCACTGATCACGTGGCTGATCATGCACTGATCACGTGACTGATCATGCACTGATCACGTGACTGATCATGCACTGATCACGTGGCTATCATGCACTGATCACGTGGCTGATCATGCACTGATCACGTGACTATCATGCACTGATCACGTGGCACTCATGCACTGATCACGTGGCTGATCATACACTGATCACGTGACTGATCATGCACTGATCACGTGGCTATCATGCACTGCTCACGTGGCTGTCATGGAATGATCACGTAGCTACCATATACTGATCACGTGACTGATCATGCACTGATCACGTGAATGATCATGCACTGATCACGTGACTGATCATGCACTGATCACGTGACTGATCATGCACTGATCACGTGGCTATCATGCACTGATCACGTGGCTGATCATGCACTGATCACGTGACTGATCATGCACTGATCACGTGGCTGATCATGCACTGATCACGTGGCTGATCACACTGATCACGTGACTGATCATGCACTGATCACGTGGCTGATCATGCACTGATCACGTGGCTGATCATGCACTGATCACGTAGCTATCATGCACTGATCACGTGGCTGATCATGCACTGATCACGTGACTACCATGCACTGGTCACGTGACTGATCATGCACTGATCACGTGATTGATCATGCACTGATCACGTGGCTGATCATGCACTGATCACGTGGCTGATCACACACGATCACGTGACTGATCATGCACTGATCACGTGACTGATCATGCACTGATCACGTGGCTATCATGCACTGATCACGTGGATGATCATGCACTGATCACGTGGCTGATCATCACACGATCACGTGACTGATCATGCACTGATCACGTGGCTATCATGCACTGCTCACGTGGCTGATCATGCACTGATCACGCAGCTACCATGTACTGGTCACATGACTGATCATGCACTGATCACGTAATTGATCATGCACTGATCACGTGGCTTATCATGCATTGATCATGTGACTGATCATGTGCTGATCATGTTTGGTGTCATACACTGATCATGTGCCTCTGGAGGCAATGAACAAAGAGCTGAGTAGGCAGGAATCAGTCAGCATGCTATAATCATGGAACTCAGCTCTGAGAAATCATGCTGCTCAGCTGGCAATAATCAAGTAGATGAGCAGGCAGGAATTACGCAGCACAGGTGGCAATTGTCAAGGAGATGACAGGCAGGAATCGTACAGCTCAGCTGGCAATTGTCAAGCAGATGAGCAGAGAGTAATCACGCAGCTCAGCAGGCCCTGATCACGTGACTGAGCATGCACTGTTCACGTGGCTGATCACACACTATCACGTGAATGATCATGCACTGATCACGAATTGTATGCACTGATCACGTGGCTATCATGCACTGATCACGTGGCTGATCATGCACTGATCACGTGACTGATCATGCACTGATCACGTGGCTATCATGCACTGATCACGTGGCTGATCATGCACTGATCACGGGACTGATCATGCACTGATCACGGGCTATCATGCACTGACTACATGACTGACATGCACTGATCACGTGATGATCATGCACTGATCACGTGACTGATCATGCACTGATCACGTGACTGATCATGCACTGATCACGTGGCTGATCATGCACTGATCACGTGGCTGATCATGCACTGATCACGTGGCACTCATGCACTGATCACGTGGCTGATCATGCACTGATCACGTGACTGATCATGCACTGATCACGTGGCTATCATGCACTGATCACGTGGCTGTCATGCATGATCACGTAGCTACCATATACTGGTCACGTGACTGATCATGCACTGATCACGTAACTGATCATGCACTGATCACGTGACTGATCATGCACTGATCACGTGGCTATCATGCACTGCTCACGTGGCTGATCATGCAATGATCACGTAGCTACCATGTACTGGTCACGTGACTGATCATGCACTGATCACGTAATTGATCATGCACTGATCACGTGGCTGATCATGCACTGATCACGTGGCTGATCACACATGATCACGTGACTGATCATGCACTGATCACGTGGCTATCATGCACTGATCACGTGGCTGATCATGCACTGATCACGTGGCTATCATGCACTGATCACGTGGCTATCATGCACTGATCACGTGGCTGATCATGCACTGATCACGTAGCTACCATGTACTGATCACGTGACTGATCATGCACTGATCACGTGGCTGATCATGCACTGATCACGTGGCTGATCATGCACTGATCACGTGACTGATCATGCACTGATCACGTGACTGATCATGCACTGATCACGTGGCTATCATGCACTGATCACGTGGCTGACATACACTGATCACGTGCCTGATCATGCACTGATCACGTGGCTGATCATGCACTGATCACGTGACTGATCATGCACTGATCACGTGTCTGATCATGCACTGATCACGTGGCTATCATGCACTGCTCACGTGGCTGATCATGTGATGATCACGCAACTACCATGTACTGGTCACATGACTGATCATGCACTGATCACGTGACTGATCATGCACTGATCACGTGGCTATCATGCACTACTCACGTGGCTGATCATGCAATGATCATGTAGCTACCATGTACTGTCACGTGAATGATCATACACTGATCACGTGACTGATCATGCACTGATCACGTGGCTATCATGCACTGATCACGTGACTGATCATGCACTGATCACGTTTATATCATGCACTGATCACATGACTGATCATGCACTGATCACGTGGATGATCATACACTAATCACGTGACAGATCATGCACTGATCACGTGGCTGATCATGCACTGATCACGTGACTGATCATGCACTGATCACATGACTATCATGCACTGATCACGTGACTGATCATGCACTGATCACGTGGCTATCATGCACTGATCACGTGGCTGATCATGCACTGATCATGTAGCTATCATGCACTGATCACGTGAATGATCATGCACTGATCACGTGACTGATCATGCACTGATCACGTGATTGATCATGCACTGATCACGTGGCTGATCATGCACTGATCACGTGGCTGATCATGCACTGATCACGTGACTGATCATGCACTGATCACGTGACTGATCATGCACTGATCACGTGGCTATCATGCACTGATCACGTGGCTGATCATGCACTGATCACGTGCCTGATCATGCACTGATCACATGACTGATCATGCACTGATCACGTGACTGATCATGCACTGATCACGTGGCTATCATGCACTACTCACGTGGCTGATCATGCAATGATCATGTAGCTACCATGTACTGGTCACGTGACTGATCATACACCCATCAGGTGACTGATCATGCACTGATCACGTGGCTGATCATGCACTGATCACGTGCCTGATCATGCACTGATCACGTGACTGATCATGCACTGATCACGTGGCTATCATGAACTGATCACGTGGCTGATCATGCACTGATCACGTGGCTGATCATGCACTGATACCGTGACTGAGCATGGACTGATCACATGACTATCATGTAGTGATCACGTGACTTAATGGCACTGATCATGTGACTGATCATGCGCTGATCATGTTTGCTATCATACACTGATCATGTGCCTCTGGAGGCAATAAACAAAGAGCTGAGTAGGCACGAATCAAACAGTCAGCAGGCAATAATCATGGAACTCAGGTGTGAGGAATCATGCTGCTCAGCTGGCAATAATCAAGCAGCTGAGCAGGCAGGAATTACGCAGCACAGCTGGCAATTGTCAAGCAGATGACAGGCAGGAATCATGCAGCTCAGCTGGCAATTGTCAAGCAGATGAGCAGACAGTAATCACGCAGCTCAGCAGGCCCTGATCACGTGACTGAGCATGCACTGTTCACGTGGCTGATCATACACTGATCACGTGACTGATCATGCACTGATCACGTGGATATCATGCACTGATCACGTGGCTGATCATACACTGTTCACGTGTCTGATCATGCACTGATCACGTGGCTGATCATGCACTGATCACGTGGCTGATCATGCACTGATCACGTGGCTGATCATGCACTGATCACGTGGCTGATCATGCACTGATCACGTGGCTGATCATGCACTGATCACGTGGCTATCATGCACTGATCACGTGGCTGATCATGCACTGATCACGTAGCTATCATGTACTGATCACGTGACTGATCATGCACTGATCACGTGGCTGATCATGCACTGATCACGTGGCTGATCATGCACTGATCACGCAGCTACCATGCACTGATCACGTGACTGATCATGCACTGATCACGTGACTGATCATGCACTGATCACGTGGCTTATCATGCACTGATCATGTGACTGATCATGCACTGATCATGTTTGGTGTCACACACTGATCATGTGCCTCTGGAGGCAATGAACATAGAGCTGAGTAGGGCGGAGTCAGTCAGCAGGGTATAATCATGGAACTCAGCTCTGAGAAATCATGCTGCTCAGCTGGCAATAATCAAGTAGATGATCAGGCAGGAATTACACAGCACAGGTGGCAATTGTCAAGCAGATGACAGGCAGGAATCGTGCAGCTCAGCTGGCAATTGTCAAGCAGATGAGCAGACAGTAATCACGCAGCTCAGCAGCCCTGATCACGTGACTGATCATGCACTGTTCACGTGGCTGATCATGCACTGATCACGTGACTGATCATGCACTGATCACGTGACTGATCATGCACTGATCACGTGGCTGATCATGCACTGATCACGTGGCTGATCATGCACTGATCACGTGGCTGATCATGCACTGATACCGTGACTGAGCATGGACTGATCACATGACTATCATGTACTGATCACGTGACTTAATGGTGCTGATCATGTGACTGATCATGCGCTGATCATGTTTGCTATCATACACTGATCATGTGCCTCTGGAGGCAATAAACAAAGAGCTGAGTAGGCACGAATCAAACAGTCAGCAGGCAATAATCATGGAACTCAGCTGTGAGGAATCATGCTGCTCAGCTGCAATAATCAAGCAGCTGAGCAGGCAGGAATTACGCAGCACAGCTGGCAATTGTCAAGCAGATGACAGGCAGGAATCATGCAGCTCAGCTGGCAATTGTCAAGCAGATGAGCAGACAGTAATCACGCAGCTCAGCAGGCCCTCATCACGTGACTGAGCATGCACTGTTCACGTGGCTGATCATACACTGATCACGTGACTGATCATGCACTGATCACGTGGATATCATGCACTGATCACGTGGCTGATCATACACTGATCACGTGTCTGACCATGCACTGATCACGTGGCTGATCATACACTGATCACGTAACTGATCATGCACTGATCACGTGGCTGATCATGCACTGATCACGTGGCTGATCATGCACTGATCACGTAGCTATCATGCACTGGTCACGTGACTGATCATGCACTGATCACGTGACTGATCATGCACTGATCACGTGGCTATCATGCACTGATCACGTGGCTGATCATGCACTGATCACGTGCCTGATCATGCACTGATCACATGACTGATCATGCACTGATCACGTGACTGATCATGCACTGATCACGTGGCTATCATGCACTACTCACGTGGCTGATCATGCAATGATCATGTAGCTACCATGTACTGGTCACGTGACTGATCATACACCCATCAGGTGACTGATCATGCACTGATCACGTGGCTGATCATGCACTGATCACGTGCCTGATCATGCACTGATCACGTGACTGATCATGCACTGATCACATGGCTATCATGCACTGATCACGTGGCTGATCATGCACTGATCACGTGGCTGATCATGCACTGATACCGTGACTGAGCATGGACTGATCACATGACTATCATGTAGTGATCACGTGACTTAATGGCACTGATCATGTGACTGATCATGCACTGATCATGTTTGCTATCATACACTGATCATGTGCCTCTGGAGGCAATAAACAAAGAGCTGAGTAGGCACGAATCAAACAGTCAGCAGGCAATAATCATGGAACTCAGGTGTGAGGAATCATGCTGCTCAGCTGGCAATAATCAAGCAGCTGAGCAGGCAGGAATTACGCAGCACAGCTGGCAATTGTCAAGCAGATGACAGGCAGGAATCGTGCAGCTCAGCTGGCAATTGTCAAGCAGATGAGCAGACAGTAATCACGCAGCTCAGCAGGCCCTGATCACGTGACTGAGCATGCACTGTTCACGTGGCTGATCATACACTGATCACGTGATTGATCATGCACTGATCACGTGGATATCATGCACTGATCACGTGGCTGATCATACACTGATCACGTGTCTGACCATGCACTGATCACGTGACTGATCATGCACTGATCACGTGGCTGATCATGCACTGATCACGTGGCTATCATGCACTGATCACGTGGCTGATCATGCACTGATCACGTAGCTATCATGCACTGTCACGTGACTGATCATGCACTGATCACGTGGCTGATCATGCACTGATCACGTGGCTGATCATGCACTGATCACGTAGCTACCATGTACTGATCACGTGACTGATCATGCACTGATCACGTAACTGATCATGCACTGATCACGTGGCTTATCATGCACTGATCATGTGACTGATCATGCACTGATCATGTTTGGTGTCACACACTGATCATGTGCCTCTGGAGGCAATGAACATAGAGCTGAGTAGGGCGGAGTCAGTCAGCAGGCTATAATCATGGAACTCAGCTCTGAGAAATCATGCTGCTCAGCTGGCAATAATCAAGTAGATGAGCAGGCAGGAATTACGCAGCACAGGTGGCAATTGTCAAGGAGATGACAGGCAGGAATCGTGCAGCTCAGCTGGCAATTGTCAAGCAGATGAGCAGACAGTAATCACGCAGCTCAGCAGGCCCTGATCACGTGACTGATCATGCACTGATCACGTGGCTGATCACACACTGATCACGTGACTGATCATGCACTGATCACGTGACTGATCATGCACTGATCACGTGGCTGATCATGCACTGATCACGTGGCTGATCATGCACTGATCACGTGGCTGATCATGCACTGATACCGTGACTGATCATGGACTGATCACATGACTATCATGCACTGATCACGTGACTTAATGGTGCTGATCATGTGACTGATCATGCGCTGATCATGTTTGCTATCATACACTGATCATGTGCCTCTGGAGGCAATAAACAAAGAGCTGAGTAGGCACGAATCAAACAGTCAGCAGGCAATAATCATGGAACTCAGCTGTGAGGAATCATGCTGCTCAGCTGGCAATAATCAAGCAGCTGAGCAGGCAGGAATTACGCAGCACAGCTGGCAATTGTCAAGCAGATGACAGGCAGGAATCATGCAGCTCAGCTGGCAATTGTCAAGCAGATGAGCAGACAGTAATCACGCAGCTCAGCAGGCCCTGATCACGTGACTGAGCATGCACTGATCACGTGGCTGATCATACACTGATCACGTGACTGATCATGCACTGATCACGTGGATATCATGCACTGATCACGTGGCTGATCATGCACTGATCACGGGCTGATCATGCACTGATCACGTGGCTGATCATACACTGATCACGTAACTGATCATGCACTGATCACGTGGCTGATCATGCACTGATCACGTGGCTGATCATGCACTGATCACGTAGCTATCATGTACTGATCACGTGACTGATCATGCACTGATCACGTGACTGATCATGCACTGATCACGTGGCTATCATGCACTGATCACGTGGCTGATCATGCACTGATCACGTGCCTGATCATGCACTGATCACATGACTGATCATGCACTGATCACGTGACTGATCATGCACTGATCACGTGGCTATCATGCACTACTCACGTGGCTGATCATGCAATGATCATGTAGCTACCATGTACTGGTCACGTGACTGATCATACACCCATCAGGTGACTGATCATGCACTGATCACGTGGCTGATCATGCACTGATCACGTGCCTGATCATGCACTGATCACGTGACTGATCATGCACTGATCACATAGCTATCATGCACTGATCACGTGGCTGATCATGCACTGATCACGTGGCTGATCATGCACTGATACCGTGACTGAGCATGGACTGATCACATGACTATCATGTAGTGATCACGTGACTTAATGGCACTGATCATGTGACTGATCATGCACTGATCATGTTTGCTATCATACACTGATCATGTGCCTCTGGAGGCAATAAACAAAGAGCTGAGTAGGCACGAATCAAACAGTCAGCAGGCAATAATCATGGAACTCAGGTGTGAGGAATCATGCTGCTCAGCTGGCAATAATCAAGCAGCTGAGCAGGCAGGAATTACGCAGCACAGCTGGCAATTGTCAAGCAGATGACAGGCAGGAATCGTGCAGCTCAGCTGGCAATTGTCAAGCAGATGAGCAGACAGTAATCACGCAGCTCAGCAGGCCCTGATCACGTGACTGAGCATGCACTGTTCACGTGGCTGATCATACACTGATCACGTGATTGATCATGCACTGATCACGTGGATATCATGCACTGATCACGTGGCTGATCATACACTGATCACGTGTCTGACCATGCACTGATCACGTGACTGATCATGCACTGATCACGTGGCTGATCATGCACTGATCACGTGGCTATCATGCACTGATCACGTGGCTGATCATGCACTGATCACGTGGCTATCATGCACTGTCACGTGACTGATCATGCACTGATCACGTGGCTGATCATGCACTGATCACGTGGCTGATCATGCAATGATCACGCAGCTATCATGCACTGATCACGTGACTGATCATGCACTGATCACGTGATTGATCATGCACTGATCACGTGGCTTATCATGCACTGATCATGTGACTGATCATGCACTGATCATGTTTGGTGTCATGCACTGATCATGTGCCTCTGGAGGCAATGAACATAGAGCTGAGTAGGCTGATCAGTCAGCAGGCTATAATCGTGGAACTCAGCTCTGAGAAATCATGCTGCTCAGCTGGCAATGATCAAGTAGATGATCAGGCAGGAATTACGCAGCACAGGTGGCAATTGTCAAGGAGATGACAGGCAGGAATCGTGCAGCTCAGCTGGCAATTGTCAAGCAGATGAGCAGACAGTAATCACGCAGCTCAGCAGCCCTGATCACGTGACTGATCATGCACTGATCACGTGGCTGATCACACACTGATCACGTGACTGATCATGCACTGATCACGTGACTGATCATGCACTGATCACGTGGCTGATCATGCACTGATCACGTGGCTATCATGCACTGATCACGTGGCTGATCATGCACTGATACCGTGACTGAGCATGGACTGATCACATGACTATCATGCACTGATCACGTGACTTAATGGTGCTGATCATGTGACTGATCATGCGCTGATCATGTTTGCTATCATACACTGATCATGTGCCTCTGGAGGCAATAAACAAAGAGCTGAGTAGGCACGAATCAAACAGTCAGCAGGCAATAATCATGGAACTCAGCTGTGAGGAATCATGCTGCTCAGCTGGCAATAATCAAGCAGCTGAGCAGGCAGGAATTACGCAGCACAGCTGGCAATTGTCAAGCAGATGACAGGCAGGAATCATGCAGCTCAGCTGGCAATTGTCAAGCAGATGAGCAGACAGTAATCACGCAGCTCAGCAGGCCCTCATCACGTGACTGAGCATGCACTGTTCACGTGGCTGATCATACACTGATCACGTGACTGATCATGCACTGATCACGTGGATATCATGCACTGATCACGTGGCTGATCATACACTGATCACGTGTCTGATCATGCACTGATCACGTGGCTGATCATGCACTGATCACGTAACTGATCATGCACTGATCACGTAACTGATCATGCACTGATCACGTGGCTGATCATGCACTGATCACGTAGCTTCCATGCACTGGTCACGTGACTGATCATGCACTGATCACGTGATTGATCATGCACTGATCACGTGGCTGATCATGCACTGATCACGTGACTGATCATGCACTGATCACGTGACTGATCATGCACTGATCACGTGGCTATCATGCACTGATCACGTGGCTGATCATGCACTGATCACGCAGCTACCATGTACTGGTCACGTGACTGATCATGCACTGATCACGTAATTGATCATGCACTGATCACGTGGCTTATCATGCATTGATCATGTGACTGATCATGTGCTGATCATGTTTGGTGTCACACACTGATCATGTGCATCTGGAGGCAATGAACAAAGAGCTGAGTAGGCAGGCTATAATCATGGAACTCAGCTCTGAGAAATCATGCTGCTCAGCTGGCAATAATCAAGTAGATGAGCAGGCAGGAATTATGCAGCACAGGTGGCAATTGTCAAGGAGATGACAGGCAGGAATCGTACATCTCAGCTGGCAATTGTCAAGCACATGAGCAGACAGTAATCACGCAGCTAGCAGGCCCTGATCACGTGACTGATCATGCACTGATCACGTGGCTGATCACACACTGATCACGTGACTGATCATGCACTGATCACGTGACTGTCATGCACTGATCACGTGGCTATCATGCACTGATCACGTGGCTGATCATGCACTGATCATGTGACTGATCATGCACTGATCACGTGGCTATCATGCACTGATCACGTGGCTGATCATGCACTGATCACGTGACTGATCATGCACTGATCACGGGCTATCATGCACTGATCACATGACTCCACATGCACTGATCACGTGATGATCATGCACTGATCACGTGACTGATCATGCACTGATCACGTGACTGATCATGCACTGATCACGTGGCTGATCATGCACTGATCACGTGGCTGATCATGCACTGATCACGTGGCACTCATGCACTGATCACGTGACTGATCATGCACTGATCACGTGACTGATCATGCACTGATCACGTGGCTATCATGCACTGATCACGTGGCTGATCATGCAATGATCACGTAGCTACCATGTACTGGTCACGTGACTGATCATGCACTGATCACGTGACTGATCATGCACTGATCACGTGGCTATCATGCACTGATCACGAGAATGATCATGCACTGATCACGTCTATATCATGCACTGATCACATGACTGCCCATGCACTGATCACGTGGATGATCATACACTAATCATGTGACAGATCATGCACTGATCACGTGGCTGATCATGCACTGATACCGTGACTGAGCATGGACTGATCACATGACTATCATGTAGTGATCACGTGACTTAATGGCGCTGATCATGTGACTGATCATGCGCTGATCATGTTTGCTATCATACACTGATCATGTGCCTCTGGAGGCAATAAACAAAGAGCTGAGTAGGCACGAATCAAACAGTCAGCAGGCAAGAATCATGGAACTCAGGTGTGAGGAATCATGCTGCTCAGCTGGCAATAATCAAGCAGCTAGCAGGCAGGAATTACGCAGCACAGCTGGCAATTGTCAAGCAGATGACAGGCAGGAATCGTGCAGCTCAGCTGGCAATTGTCAAGCAGATGAGCAGACAGTAATCACGCAGCTCAGCAGGCCCTGATCACGTGACTGAGCATGCACTGTTCACGTGGCTGATCATACACTGATCACGTGACTGATCATGCACTGATCACGTGGCTATCATGCACTGATCACGTGGCTGATCATGCACTGTTCACGTGGCTGATCACACACTGTCACGTGACATATCATGCACTGATCACGTGGCACTCATGCACTGATCACGTGGCTGATCATACTCTGCTCACGTAACTGATCATGCACACATCACGTGGCTATCATGCACACTCACGTGGCTCGTCATGGAATGATCACGTAGCTACCATTTACTGGTCACGTGACTGATCATGCACTGATCACGTAAATGATCATGCACTGTTAACGTGACTGATCATGTACTGATCACGTGACTGATCATGCACTGATCACGTGGCTATCATGCACTGCTCACGTGGCTGATCATGCAATGATCACGTAGCAACCATGTACTGGTCACGTGACTGATCATGCACTGATCACGTAATTGATCATGCACTGATCACGTGGCTCATCATGCACTGATCACGTGGCTGATCACACACGTATCACGTGACTGATCATGCACTGATCACGTGACTAATCATGCACTGATCACGTGGCTATCATGCACTGATCACGTGGATATCATGCACTGATCACGTGGCTGATCACACACGTATCACTTGACTGATCATGCACTGATCACGTGGCTATCATGCACTGATCACGTGGCTATCATGCACTGATATCATGCACTGATCACGTGGCTGATCATGCACTGATCACGTGACTGATCATGCACTGATCACGTGGCTATCATGCACTGATCACGTGGCTGATCATGCAATGATCACGTAGCTACCATGTACTGTCACGTGACTGATCATGCACTGATCACGTGGCTGATCATGCACTGATCACGTGACTGATCATGCACTGATCACGTGGCTGATCATGCACTGATCACGCAGCTATCATGCACTGATCACATGACTGATCATGCACTGATCACGTGGCTGATCATGCACTGATCACGTAACTGATCATGCACTGATCACGTGGCTTATCATGCACTGATCATGTGATTCATCATGTGCTGATCATGTTTGGTGTCATACACTGATCATGTGCCTCTGGAGGCAATGAACAAAGAGCTGAGTAGGCAGGAATCAGTAGGCAATAATCATGGAACTCAGCTCTGAGAAATCATGCTGCTCAGCTGGCAATAATCAAGCAGATGAGCAGGCAGGAATTATGCAGCACAGCTGGCAATTGTCAAGCAGATGACAGGCAGGAATCGTGCAGCTCAGCTGGCAATTGTCAAGCAGATGAGCAGACAGTAATCACGCAGCTCAGCAGGCCCTGATCACGTGACTGAGCATGCACTGTTCACGTGGCTGATCATACACTGATCACGTGACTGATCATGCACTGATCACGTGGCTATCATGCACTGATCACGTGGCTGATCATGCACTGATCACGTAGTTGTATGCACTGATCACGTGGCTGATCATGCACTGATCACGTGGCTGATCATGCACTGATCACGTGACTGATCATGCACTGATCACGTGGCTATCATGCACTGATCACGTGGCTGATCATACACTGATCACGGGACTGATCATGCACTGATCACGGGCTATCATGCACTGACTACATGACTGATCATGCACTGATCACGTGCTGATCATGCACTGATCACGTGACTGATCATGCACTGATCACGTGACTGATCATGCACTGATCACGTGGCTATCATGCACTGATCACGTGGCTGATCATGCACTGATCACGTGACTGATCATGCACTGATCACGTGGCTGATCATGCACTGCTCACGTGGCTGATCATGCAATGATCACGTAGCTACCATGTACTGGTCACGCGACTGATCATGCACTGATCACGTAAATGATCATGCACTGATCACGTGACTGATCATGCACTGATCACGTGACTGATCATGCACTGATCACGTGGCTATCATGCACTGATCACGTGGCTGATCATGCAATGATCACGTAGCTACCATGTACTGATCACGTGACTGATCATGCACTGATCACGTAATTGATCATGCACTGATCACGTGGCTGATCATGCACTGATCACGTGACTGATCATGCACTGATCACGTGACTGATCATGCACTGATCACGTGACTATCATGCACTGATCACGTGGCTGATCATGCACTGATCACGTGACTGATCATGCACTGATCACGTGACTATCATGCACTGATCACGTGGCTATCATGCACTGATCACGTGGCTGATCATGCACTGATCACGTGACTGATCATGCACTGATCACGTGACTGATCATGCACTGATCACGTGGCTATCATGCACTGATCACGTGGCTGATCATGCACTGATCACGTGACTGATCATGCACTGATCACGTGACTGATCATGCACTGATCACGTGGTATCATGCACTGATCACGTGGCTGATCATGCACTGATCACGTGGCTGATCATGCACTGATCACGTGGCTGATCATGCACTGATCACGTGGCTGATCATGCACTGATCACGTGGCTATCATGCACTGATCACGTGGCTGATCATGCAATGATCACGTAGCTACCATGCACTGGTCACGTGACTGATCATGCACTGATCACGTAATTGATCATGCACTGATCACGTGACTGATCATGCACTGATCACGTGACTGATCATGCACTGATCACGTGACTGATCATGCACTGATCACGTGGCTATCATGCACTGATCACGTGGCTGATCATGCAATGATCACGCAGCTACCATGCACTGATCACGTGACTGATCATGCACTGATCACGTAACTGATCATGCACTGATCACGTGGCTTATCATGCACTGATCATGTGACTGATCATGTGCTGATCATGTTTGGTGTCACACACTGATCATGTGCCTCTGGAGGCAATGAACATAGAGCTGAGTAGGCAGGAATCAGTCAGCAGGCTATAATCATGGAACTCAGCTCTGAGAAATCATGCTGCTCAGCTGGCAATGATCAAGTAGATGAGCAGGCAGGAATTACGCAGCACAGGTGGCAATTGTCAAGCAGATGACAGGCAGGAATCGTGCAGCTCAGCTGGCAATGGTCAAGCAGATGAGCAGACAGTAATCACGCAGCTCAGCAGGCCCTGATCACGTGACTGAGCATGCACTGTTCACGTGGCTGATCACACACTGATCACGTGACTGATCATGCACTGATCACGTGACTGATCATGCACTGATCACGTGGCTATCATGCACTGATCACGTGGCTGATCATGCACTGATCACGGGACTGATCATGCACTGATCACGTGCTATCATGCACTGATACATGACTGATCATGCACTGATCACGTGGCTGATCATGCACTGATCACGTGACTGATCATGCACTGATCACGTGGCTGATCATGCACTGATCACGTGGCTGATCATGCACTGATCACGTGGCTGATCATGCAATGATCACGTAGCTACAATGTACTGATCACGTGACTGATCATGCACTGATCACGTAATTGATCATGCACTGATCACGTGGCTGATCATGCACTGATCACGTGGCTGATCATGCACTGATCACGTGACTGATCATGCACTGATCACGTGACTGATCATGCACTGATCACGTGGCTATCATGCACTGATCACGTGGCTGATCATGCACTGATCACGTGCCTGATCATGCACTGATCACGTGGCTGATCATGCACTGATCACGTGACTGATCATGCACTGATCACGTGGCTGATCATGCACTGATCACGTGGCTATCATGCACTGATCATGTGGCTGATCATGCAATGATCACGTAGCTACCATGTACTGATCACGTGACTGATCATGCACTGATCACGTAATTGATCATGCACTGATCACGTGGCTGATCATGCACTGATCACGTGGCTGATCATGCACTGATCACGTGACTGATCATGCACTGATCACGTGACTGATCATGCACTGATCACGTGGCTATCATGCACTGATCACGTGGCTGATCATGCACTGATCACGTGACTGATCATGCACTGATCACGTGACTGATCATGCACTGATCACGTGGCTATCATGCACTGATCACGTGGCTGATCATGCACTGATCACGTAGCTATCATGCACTGATCACGTGACTGATCATGCACTGATCACGTGACTGATCATGCACTGATCACGTGGCTGATCATGCACTGATCACGTGGCTGATCATGCACTGATCACGTGGCTGATCATGCACTGATCACGTGACTGATCATGCACTGATCACGTGACTGATCATGCACTGATCACGTGGCTATCATGCACTGATCACGTGGCTGATCATGCACTGATCACGTGACTGATCATGCACTGATCACGTGACTGATCATGCACTGATCACGTGGCTGATCATGCACTGATCACGTGGCTATCATGCACTGATCACGTGGCTGATCATGCAATGATCACGTAGCTACCATGTACTGGTCACGTGACTGATCATGCACTGATCACGTAATTGATCATGCACTGATCACGGGCTCATCACGCACTGATCACGTGGCTGATCACACACGTATCACGTGACTGATCATGCACTGATCACGTGACTGATCATGCACTGATCACGTGGCTATCATGCACTGATCACGTGGATATCATGCACTGATCACGTGGCTGATCACACAAGTATCACGTGACTGATCATGCACTGATCACGTGGCTATCATGCACTGATCACGTGGCTATCATGCACTGATCACGTGGCTGATCATGCACTGATCACGTAGCTACCATGCAGATGTCACGTGACTGATCATGCACTGATCAGTAATTGATCATGCACTGATCACGTGACTGATCATGCACTGATCACGTGACTGATCATGCACTGATCACGTGACTGATCATGCACTGATCACGTGGCTATCATGCACTGATCACGTGGCTGATCATGCAATGATCACGCAGCTACCATGCACTGATCACGTGACTGATCATGCACTGATCACATGACTGATCATGCACTGATCACGTGGCTTATCATGCATTGATCATGTGACTGATCATGTGCTGATCATGTTTGGTGTCATACACTGATCATGTGCCTCTGGAGGCAATGAACAAAGAGCTGAGTAGGCAGGAATCAGTCAGCAGGCTATAATCATGGAACTCAGCTCTGAGAAATCATGCTGCTCAGCTGGCAATAATCAAGCAGATTAGCAGGCAGGAATTACGCAGCACAGGTGGCAATTGTCAGGGAGATGACAGGCAGGAATCGTGCAGCTCAGCTGGCAATTGTCAAGCAGATGAGCAGACAGTAATCACGCAGCTCAGCAGGCCCTGATCACGTGACTGAGCATGCACTGTTCACGTGGCTGATCACACACTGATCACGTGACTGATCATGCACTGATCACGTGACTGATCATGCACTGATCACGTGGCTATCATGCACTGATCACGTGGCTGATCATACACTGATCACGGGACTGATCATGCACTGATCACGGGCTATCATGCACTGATACATGACTGACATGCACTGATCACGTGGCTGATCATGCACTGATCACGTGACTGATCATGCACTGATCACGTGGCTATCATGCACTGATCACGTGGCTGATCATGCACTGATCACGTAGCTACCATGCACTGATCACGTGACTGATCATGCACTGATCACGTAATTGATCATGCACTGATCACGTGGCTGATCATGCACTGATCACGTGGCTGATCATGCACTGATCACGTGACTGATCATGCACTGATCACGTGACTGATCATGCACTGATCACGTGGCTATCATGCACTGATCACGTGGCTGATCATGCACTGATCACGTGCCTGATCATGCACTGATCACGTGGCTGATCATGCACTGATCACGTGACTGATCATGCACTGATCACGTGACTGATCATGCACTGATCACGTGGCTATCATGCACTGATCACGTGGCTGATCATGCACTGATCACGTAGCTATCATGTACTGATCACGTGACTGATCATGCACTGATCACGTGGCTGATCATGCACTGATCACGTGGCTGATCATGCACTGATCACGTGGCTGATCATGCATGATCACGCAGCTACCATGTACTGGTCACATGACTGATCATGCACTGATCACGTGACTGATCATGCAGTGATCACGTGGCTATCATGCACTACTCACGTGGCTGATCATGCAATGATCATGTAGCTACCATGTACAGGTCACGTGAATGATCATACACCCATCAGGTGACTGATCATGCACTGATCACGTGGCTATCATGCACTGATCACGAGACTGATCATGCACTGATCACGTCTATATCATGCACTGATCACATGACTGCCCATGCACTGATCACGTGGATGATCATACACTAATCATGTGACAGATCATGCACTGATCACGTGGCTGATCATGCACTGATACCGTGACTGAGCATGGACTGATCACATGACTATCATGTAGTGATCACGTGACTTAATGGCGCTGATCATGTGACTGATCATGCGCTGATCATGTTTGCTATCATACACTGATCATGTGCCTCTGGAGGCAATAAACAAAGAGCTGAGTAGGCACGAATCAAACAGTCAGCAGGCAAGAATCATGGAACTCAGGTGTGAGGAATCATGCTGCTCAGCTGGCAATAATCAAGCAGCTAGCAGGCAGGAATTACGCAGCACAGCTGGCAATTGTCAAGCAGATGACAGGCAGGAATCGTGCAGCTCAGCTGGCAATTGTCAAGCAGATGAGCATACAGGAATCACGCAGCTCAGCAGGCCCTGATCACGTGACTGAGCATGCACTGTTCACGTGGCTGATCATACTCTGATCACGTGATTGATCATGCACTGATCACTTGGATATCATGCACTGATCACGTGGCTGATCATACACTGTTCACGTGTCTGATCATGCACTGATCACGTGGCTATCATGCACTGATCACGTGGCTGAACATGCACTGTTCACGTGGCTGATCACACACCTGTCACGTGACATATCATGCACTGATCACGTGGCACTCATGCACTGATCACGTGGCTGATCATACTCTGCTCACGTAACTGATCATGCACACATCACGTGGCTATCATGCACTGCTCACGTGGTTCGTCATGGAATGATCACGTAGCTACCATATACTGGTCACGTGACTGATCATGCACAGATCACGTAAAAGATCATGCACTGTTAACGTGACTGATCATGTACTGATCACGTGACTGATCATGCACTGATCACGTGGCTATCATGCTCTGCTCACGTGGCTGATCATGCAACGATCACGTAGCAACCATGTACTGGTCACGTGACTGATCATGCACTGATCACGTAATTGATCCTGCACTGATCACGTGGCTCATCATGCACTGATCACGTGGCTGATCACACACGTATCACGTGACTGATCATGCACTGATCACGTGACTAATCATGCACTGATCACGTGGCTATCCTGCACTGATCACGTGGATATCATGCACTGATCACGTGGCTGATCACACACGTATCACGTGACTGATCATGCACTGATCACGTGGCTATCATGCACTGATCACGTAGCTATCATGCACTGATATCATGCACTGATCACGTGGCTGATCACACACGTATCACGTGACTGATCATGCACTGATCACGTGGCTATCATGCACTGATCACGTGGCTGATCATGCACTGATCACGTAGCTACCATGTACTGTCACGTGACTGATCATGCACTGATCACGTGGCTGATCATGCACTGATCACGTGACTGATCATGCACTGATCACGTGGCTGATCATGCACTGATCACGCAGCTATCATGCACTGGTCACATGAATGATCATGCACTGATCACGTGGCTGATCATGCACTGATCACGTAACTGATCATGCACTGATCACATGGCTTATCATGCACTGATCATGTGATTCATCATGTGCTGATCATGTTTGGTGTCATACACTGATCATGTGCCTCTGGAGGCAATGAACAAAGAGCTGAGTAGGCAGGAATCAGTAGGCAATAATCATGGAACTCAGCTCTGAGAAATCATGCTGCTCAGCTGGCAATAATCAAGCAGATGAGCAGGCAGGAATTATGCAGCACAGGTGGCAATTGTCAAGGAGATGACAGGCAGGAATCGTGCAGCTCAGCTGGCAATTGTCAAGCAGATGAGCAGACAGTAATCACGCAGCTCAGCAGGCCCTGATCACGTGACTGAGCATGCACTGTTCACGTGGCTGATCACACACTGATCACGTGAATGATCATGCACTGATCACGTGGCTATCATGCACTGATCACGTGATTGATCATGCACTGATCACGTAATTGTCATGCACTGATCACGTGGCTATCATGCACTGATCACGTGGCTGATCATGCACTGATCACGTGACTGATCATGCACTGATCACGTAGCTATCATGCACTGATCACGTGGCTGATCATACACTGATCACGGGACTGATCATGCACTGATCACGGGCTATCATGCACTGATACATGACTGATCATGCACTGATCACGTGCTGATCATGCACTGATCACGTGACTGATCATGCACTGATCACGTGACTGATCATGCACTGATCACGTGGCTATCATGCACTGATCACGTGGCTGATCATGCACTGATCACGTGACTGATCATGCACTGATCACGTGGCTGATCATGCACTGATCACGTGGCTGATCATGCACTGATCACGTAGCTATCATGCACTGGTCACGTGACTGATCATGCACTGATCACGTAAATGATCATGCACTGATCACGTGACTGATCATGCACTGATCACGTGACTGATCATGCACTGATCACGTGGCTATCATGCACTGATCACGTGGCTGATCATGCAATGATCACGTAGCTACCATGTACTGATCACGTGACTGATCATGCACTGATCACGTAATTGATCATGCACTGATCACGTGGCTGATCATGCACTGATCACGTGACTGATCATGCACTGATCACGTGACTGATCATGCACTGATCACGTGACTATCATGCACTGATCACGTGGCTGATCATGCACTGATCACGTGACTGATCATGCACTGATCACGTGACTATCATGCACTGATCACGTGGCTATCATGCACTGATCACGTGGCTGATCATGCACTGATCACGTTCCTGATCATGCACTGATCACGTGACTGATCATGCACTGATCACGTGGCTATCATGCACTGATCACGTGGCTATCATGCACTGATCACGTGGCTGATCATGCACTGATCACGTGACTGATCATGCACTGATCACGTGGTATCATGCACTGATCACGTGGCTGATCATGCACTGATCACGTGACTGATCATGCACTGATCACGTGGCTATCATGCACTGATCACGTGGCTGATCATGCACTGATCACGTAGCTACATGCACTGATCACGTGACTGATCATGCACTGATCACGTAATTGATCATGCACTGATCACGTGACTGATCATGCACTGATCACGTGACTGATCATGCACTGATCACGTGGCTATCATGCACTGCTCACGTGGCTGATCATGCAATGATCACGTAGCTACCATGTACTGGTCACGTGACTGATCATGCACTGATCACGTAATTGATCATGCACTGATCACGTGGCTGATCATGCACTGATCACGTACTGATCATGCACTGATCACGTGACTGATCATGCACTGATCACGTGGCTATCATGCACTGATCACGTGGCTGATCATGCACTGATCACGTGACTGATCATGCACTGATCACGTGACTGATCATGCACTGATCACGTGGATATCATGCACTGATCACGTGGCTGATCATGCACTGATCACGTGGCTGATCATGCACTGATCACGTGGCTGATCATGCACTGATCACGTGACTGATCATGCACTGATCACGTGGCATCATGCACTGATCACGTGGCTGATCATACACTGATCACGTGACTGATCATGCACTGATCACGTGGCTATCATGCACTGATCACGTGGCTGATCATGCAATGATCACGTAGCTACCATATACTGGTCACGTGACTGATCATGCACTGATCACGTAAATGATCATGCACTGATCACGTGACTGATCATGCACTGATCACGTGGCTGATCATGCACTGATCACGTGGCTATCATGCACTGATCACGTGGCTATCATGCACTGATCACGTGGCTGATCATGCACTGATCACGTAGCTATCATGCACTGATCACGTGACTGATCATGCACTGATCACGTAATTGATCATGCACTGATCACGTGACTGATCATGCACTGATCACGTGGCTGATCACACACTGATCACGTGACTGATCATGCACTGATCACGTGGCTATCATGCACTGATCACGTGGCTGATCATGCACTGATCACGTGGCTATCATGCACTGATCACGTGGCTGATCATGCACTGATCACGTGCTATCATGCACTGATCACGTGACTGATCATGCACTGATCACGTGACTGATCATGCACTGATCACGTGGCTGATCATGCACTGATCACGTGGCTATCATGCACTGATCACGTGGCTGATCATGCACTGATCACGCAGCTATCATGCACTGATCACGTGACTGATCATGCACTGATCACGTGGCTGATCATGCACTGATCACGTGACTGATCATGCACTGATCACGTGACTGATCATGCACTGATCACGTGGCTATCATGCACTGATCACGTGCCTGATCATGCACTGATCACGTGACTGATCATGCACTGATCACGTGACTGATCATGCACTGATCACGTGACTGATCATGCACTGATCACGTGGCTATCATGCACTGATCACGTGGCTGATCATGCACTGATCACGTGACTGATCATGCACTGATCACATGACTGATCATGCACTGATCACGTGACTGATCATGCACTGATCACGTGGCTATCATGCACTGATCACGTGGCTGATCATGCACTGATCACGTGACTGATCATGCACTGATCACGTGGCTATCATGCACTGATCACGTGGCTGATCATGCACTGATCACGTGGCTGATCATGCACTGATCACATGACTGATCATGCACTGATCACGCCACTGATCATGCACTGATCACGTGGCTATCATGCACTGATCACGTGGCTGATCATGCACTGATCACGTGACTGATCATGCACTGATCACGTGACTGATCATGCACTGATCACGTGGATATCATGCACTGATCACGTGGCTGATCATGCACTGATCACGTGTCTGATCATGCACTGATCACGTGGCTGATCATGCACTGATCACGTGACTGATCATGCACTGATCACGTGGCTATCATGCACTGATCACGTGGCTGATCATGCACTGATCACGTGGCTGATCATGCACTGTCACGTGACTGATCATGCACTGATCACGTGGCACTCATGCACTGATCACGTGGCTGATCATACACTGATCACGTAACTGATCATGCACTGATCACGTGGCTATCATGCACTGCTCACGTGGCTGATCATGCAATGATCACGTAGCTACCATGCACTGGTCACGTGACTGATCATGCACTGATCACGTAAATGATCATGCACTGATCACGTGACTGATCATGCACTGATCACGTGGCTGATCATGCACTGATCACGTGGCTATCATGCACTGATCACGTGGCTATCATGCACTGATCACGTGGCTGATCATGCACTGATCACGTAGCTATCATGTACTGATCACGTGACTGATCATGCACTGATCACGTAATTGATCATGCACTGATCACGTGACTGATCATGCACTGATCACGTGGCTGATCACACTGATCACGTGACTGATCATGCACTGATCACGTGGTGATCATGCACTGATCACGTGGATCATGCACTGATCACGTGGCTATCATGCACTGATCACGTGGCTGATCATGCACTGATCACGTAGCTATCATGCACTGATCACGTGACTGATCATGCACTGATCACGTGACTGATCATGCACTGATCACGTGGCTGATCATGCACTGATCACGTGGCTATCATGCACTGATCACGTGGCTGATCATGCACTGATCACGTAGCTATCATGCACTGATCACGTGACTGATCATGCACTGATCACGTGGCTGATCATGCACTGATCACGTGACTGATCATGCACTGATCACGTGACTGATCATGCACTGATCACGTGGCTATCATGCACTGATCACGTGCCTGATCATGCACTGATCACGTGGCTGATCATGCACTGATCACGTGACTGATCATGCACTGATCACGTGACTGATCATGCACTGATCACGTGGCTATCATGCACTGATCACGTGGCTGATCATGCACTGATCACGTGACTGATCATGCACTGATCACGTGACTGATCATGCACTGATCACGTACTGATCATGCACTGATCACGTGATGATCATGCACTGATCACGTGGCTGATCATGCACTGATCACGTGGCTGATCATGCACTGATCACGTGGCTGATCATGCACTGATACCGTGACTGAGCATGGACTGATCACATGACTATCATGTAGTGATCACGTGACTTAATGGCGCTGATCATGTGACTGATCATGCGCTGATCATGTTTGCTATCATACACTGATCATGTGCCTCTGGAGGCAATAAACAAAGAGCTGAGTAGGCACGAATCAAACAGTCAGCAGGCAATAATCATGGAACTCAGCTGTGAGGAATCATGCTGCTCAGCTGGCAATAATCAAGCAGCTGAGCAGGCAGGAATTACGCAGCACAGCTGGCAATTGTCAAGCAGATGACAGGCAGGAATCATGCAGCTCAGCTGGCAATTGTCAAGCAGATGAGCAGACAGTAATCACGCAGCTCAGCAGGCCCTGATCACGTGACTGAGCATGCACTGTTCACGTGGCTGATCATACACTGATCACGTGATTGATCATGCACTGATCACTTGGATATCATGCACTGATCACGTGGCTGATCATACACTGTTCACGTGTCTGACCATGCACTGATCACGTGGCTGATCATACACTGCTCACGTAACTGATCATGCACTGATCACGTAACTGATCATGCACTGATCACGTGGCTGATCATGCACTGATCACGTGGCTGATCATGCACTGTCACGTGACTGATCATGCACTGATCACGTAACTGATCATGCACTGATCACGTGGCTGATCATGCACTGATCACGTGACTGATCATGCACTGATCACGTGACTGATCATGCACTGATCACGTGGCTATCATGCACTGATCACGTGGCTGATCATGCACTGTCACGTGACTGATCATGCACTGATCACGTGGCATCATGCACTGATCACGTGGCTGATCATGCACTGATCACGTGACTGATCATGCACTGATCACGTGGCTATCATGCACTGATCACGTGGCTGATCATGGAATGATCACGTAGCTACCATGTACTGGTCACGTGACTGATCATGCACTGATCACGTAATGATCATGCACTGATCACGTGGCTGATCATGCACTGATCACGTGGCTGATCATGCACTGATCACGTGACTATCATGCACTGATCACGTGACTGATCATGCACTGATCACGTGGCTGATCATGCACTGATCACGTGGCTGATCATGCACTGATCACGTGGCTGATCACACATGATCACGTGACTGATCATGCACTGATCACGTGGCTATCATGCACTGATCACGTGGCTATCATGCACTGATCACGTGGCTATCATGCACTGATCACGTGGCTGATCATGCACTGATCACGTAGCTACCATGCACTGGTCACGTGACTGATCATGCACTGATCACGTGATTGATCATGCACTGATCACGTGGCTGATCATGCACTGATCACGTGGCTGATCATGCACTGATCACGTGACTGATCATGCACTGATCACGTGACTGATCATGCACTGATCACGTGGCTATCATGCACTGATCACGTGGCTATCATGCACTGATCACGTGGCTGATCTGCACACGTATCACGTGATTGATCATGCACTGATCACGTGGCTGATCATGCACTGATCACGTGGCTATCATGCACTGCTCACGTGGCTGATCATGCAGTGATCACGTAGCTACCATGTAGTGGTTACATGACTGATCATGCACTGATCACGTTATTGATCATGCACTGATCACCTGGCTTATCATGCATTCATCATGTGACTGATCATGTGCTGATTATATTTGGTGTCACACACTGATCATGTGCATCTGGAGGCAATGAACAAAGAGCTGACTAGGCAGGAATCAGTCAGCAGGCTATAATCATGGAACTCAGCTCTGAGAAATCATGCTGCTCAGCTGGCAATAATCAAGTAGATGAGCAGGCAGGAATTATGCAGCACAGGTGGCAATTGTCAAGGAGATGACAGGCAGGAATCGTACATCTCAGCTGGCAATTGTCAAGCACATGAGCAGACAGTAATCACGTAGCTCAGCAGGCCCTGATAACGTGACTGAGCATGCACTGTTCACGTCGCTGATCACACACTGATCACGTGAATGATCATGCACTGATCACGTAATTGTATGCACTGCTCACGTGGCTATCATGCACTGATGACGTGGCTGATCATGCGCTGATCATGTAACTGATTATGCACTGATCACGTAGATATCTTGCACTGATCACTTGGCTGATCATACACTCATCACGGGACTGATCGTCCACTGATTACGGCGCTATCATGCATTGACAACATGACTCCACATGCACTGACCACGTGATGATCATGCACTGATCACGTGACTGACCATGCACTGATCATGTAATTGATCATGCACTGGTCATGTGGCTGATTATGCACTGATCACGTGGTTGATCATGCACTGATCACGTGGCACTCATGCACTGATCACGTGGCTGATCATACTCTGCTCACGTAAATGATCATGCACACATCACGTGGCTATCATGCACTGCTCACGTGGCTCGTCATTGAATGATCACGTAGCTACCATATACTGGTCACGTGACTGATCATGTAAATGATCATGCACTGTTCACGTGACTGATCATGCACTGATCACGTAATTGATCATGCACTGATCATGTGGCTGATCATGCACTGATCACGTGGCTGATCATACAATGATCACGTAACTGATCATGCACACATCACATGGCTATCATGCACTGCTCACGTGGCTGTCATGGAATGATCACGTAGCTACCATGTACTGGTCACGTGACTGATCATGCAAAGATCATGTAAATGATCATGCACTGTTCACGTGACTGAACATGCACTGATCACGTGGCTATCATGCTCTGCTCACGTAGCTGATCATGCAATGATCATGTAGCAACCATGTAGTGGTCATGTGACTGATCATGCACTGATCCGTGACTGATCATGCACTGATCACGTGGCTATCATGCACTACTCACGTGGCTGATCAAACACTGATCACCTGCCTGTTCATGCACAGATCACGTGACTAATCATGAACTGATCACATAGCAATCATTCACTGATCACCTGGATGATCATGCACTGATCACGTGGCTGATCATGCACTGATCACGTGGCTATCATGCACTGATACCGTGACTTAGCATGGACTGATCACATGACTATCATGTAGTGATCACGTGACTTAATGGTGCTGACCATGTGACTGATCATGCGCTGAGCATGTTTGCTATCATACACTGATCATGTGCCTCTGGAGGCAATAAACATAGAGCTGAGTACGCACGAATCAAACAGTCAGCAGGCAATAATCATGGAACTCAGCTGTGAGGAATCATGCTGCTCAGCTGGCAATAATCAAGCAGCTGAGCAGGCAGGAATTACACAGCACAGCTGGCATTGTCAAGCAGATGACAGGCAGGAATCATGCAGCTCAGCTGGAAATTGTCAAGCAGATGAGCAGACAGTAATCACGCAGCTCAGCAGGCCCTGGTCACGTGACTGAGCATGCACTGTTCACGTGGCTGATCACACACTGATCACGTGATTGATCATTCACTGATCACTTGGATATCATGCACTGATCACGTGGCTAATCATACACTGTTCACGGGTCTGACCATGCACTGATCACGTGGCTGATCATACACTGCTCACGTAACTGATCATGCACTGATCACGTAATTGATCATGCACTGATCACGTGGCTGATCATGCAATGATCACTTAGCTACCATGTACTGGTCCCGTGAGTGATCATGCAATGATCACGTAATTGATCATGCACTGATCACGTGGCTGATCATGCACTGAACACGTGACTGATCATGCACTGATCACGTGGCTATCATGCACTGCTCACTTGGCTGATCATGCAGTGATCACGCAGCTACCATGTAGTGGTTACATGACTGATCATGCACTGATCACGTAATTGATCATGCCCTGATCACCTGGCTTATCATGCATTCATCATGTGACTGATCATGTGCTGATCATGTTTGGTGTCACACACTGATCATGTGCATCTGTAGGCAATGAACAAAGAGCTGAGTAGGCAGGAATCAGTCAGCAGGCTATAATCATGGAACTCAGCTCTCAGAAATCATGCTGCTCAGCTGGCAATAATCAAGTAGATGAGCAGGCAGGAATTATGCAGCACAGGTGGCAATTGTCAAGGAGATGACAGGCAGGAATCGTACATCTCAGCTGGCAATTGTCAAGCAGATGAGCAGACAGTAATCACGCAGCTCAGCAGGCCCTGATCACGTGACTGAGCATGCACTGTTCACGTCGCTGATCACACACCTATCACGTGACTGATCATGCACATATCACATAATTGATCATGCACTGGTCATGTGGCTGATCATGCACTGATCACGTGGCTGATCATACACTGATCACGTGACTGATCATGCACTGATAATGTGGCTCTCATGCACTGATCACTTGGCTGGTCATACTGATCACGTGCCTCGTCATGCACTGATCGCGTGGCTGATCATGCACTGATCATGTGGCTATCATGCACTGATCACTTGGCTGGTCATACTGATCACGTGCCTCGTCATGCACTGATCACGTGGCTGATCATGCACTGATCACGTGACTGATCATGCACTGATCACGCGGCTATCATGCAGTGATCACGTGGCTATCATGCACAGATCACATGGCTGATCATGAAATGATCACCTAGCTACTATATACTGGTCACGTGACTGATCATGCACTGATCACGTGGCTGATCATGCACTGCTCACGTGACTGATCATGCACTGTTCATGAGACTCATCATGCACTGATCACGTGGATATCATGCACTGCTTACGTGGCTGGTCATACAATGTTCACATAGCTACCATGTACTGGTCACATGACTGATCATGCACTGATCACGTGGCTGATCATACACTGCTCACGTGACTGATCATGCACTCTTAACGAGACTCATCATACACTGATCACGTGGCTATCATGCACTGATCACGTGGCTGATCATACACTGATCACGTGACTGATCAGGCACTGATCACATGGCTGATCATGCACTGATCACGTGGCTATCATGCACTGCTCACGTGGCTGATCAGGCAATGTTCACGTAGCTACCATGTATTGGTCACGTGACTGATCATGCACTGATTACATAAATGATCATGCACTGATCATGTGGCTGATCATGCACTGATCACGTGGCTGATCATACACTGATCACGTGACTGATCATGCACTGATCACGTGACGGATCATGCACTGATCACGTGGCTATCATGCACTGATCACTTGGCTGGACATACACTGATTACGTGCCTGGTCATGCACTTATCACGTGGCTGATCACGCACTGATCTCGTGTCTGATCATGCACTGATCACGTGGCTATCATGCACTGCTCACGTGGCTGATCATGCATGATCACGCAGCTACCATGTACTGGTCAAATGACTGATCATGCACTGATCACGTGACTGATAATGCAGTGATCACGTGGCTGTCATGCACTACTCACGTGGCTGATCATGCAATGATCATGTAGCTACCATGTACAGGTCACGTGAATGATCATACACCCATCAGGTGACTGATCATGCACTGATCACGTGGCTATCATGCACTGATCACGAGACTGATCATGCACTGATCACGTCTATATCATGCACTGATCACTTGACTGCCCATGCACTGATCACGTGGATGATCATTCACTAATCAAGTGTCAGATCATGCACTGATCACGTCGCTGATCATGCACTGATACCGTGACTGAGCATGGACTGATCACATGACTATCATGTAGTGATCACGTGACTTAATGGCGCTGATCATGTGACTGATCATGAGCTGATCATGTTTGCTATCATACACTGATCATGTGCCTCTGGAGGCAATAAACAAAGAGCTGAGTAGGCACGAATCAAACAGTCAACAGGCAATAATCATGGAACTCAGGTGTGAGGAATCATGCTGCTCAGCTGGCAAAATCAAGCAGCTGAGCAGGCAGGAATTACGCAGCACAGCTGACAATTGTCAAGCAAATGACAGGCAGGAATCGTGCAGCTCAGCTGGCAATTGTCAAGCAGATGAGCAGACAGTAATCACGCAGCTCAGCAGGCCCAGATCACGTGACTGAGCATGCACTGTTCACGTGGCTGATCATACACTGATCACGTGATAGATCATGCACTGATCACTTGGATATCATGCACTGATCACCTGGCTGATCATACACTGTTCACTTGGCTGATCACACACCTGTCACGTGACATATCAGGCACTGATCACGTGGCTATCATGCACTGATCACGTGGCTCTCATGCACTGCTCACCTGGCTGATCATGCAGTGATCACGCAGCTACCATGTAGTGGTTACATGACTGATCATGCACTGATCACGTAATTGATCATGCACTGATCACCTGGCTTATCATGCATTCATCATGTGACTTATCATGTGCTGATTATATTTGGTGTCACACACTGATCATGTGCATCTGGAGGCAATGAACAAAGAGCTGACTAGGCAGGAATCAGTCAGCAGGCTATAATCATGGAACTCAGCTCTGAGAAATCATGCTGCTCAGCTGGCAATAATCAAGTAGATGAGCAGGCAGGAATTATGCAGCACAGGTGGCAATTGTCAAGGAGATGACAGGCAGGAATCGTACATCTCAGCTGGCAATTGTCAAGCACATGAGCAGACAGTAATCACGTAGCTCAGCAGGCCCTGATAACGTGACTGAGCATGCACTGTTCACGTTGCTGATCACACACCTATCACGTGAATGATCATGCACTGATCACGTAATTGTATGCACTGCTCACGTGGCTATCATGCACTGATGACGTGGCTGATCATGCGCTGATCATGTAACTGATTATGCACTGATCACGTAGATATCTTGCACTGATCACTTGGCTGATCATACACTCATCACGGGACTGATCGTCCACTGATTACGGCGCTATCATGTATTGACTACATGACTCCACATGCACTGACCACGTGATGATCATGCACTGATCACGTGACTGACCATGCACTGATCATGTAATTGATCATGCACTGGTCATGTGGCTGATTATGCACTGATCACGTGGCTGATCATGCACTGATCACGTGGCACTCATGCACTGATCACGTGGCTGATCATACTCTGCTCACGTAACTGATCATGCACACATCACGTGGCTATCATGCACTGCTCACGAGGCTCGTCATCGAATGATCACGTAGCTACCATATACTGGTCACGTGACTGATCATGCAAAGATCATGTAAATGATCATGCACTGTTCACGTGACTGATCATGCACTGATCACGTAATTGATCATTCACTGATCATGTGGCTGATCATGCACTGATCACGTGGCTGATCATACAATGATCACGTAACTGATCATGCACACATCACATGGCTATCATGCACTGCTCACGTGGCTCGTCATCGAATGATCACGTAGCTACCATATACTGGTCACGTGACTGATCATGCAAAGATCATTTAAATGATCATGCACTGTTCACGTGACTGAACATGCACTGATCACGTGGCTATCATGCTCTGCTCACGTGGCTGATCATGCAATGATCATGTAGCAACCATGTAGTGGTCACGTGACTGATCATGCACTGATCACGTAATTGATCCTGCACTGATCACGTGGCTTATAATGCACTGATCACGTGGGTGATCACACATGTATCACGTGACTGATCATGCACTGATCACGTGGCTCTCATGCACTGATCACGTGGCTGTCATGCACTGATCACGTGGCTGATCAGGCAATGATCACGTAGCTACCACGTACTGGTCACGTGACTGATCATGCACTGATCACGTAATTGATCATGCACTGATCACGTGGCTGATCATGCACTGATCACGTGGCTGATCATACACTGATCACGTGACTGATCATGCACTGATCACGTGACTGATCATGCACTGATCACGTGGCTCTCATGCACTGATCGCGTGGCTGTCATGCACTGATCACGTGGATATCATGCACTGATCACGTGGCTGATCACACACGTATCACATGACTGACCATGCACTGATCGCGTGGCTATCATGCACTGATCACGTGGCTATCATGCACTGATCACGTGGCTGATCAGGCAATGATCACGTAGCTACCACGTACTGGTCACGTGACTGATCATGCACTGATCACGTAATTGATCATGCACTGATCACGTGGCTGATCATGCACTGATCACGTGGCTGATCATACACTGATCACGTGACTGATCATGCACTGATCACGTGACTGATCATGCACTGATCACGTGGCTATCATGCACTGATCACTTGGCTGGTCATACACTGATCACGTGCCTGGTCCTGCACTGATCACGTGGCTGATCATGCACTGTCCACGTGACTGATCATGCACTGATCTCGTGTCTGTTCATGCACTGATCACGTGGCTATCATGCACTGCTCACGTGGCTGATCATGTGATCATCACGCAACTACCATGTACCGGTCACATGACTGATCATGCACTGATCACGTGACTGATCATGCAGTGATCACGTGACTATCATGCACTACTTACGTGGCTGATCATGCAATGATCATGTAGCTACCATGTACAGGTCACGTGAATCATCATACACACATCAGGTGACTGATCATGCACTGATCACGTGGCTATCATGCACTGATCACGAGACTGATCATGCACTGATCACGTCTATATCATGCACTGATCACATGACTGCCCATGCACTGATCATGTGGATGATCATACACTAATCATATGACAGATCATGCACTGATCACGTGGCTGATCATGCACTGATCACGTGGCTGATCATGCACTGATCACATGACTATCATGTAGTGATCACGTGACTGATCATGCAGTGATCACGTGGCTATCGTGCACTACTCACGTGGCTGATCATGCAATGATCATGTAGCTACCATGTACAGTTCACGTGAATGATCATACACCCATCAGATGACTGATCATGCACTGATCACGTAATTGATCATGCACTGATCATGTGGCTGATCATGCACTGATCACGTGGCTGATCATCCACTGATCACGTGACTGATCATGCACTGATCACGTCACTGATCATGCACTGCTTACGTGGCTATCATGCACTGATCACTTGGCTGGTCATACACTGATCACGTGCCTGGTCATGCACAGATTACATGACTGATCATGCACTGAACACGTGGTTGATCATGCACTGATCACGTGGCTATCATGCACTACTCACGTGGCTGATCATGCAATGATCATGTAGCTACCATGTACCGGTCAGGTGACTGATCATACACCCATTAGGTGACGGATCATGCATTGATCACATCGCTGATCATACACTGATCACCTGCCTGGTCATGCACAGATCACGTGACAAATCATGAACTGATCACATAGCTATCATGAACTGATCACCTGGCTGATCATGCACTGATCACGTGGCTGATCATGCACTGATACCGTGACTGAGCATGGACTGATCACATGACTATCATGTAGTGATCACGTGACTTAATGGCTCTGATCATGTGACTGATCATGCGCTGATCATGTTTTCTATCATACACTGATCATTTGCCTCTGGAGGCAATAAACAAAGAGCTGAGTAGGCACGAATCAAACAGTCAGCAGGCAATAATCATGGAACTCAGGTGTGAGGAATCATGCTGCTCAGCTGGCAATAATCAAGCAGCTGAGCAGGCAGGAATTACGCAGCACAGCTGGCAATTGTCAAGGAGAAGACAGGCAGGAATCATGCAGCTCAGCTGGCAATTTTCAAGCAGATGAGCAGACAGTAATCACGCAGCTCAGCAGGCCCTTATCACGTGACTGAGCATGCACTATTCACGTGGCTGATCATACACTGATCACGTGATTGATCATGCACTGATCACTTGGATATCATGCACTGATCACGTGGCTGATCATACACTCTTCACGTGTCTGACCATGCACTGATCACGTGACTGATCATGCACTGATCACGTGGCTATCATGCAGTGATCACGTGGCTATCATGCACAGATCACATGGCTGATCATGAAATGATCACCTAGCTACCATATACTGGTCACGTGACTGATCATGCACTGATCACGTGGCTGATCATGCACTAATCATGAAGTGATCACTTGGCTATCCTGCACTGATCACGTGGATATCATGCACTGATCACGTGGCTGATCACACACGTATCACTTGACTGATCATGCACTGATCACGTGGCTATCATGCATTGCTCACGTGGCTATCATGCACTGATATCATGCACTGGTCACGTGGCTGGTCACACACGTATCACGTGACTGATCATGCACTGATCACGTGGCTATCATGCACAGATCACGTGGCTGATCATGCAATTTTCACGTAGCTACCATGTACTGTCACGTGACTGATCATGCACTGATCACATGGCTGATCATGCACTGATCACGTGACTGATCATGCACTCATCACGTGGCTGATCATGCAATGATCACGCAGCTACCATGTACTGGTCACATGAATGATCATGCACTGATCACGTGGCTGATCATGCACTGATCACGTAATTGATCATGCACTGATCACATGGCTTATCATGCATTGATTATGTGATTCATCTTGTGCTGATCATGTTTGGTGTCATACACTGATCATGTGCCTCTGGAGGCAATGAACAAAGAGCTGAGTAGGCAGGAATCAGTAGGCAATAATCACGGAACTCAGCTCTGAGAAATCATGCTGCTCAGCTGGCAATAATCAAGTGGATGAGCAGTCAGGAATTATGCAGCACAGGTGGCAATTGTCAAGGAGATGACAGGCAGGAATCGTACAGCTCAGCTGGCAATTGTCAAGCAGATGAGCAGTCAGTAATCACGAAGCTCAGCAGGCCCTGATCACGTGAGTGAGCATGCACTGTTCACGTCACTGATCACACACCTATCACGTGAATGATCATGCACTGATCACGTGGCTCTCATGCACAGATCACGTGATTGCGCATGCACTGATCACGTAATTGTATGCACTGATCACGTGGCTATCATGCACTGATGTAGTGGCTGATCATGCACTGATCATGTGACTGATCAAACACTGATCACTTGGCTATCATGCACTGTTAACGCGGCTGATCATGAAATGATCCGCAGCTACCATGTACTGGTCACGTGACTGATCATGCACTAATCATGTGGCTGATCATGCACTGATCACGTGACTGATTATGCACTGATCACGTGACTGATCATGCACTGATCACGTGGCTATCATGCACTGATCACTTGGCTGGTCCTACACTGATCACGCAGCTACCATGTACTTGTCACGTGACTGATCATGCACTGATCATGTGGCTGATCATGCACTGATCTCGTGACTGATCATGCACTGATCCCGTGACTTATCATGCACTGATCTCGTGGCTATCATGCACTGATCACATGGCTGGTCATACACTGATCACGTGCCTGGTCATGCACAGATTACATGACTGATTATGCACTCATCACGTCACTGATCATGCACTGATCACGTGACTATCATGCACTACTCACGTGGCTGATCAAACACTGATCACCTGCCTGTTCATGCACAGATCACGTGACTAATCATGAACTGATCACATAGCAATCATTCACTGATCACCTGGATGATCATGCACTGATCACGTGGCTATCATGCAATGATCACGTGGCTATCGTGCACTGATACCGTGACTGAGCATGGACTGATCACATGACTATCATGTAGTGATCACGTGACTTAATGGTGCTGACCATGTGACTGATCATGCGCTGAGCATGTTTGCTATCATACACTGATCATGTGCATCTGGAGGCAATAAACAAAGAGCTGAGTATGCACGAATCAAACAGTCAGCAGGCAATAATCATGGAACTCAGCTGTGAGGAATCATGCTGCTCAGCTGGCAATAATCAAGCAGCTGAGCAGGCAGGAATTACACAGCACAGCTGGCAATTGTCAAGCAGATGACAGGCAGGAATCATGCAGCTCAGCTGGCAATAGTCAAGCAGATGAGCAGACAGTACTCACGCAGTTCAGCAGGCCCTGGTCACGTGACTGAGCATGCACTGTTCACGTGGCTGATCACACACTGATCACGTGATTGATCATGCACTGATCACTTGGATATCATGCACTGATCACTTGGCTAATCATACACTGTTCACGGGTCTGACCATGCACTGATCACGTGGCTGATCATACACTGCTCACGTAACTGATCATGCACTGATCACGTAATTGATCATGCACTGATCACGTGGCTGATCATGCAATGATCACTTAGCTACCATGTACTGGTCCCGTGAGTGATCATGCAATGATCACGTAATTGATCATGCACTGATCACGTGGCTGATCATGCACTGAACACGTGACTGATCATGCACTGATCACGTGGCTATCATGCACTGCTCACTTGGCTGATCATGCAGTGATCACGCAGCTACCATGTAGTGGTTACATGACTGATCATGCACTGATCACGTAATTGATCATGCCCTGATCACCTGGCTTATCATGCATTCATCATGTGACTGATCATGTGCTGATCATGTTTGGTGTCACACACTGATCATGTGCATCTGTAGGCAATGAACAAAGAGCTGAGTAGGCAGGAATCAGTCAGCAGACTATAATCATGGAACTCAGCTCTGAGAAATCATGCTGCTCAGCTGGCAATAATCAAGTAGATGAGCAGGCAGGAATTATGCAGCACAGGTGGCAATTGTCAAGGAGATGACAGGCAGGAATCGTACATCTCAGCTGGCAATTGTCAAGCAGATGAGCAGACAGTAATCACGCAGCTCAGCAGGCCCTGATCACGTGACTGAGCATGCACTGTTCACGTCGCTGATCACACACCTATCACGTGACTGATCATGCACATATCACGTAATTGATCATGCACTGGTCATGTGGCTGAGCATGCACTGATCACGTGGCTGATCATACACTGATCACGTGACTGATCATGCACTGATAATGTGGCTCTCATGCACTGATCACTTGGCTGGTCATACTGATCACGTGCCTCGTCATGCACTGATCGCGTGGCTGATCATGCACTGATCATGTTTGCTATCATACACTGATCATGTGCCTCTGGAGGCAAAAAACAAAGAGCTGAGTAGGCACGAATCAAACAGTCAACAGGCAATAATCATGGAACTCAGGTGTGAGGAATCATGCTGCTCAGCTGGCAAAAATCAAGCAGCTGAGCAGGCAGGAATTACGCAGCACAGCTGACAATTGTCAAGCACATGACAGGCAGGAATCGTGCAGCTCAGCTGGCAAATGTCAAGGAGATGAGCAGACAGTAATCACGCAGCTCAGCAGGCCCAGATCACGTGACTGAGCATGCACTGTTCACGTGGCTGATCATACACTGATCACGTGATTGATCATGCACTGATCACTTGGATATCATGCACTGATCACCTGGCTGATCATAC
Organism: Bos javanicus; assembly: GCF_032452875.1. Taxonomy (NCBI): domain Eukaryota; kingdom Metazoa; phylum Chordata; class Mammalia; order Artiodactyla; family Bovidae; genus Bos; species Bos javanicus. The sequence goes on from NW_026893622.1 coordinate 280,571, forward strand.
ACTGTTCACTTGGCTGATCACACACCTGTCACGTGACATATCATGCACTGATCACGTGGCACTCATGCACTGATCACGTGGCTGATCATACTCTGCTCAAGTAACTCATCATGCACACATCACCTGGCTATCATGCACTGCTCACGTGGCTCGTCATGGAATGATCACATAGCTACCATATAATGATCACGTGACTGATCATGCACAGATCACGTAAATGATCATGCACTGTTCATGTGACTGATCATGTACTGATCACGTGACTGATCATGCACTGATCACGTGGCTATCATGCTCTGCTCACGTGGCTGATCATGCAATGATCATGTAATATATCCTGCACTGATCACGTGGCTCATCATGCACTGATCATGTGGCTATCATGCACTGATCACGTGGATATCATGCACTGATCACGTGGCTATCATGCACTGATCACGTGGATATCATGCGCTGATCACGGGGCTGATCACACATGTATCACATGACTGATCATGCACTGATCACGTGGCTATCATGCACTGATCACGTGGCTATCATGCACTGATCACGTGGCTGATCACGCAATGATAACGTAGCTACCATGTACTGGTCACGTGACTGATTATGCACTGATCACGAAATTGATCCTGCACTGATCACATGGCTCATCACGCACTGATCAGGTGGCTTATCACACACGTATCACGTGACTGATCATGTACAGATCACGTGAATAATCATGAAGTGTTCACGTGGCTATCCTGCACTGATCACGTGGATATCATGCACTGATCACGTGGCTGATCACACACGTATCACGTGACTGATCATGCACTGATCACGTGACTGATCATGCACTGCTCACGTGGCTGATCATGCAATGATCACACAGCTACCATGTACTGGTCACATGACTGATCATGCACTGATCACATAATTGATCATGCACTGATCACGTGGCTGATCACACACGTATCACGTGACTGATCATGCACTGAACACGTGACTGATCATGCACTGATCACGTGACTGATCATGCACTGATCACGTGGCTGATCATGCAATGATCATGTAGCTACCATGTACAGGTCACGTGAATGATCATACACCCATCAGGTGACTGATCATGCACTGATCACGTGGCTATCATGCACTGATCACGAGACTGATCATGCACTGATCACGTCTATATAATGCACTGATCACATGACTGCCCATGCACTGATCACTTGGATGATCATACACTAATCATGTGACAGATCATGCACTGATCACGTGTCTGATCATGCACGGATCACGTGACTGATCATGCACTGATCACGTGGCTATCATGCACTGATCACTTGGCTGGTCATACACTGATCACGTGCCTGGTCATGCACGGATTAATGACTGATCATGCACTGAACACGTGACTGATCATGCAATGATCACGTGACTGATCATGCAATGATCATGTAGCTACCATGTACCGGTCAGGTGACTGATCATACACCCATCAGGTGACGGATCATGCACTGATCACGTGGCTATCATGCACTGCTCACGTGGCTGATCATACACTGATTACCTGCCTGGTCATGCACAGATCACGTGACAAATCATGAACTGATCACATACCTATCATGAACTGATCACCTGGCTGATCATGCACTGATCACGTGGCTGATCATGCAATGATCACGTGGCTATCATGCACTGATCACGAGACTGATCACGCACTGATCACGTGGCTATCATGCCCTGTTCACTTGGCTGAACATACACTGATCACGTGCCTGGTCATGCACTGATCACGTGGCTGATCATGCACTGATCACGTGACTGATCATGCACTGATTTCGTGTCCGATCATGCACTGATCACGTGGCTATCATGCACTGCTCACGTGGCTGATCATGCAGTGATCACGTGGCTATCATGCACTACTCACGTGGCTGATCATGCAATGATCATATAGCTACCATGTACAGGTCACGTGAATGATCATACACCCATCATGTGACTGATCATGCACTGATCACGTGGCTATCATGCACTGATCACGGGACTGATCATGCACTGATCACGTCTATATCATGCACTGATCACATGACTGCCCATGCACTGATCACGTGGATGACCATACATTAATCATGTGACAGATCATGCACTGATCACGTGGCTGAGCATGCACTGATACCGTGACTGAGCATGGACTGATCACATGCCTATCATGTAGTCATCACTTCACTTAATGGCGCTGATCATGTGACTGACCATGCGCTGATCATGTTTGCTATCATACACTGATCATGTGCCTCTGGAGGCAATAAACAAAGAGCTGAGTAGGCACGAATCAAACAGTCAGCAGGCAATAAACATGGAACTCAGCTGTGAGGAATCAAGCTGCTCAGCTGGCAATAATCAAGCAGCTGAGCAGGCAGGAATTACGCAGCACAGCTGGCAATTGTCAAGCAGATGACAGGCAGGAATCGTGCAGCTCAGCTGGCAATTGTCAAGCAGATGAGCAGACAGTAATCACGCAGCTCAGCAGGCCCTGATCACGTGACTGAGCATGCACTGTTCACGTGGCTTATCATACACTGATAACGTGATGATCATGCAATGATCACTTGGATATCATGCACTGATCACGTGTCTGATCATACTCTGCTCACGTAACTCATCATGCACACATGACGTGGCTATCATGCACTGCTCACGTGGTTCATCATGGAATGATCACGAAGCTACCATATACTGGTCACGTGATTGATCATGCACTGATCACGTGGCTATCATGCACTGATCACGTGGCTATCATGCACTGCTCACCTGGCTGATCATGCAGTGATCACGCAGCTACCATGTAGTGGTTACATGACTGATCATGCACTGATTACGTAATTGATCATGCCCTGATCACCTGGCTTATCATGCATTCATCATGTGACTGATCATGTGCTGATTATATTTGGTGTCACACACTGACCATGTGCATCTGGAGGCAATGAACAAAGAGCTGACTAGGCAGGAATCAGTCAGCAGGCTATAATCATGGAACTCAGCTCTGAGAAATCATGCTGCTCAGCTGGCAATAATCAAGTAGATGAGCAGGCAGGAATTATGCAGCACAGGTGGCAATTGTCAAGGAGATTACAGGCAGGAATCGTACATCTCAGCTGGCAATTGTCAAGCAGATGAGCAGACAGTAATCACGTAGCTCAGCAGGCCCTGATAACGTGACTGAGCATGCACTGTTCACGTCGCTGATCACACACCTATCACGTGAATGATCATGCACTGATCACGTAATTGTATGCACTGCTCACGTGGCTATCATGCACTGATGACGTGGCTGATCATGTGCTGATCATGTAACTGATCATGCACTGATCACGTAGATATCTTGCACTGATCACTTGGCTGATCATACACTCATCACGGGACTGATCGTGCACTGAATACGGCGCTATCATGCATTGACTACATGACTCCACATGCACTGACCACGTGATGATCATGCACTGATCAGGTGACTGACCATGCACTGATCATGTAATTGATCATGCACTGGTCATGTGGCTGATCATGCACTGATCACGTGGCTGATCATGCACTGATCACGTGGCACTCATGCACTGATCACGTGGCTGATTATACTCTGCTCACGTAACTGATCATGCACACATCACATGGCTATCATGCACTGCTCACGTGGCTCGTTATCGAATGATCACGTAGCTACCATATACTGGTCACGTGACTGATCATGCAAAGATCATGTAAATGATCAGGCACTGTTCACGTGACTGATCATGCACTGATTACGTGGCTATCATGCTCTGCTCACGTGGCTGATCATGCAATGATCATGTAGCAACCATGTAGTGGTCACGTGACTGATCATGCACTGATCACGTAATTGATCCTGCACTGATCACGTGGCTCATAATGCACTGATCACGTGGGTGATCACACATGTATCACGTGACTGATCATGCACTGATCACGTGGCTCTCATGCAATGATCACGTGGCTGTCATGCACTGATCACGTGGATATCATGCACTGATCACGTGGCTGATCACACACGTATCACATGACTGACCATGCACTGATCACGTGGCTATCATGCACTGATCACGTGGCTATGATGCACTGATCACGTGGCTGATCAGGCAATGATCACGTAGCTACCACGTACTGGTCACGTGACTGATCATGCACTGATCACGTAATTGATCATGGACTGATCATGTGGCTGATCATACACTGATCACGTGACTGATCATGCACTGATCACGTGACTGACCATGCACTGATCACGTGGCTATCATGCACTGATCACTTGGCTGGACATACACTGATCACGTGCCTGGTCCTGCACTGATCACGTGGCTGATCATGCACTGTCCACGTGACTGATCATGCACTGATCTCGTGTCTGTTCATGCACTGATCACGTGGCTATCATGCACTGCTCACGTGGCTGATCATGTGATCATCACGCAACTACCATGTACTGGTCACATGACTGATCATGCACTGATCACGTGACTGATCATGCAGTGATCACGTGGCTATCATGCACTACTCACGTGGCTGATCATGCAATGATCATGTAGCTACCATGTACAGGTCACGTGAATCATCATACACCCATCAGGTGACTGATCATGCACTGATCACGTGGCTATCATGCACTGATCACGAGACTGATCATGCACTGATCACGTCTATATCATGCACTGATCTCATGACTGCCCATGCACTGATCATGTGGATGATCATACACTAATCATGTGACAGATCATGCACTGATCACGTGGCTGATCATGCACTGATACTGTGACTTAGCATGCACTGATCACATGACTATCATGTAGTGATCACGTGACTGATCATGCAGTGATCACGTGGCTATCGTGCACTACTCACGTGGCTGATCATGCAATGATCATGTAGCTACCATGTACAGTTCACGTGAATGATCATACACCCATCAGATGACTGATCATGCACTGATCACGTAATTGATCATTCACTGATCACGTGGCTGATCATGCACTGATCACGTGGCTGATCATCCACTGATCACGTGACTGATCATGCACTGATCACGTCACTGATCATGCACTGCTTACGTGGCTATCATGCACTGATCACTTGGCTGGTCATACACTGATCACGTGCCTGGTCATGCACAGATTACATGACTGATCATGCACTGAACACGTGGTTGATCATGCACTGATCACGTGGCTATCATGCACTACTCACGTGGCTGATCATGCAATGATCATGTAGCTACCATGTACCGGTCAGGTGACTGATCATACACCCATTAGGTGACGGATCATGCATTGATCACGTCGCTGATCATACACTGATCACCTGCCTGGTCATGCACAGATCATGTGACAAATCATGAACTGATCACATAGCTATCATGAAATGATCACCTGGCTGATCATGCACTGATCACGTGGCTGATCATGCACTGATACCGTGACTGAGCATGGACTGATCACATGACTATCATGTAGTGATCACGTGACTTAATGGCTCTGATCATGTGACTGATCATGCGCTGATCATGTTTGCTATCATACACTGATCATTTGCCTCTGGAGGCAATAAACAAAGAGCTGAGTAGGCGCGAATCAAACAGTCAGCAGGCAATAATCATGGAACTCAGGTGTGAGGAATCATGCTGCTCAGCTGGCAATAATCAAGCAGCTGAGCAGGCAGGAATTACGCAGCACAGCTGGCAATTGTCAAGCAGATGACAGGCAGGAATCGTGCAGCTCAGCTGGCAATTTTCAAGCAGATGAGCAGACAGTAATCACGCAGCTCAGCAGGCCCTTATCACGTGACTGAGCATGCACTCTTCACGTGGCTGATCATACACTGATCATGTGATTGATCATGCACTGATCACTTGGATATCATGCACTGATCACGTGGCTGATCATACACTCTTCACGTGTCTGACCATGCACTGATCACGTGACTGATCATGCACTGATCACGTGGCTATCATGCAGTGATCACGTGGCTATCATGCACAGATGACATGGCTGATCATGAAATGATCACCTAGCTACCATATACTGGTCACGTGACTGATCATGCACTGATCACGTGGCTGATCATGCACTAATCATGAAGTGATCACTTGGCTATCCTGCACTGATCACGTGGATATCATGCACTGATCACGTGGCTGATCACACACGTATCACTTGACTGATCATGCACTGATCACGTGGCTATCATTCATTGCTCACGTGGCTATCATGCACTGATATCATGCACTGGTCACGTGGCTGGTCACACACGTATCACGTGACTGATCATGCACTGATCACGTGGCTATCATGCACAGATCATGTGGCTGATCATGCAATTTTCACGTAGCTACCATGTACTTGTCACGTGACTGATCATGCAGTGATCACATGGCTTATCATGCACTGATCACGTGACTGATCATGCAGTCATCACGTGGCTGATCATGCAATGTCACGCAGCTACCATGTACTGGTCACATGAATGATCATGCACTGATCACGTGGCTGATCATGCATTGATTATGTGATTCATCATGTGCTGATCATGTTTGGTGTCATACACTGATCATGTGCCTCTGGAGGCAATGAACAAAGAGCTGAGTAGGCAGGAATCAGTAGGCAATAATCACGGAACTCAGCTCTGAGAAATCATGCTGCTCAGCTGGCAATAATCAAGTGGATGAGCAGTCAGGAATTATGCAGCACAGGTGGCAATTGTCAAGGAGATGACAGGCAGGAATCGTACAGCTCAGCTGGCAATTGTCAAGCAGATGAGCAGTCAGTAATCACGAAGCTCAGCAGGCCCTGATCACGTGAGTGAGCATGCACTATTCACGTCGCTGATCACACACCTATCACGTGAATGATCATGCACTGATCACGTGGCTCTCATGCACAGATCACGTGATTGCGCATGCACTGATCACGTAATTGTATGCACTGATCACGTGGCTATCATGCACTGATGTAGTAGCTGATCATGCAATGATCATGTGACTGATCAAGCACTGATCACTTGGCTATCATGCACTGTTAACGCGGCTGATCATGAAATGATCCGCAGCTACCATGTACTGGTCACGTGACTGATCATGCACTAATCATGTGGCTGATCATGCACTGATCACGTGACTGATTATGCACTGATCACGTGACTGATCATGCACTGATCACGTGGCTATCATGCACTGATCACTTGGCTGGTCCTACACTGATCACGCAGCTACCATGTACTTGTCACGTGACTGATCATGCACTGATCATGTGGCTGATCATGCACTGATCTCGTGACTGATCATGCACTGATCCCGTGACTTATCATGCACTGATCTCGTGGCTATCATGCACTGATCACATGGCTGGTCATACACTGATCACGTGCCTGGTCATGCACAGATTACATGACTGATTATGCACTCATCACGTCACTGATCATGCACTGATCACGTGGCTATCATGCACTACTCACATGGCTGATCAAACACTGATCACCTGCCTGTTCATGCACAGATCACGTGACTAATCATGAACTGATCACATAGCAATCATTCACTGATCACCTGGATGATCATGCACTGATCACGTGGCTACCATGCAATGATCACGTGGCTATCATGCACTGATCACGTGGCTGATCATGCAGTGATCACGCAGCTACCATGTAGTGGTTACATGACTGATCATGCACTGATCACGTAATTGATCATGCCCTGATCACCTGGCTTATCATGCATTCATCATGTGACTGATCATGTGCTGATCATGTTTGGTGTCACACACTGATCATGTGCATCTGTAGGCAATGAACAAAGAGCTGAGTAGGCAGGAATCAGTCAGCAGGCTATAATCATGGAACTCAGCTCTCAGAAATCATGCTGCTCAGCTGGCAATAATCAAGTAGATGAGCAGGCAGGAATTATGCAGCACAGGTGGCAATTGTCAAGGAGATGACAGGCAGCAATCGTACATCTCAGCTGGCAGTTGTCAAGCAGATGAGCAGACAGTAATCACGCAGCTCAGCAGGCCCTGATCACGTGACTGAGCATGCACTGTTCACGTTGCTGATCACACACCTATCACGTGACTGATCATGCACATATCACGTAATTGATCATGCACTGGTCATGTGGCTGATCATGCACTGATCACGTGGCTGATCATACACTGATCACGTGACTGATCATGCACTGATAATGTGGCTATCATGCACTGATCACTTGGCTGGTCATGCACTGATCACGTGCCTCGTCATGCACTGATCACGTGGCTGATCATGCACTGATCATATGGCTATCATGCACTGATCACTTGGCTGGTCATACTGATCACGTGCCTCGTCATGCACTGATCACGTGGCTGATCATGCACTGATCACGTGACTGATCATGCACTGATCACGCGGCTATCATGCAGTGATCACGTGGCTATCATGCACAGATCACATGGCTGATCATGAAATGATCACCTAGCTACTATATACTGGTCACGTGACTGATCATGCACTGATCACGTGGCTGATCATGCACTGCTCACGTGACTGATCATGCACTGTTCATGAGACTCATCATGCACTGATCACGTGGATATCATGCACTGCTTACGTGGCTGGTCATACAATGTTCACATAGCTACCATGTACTGGTCACATGACTGATCATGCACTGATCACGTAATTGATCATGCACTGATCAAGTGGCTGATCATACACTGCTCACGGGACTGATCATGCACTCTTAACGAGACTCATCATACACTGATCACGTGGCTATCATGCACTGATCACGTGGCTGATCATGCACTGATCACGTGGCTGATCATGCACTGATCACGTGGCTATCATGCACTGATCACGTGGCTGATCACGCAATGATAACGTAGCTACCATGTACTGATCACGTGACTGATCATGCACTGATTACGCAAATGATCATGCACTGATCACGTGGCTGATCATGCACTGATCACGTGGCTGATCATACACTGATCACGTGACTGATCATGCACTGATCACGTGACCGATCATGCACTGATCACGTGGCTATCATGCACTGATCACTTGGCTATCATACACTGATCACGTGCCTGGTCATGCACTGATCACGTGGCTATCATGTACTGATCTCGTGTATGATCATGCACTGATCACGTGGCTGATCATGCACTGCTCACGTGGCTGATCATGCGCTGATCACGTGACTGATCATGCACTGATCACGTGACTGATCATGCAGTGATCACGTGGCTGCCATGCACTGCTCACGTGGCTGATCATGCAATGATCATGTAGCTACCATGTACAGGTCACGTGAATGATCATACACCCATCAGGTGACTGATCATGCACTGATCACGTGGCTATCATGCACTGATCACGAGACTGATCATGCACTGATCACGTCTATATCATGCACTGATCACATGACTGCCCATGCACTGATCACGTGGATAATCATACACTAATCATGTGACAGATCATTCACTGATCACGTCGCTGATCATGCACTGATACCGTGACTGAGCATGGACTGATCACATGACTATCATGTAGTGATCACGTGACTTAATGCGCTGATCATGTGACTGATCATGAGCTGATCATGTTTGCTATCATACACTGATCATGTGCCTGATCAGGCAATAATCACGTGACAGCTCATGGCAATGATCAAGCAGATGAGCAGACAGTAATCACGCGGCTCAGCAGGCCCAGATCACGTGACTGAGCATGCACTGTTCACGTGGCTATCACACACTGATCACGTGATTGATCATGCACTGATCACTTGAATATCATGCACTGGTCACCTGGCTGATCATACACTGTTCACTTGGCTATCACACACTGTCACGTGACATATCAGGCACTGATCACGTGGCATCATGCACTGATCACGTGGCTGATCATACTCTGCTCAAGTAACTATCATGCACACATCACCTGGCTATCATGCACTGCTCACGTGGCTCGTCATGGAATGATCACATAGCTCACCATATAATGATCACGTAACTGATCATGCACAGATCAGGTAAATGATCATGCACTGTTCACGTGACTGATCATGTACTGATCATGTGATTGATCATGCACTGATCACGTGGCTATCATGCTCTGCTCATGTGGCTGATCATGCAAGGATCACGTAGCAACCATGTACTGGTCACGTGACTTATCATGCAATGATCATGTAATATATCCTGCACTGATCACGTGGCTCATCATGCACTGATCACGTGGCTATCATGCACTGATCACGTGGATATCATGCACTGATCACGTGGCTATCATGCACTGATCACGTGGATGATCATACGCTGATCACGTGGCTGATCATGCACTGATCACGTGGCTGATCATGCACTGATCACGTGACTGATCATGCACTGATCACGTGGCTATCATGCACTGATCACGTGGCTATAATGGCACTGATCACGTGGCTGACCACGCACTGATCACGTTTGCTACCATGTACTGATCACGTGACTCTGGAGGCAATAAACAAAGAGCTGAGTAGGCACGAATCAAACAGTCAGCTGGCAATAATCATGGAACTCAGCTGTGAGGAATCATGCTGCTCAGCTGGCAATAATCAAGCGGCTGATCAGGCAGGAATTACGCAGCACAGCTGGCAATTGTCAAGCAGATGACAGGCAGGAATCGTGCAGCTCAGCTGGCAATTGTCAAGCAGATGATCAGACAGTGATCACGCAGCTCATCCTGCACTGATCACGTGGCTGATCATGCACTGATCACGTGGCTTATCATGCACTGATCACGTGATGATCATGTACTGATCACGTGACTGATCATGCACTGATCACGTGACTGATCATGCACTGATCACGTGGCTGATCATGCACTGATCACGTGGCTGATCATGCAATGATCACGTGACTGATCATGCACTGATCACGTGACTGATCATACACTGATCACGTGACTGATCATGCACTGATCACGTAGCTGATCATGCACTGATCACGTGACTGATCATGCACTGATCACGTGACTGATCATGCACTGATCACGTGACTATCATGCACTGATCACGTGGCTGATCATGCAATGATCACGTAGCTATCATGTACTGGTCACGTGACTGATCATGCACTGATCACGTGACTGATCATGCACTGATCACGTGGCTGATCATGCACTGATCACGTGACTGATCATGCACTGATCACGTGGCTGATCATGCACTGATCACATGGCTATCATGCACTGATCACTTGGCTGATCATACACTGATCACGTGGCTGATCATGCACTGGTCAGGTGACTGATCATGCACTGATCACGTGACTGATCATGCACTGATCACGTGGCTATCATGCACTGATATCATGCACTGGCCACGTGGCTGATCATACACTGATCACGTGACTGATCATGCACTGATCACGTGGCTATCATGCACTGATCACATGGCTGATCATGCAATGATCACGTGGCTATCATGCACTGATCGCGTGACTAATCATGCACTGATCACGTGGCTGATCATGCACTGATCACGTGGCTGATCATGCACTGACCACGTGGCTGATCATGCACTGATCACGTGGCTGATCATGCACTGATCACGTGGCTGATCACACTGATCACGTGACTGATCATGCACTGATCACGTGGCTGATCATGCACTGATCACGTGGCTGATCATGCACTGATCACGTGGCTATCATGCACTGATCACGTGGCTATCATGCACTGATCATGCACTGATCACGTGGCTGATCATGCACTGATCACGTGACTGATCATGCACTGATCACGTGACTATCATGCACTGATCACGTGGCTGATCATGCACTGATCACGTTGCTATCATGCACTGATCACGTGACTGATCATGCACTGATCACGTGACTGATCATGCACTGATCACGTGGCTATCATGCACTGATCACGTGGCTGATCATGCACTGATCACGTAGCTTCATGCACTGATCACGTGACTGATCATGCACTGATCACGTAATTGATCATGCACTGATCACGTGGCTGATCATGCACTGATCACGTGGCTGATCATGCACTGATCACGTGGCTGATCATGCACTGATCACGTGGATGATCATGCACTGATCACGTGACTGATCATGCACTGATCACGTGGCTATCATGCACTGATCACGTGGCTGATCATGCACTGATCACGCAGCTACATGCACTGTCACGTGACTGATCATGCACTGATCACGTGACTGATCATGCACTGATCACGTGGCTATCATGCACTGATCACGTGGCTATCATGCACTGATCACGTGGCTGATCACACACTGATCACGTGACTGATCATGCACTGATCACGTGACTGATCATGCACTGATCACGTGACTGATCATGCACTGATCACGTGGCTATCATGCACTGATCACGTGGCTGATCATGCACTGATCACGTGACTGATCATGCACTGATCACGTGGCTATCATGCACTGATCACGTGGCTGATCATGCACTGATCACGTGACTGATCATGCACTGATCACGTGGCTATCATGCACTGATCACGTGGCTGATCATGCACTGATCACGTGGCTGATCATGCACTGATCACGTAGCTACATGCACTGATCACGTGACTGATCATGCACTGATCACGTGACTGATCATGCACTGATCACGTGGCTGATCATGCACTGATCACGTGACTGATCATGCACTGATCACGTGACTGATCATGCACTGATCACGTGACTGATCATGCACTGATCACGTGGCTGATCATGCACTGATCACGTGGCTATCATGCACTGATCACGTGGCTGATCATGCAATGATCACGTAGCTACCATGCACTGATCACGTGACTGATCATGCACTGATCACGTGACTGATCATGCACTGATCACGTGGCTATCATGCACTGATCACGTGGCTGATCATGCACTGATCACGTGACTGATCATGCACTGATCACGTGGCTATCATGCACTGATCACGTGGCTGATCATGCACTGATCACGTAGCTACCATGCACTGATCACGTGACTGATCATGCACTGATCACGTAACTGATCATGCACTGATCACGTGACTGATCATGCACTGATCACGTGACTGATCATGCACTGATCACGTGACTGATCATGCACTGATCAGTGGCTATCATGCACTGATCACGTGGCTGATCATGCACTGATCACGTGACTGATCATGCACTGATCATGTCTATATCATGCACTGATCACGTGACTGATCATGCACTGATCACGTGGCTGATCATGCACTGATCACGTGACTGATCATGCACTGATCACGTGGCTGATCATGCACTGATCACGTGGCTGATCATGCACTGATCACGTGGCTATCATGCACTGATCACGTGGCTGATCATGCACTGATCACGTAGCTATCATGCACTGATCACGTGACTGATCATGCACTGATCACGTGACTGATCATGCACTGATCACGTGGCTGATCATGCACTGATCACGTGACTGATCATGCACTGATCACGTGGCTGATCATGCACTGATCACGTGGCTATCATGCACTGATCACGTGGCTGATCATGCACTGATCACGTGACTGATCATGCACTGATCACGGGCTATCATGCACTGATCACATGACTGATCATGCACTGATCACGTGGATGATCATGCACTGATCACGTGACTGATCATGCACTGATCACGTGACTGATCATGCACTGATCACGTGGCTGATCATGCACTGATCACGTGGCTATCATGCACTGATCACGTGGCTGATCATGCAATGATCACGTAGCTACCATGTACTGATCACGTGACTGATCATGCACTGATCACGTAATGATCATGCACTGATCACGTGGCTGATCATGCACTGATCACGTGGCTGATCATGCACTGATCACGTGACTGATCATGCACTGATCACGTGACTGATCATGCACTGATCACGTGGCTATCATGCACTGATCACGTGGCTGATCATACACTGATCACGTGACTGATCATGCACTGATCACGTGGCTGATCATGCACTGATCACGTGACTGATCATGCACTGATCACGTGTCTGATCATGCACTGATCACGTGGCTATCATGCACTGCTCACGTGGCTGATCATGCATGATCACGCAGCTACCATGTTGGTCACATGACTGATCATGCACTGATCACGTGACTGATCATGCACTGATCACGTGGCTATCATGCACTACTCACGTGGCTGATCATGCAATGATCATGTAGCTACCATGTACAGGTCACGTGAATGATCATACACCCATCAGGTGACTGATCATGCACTGATCACGTGGCTATCATGCACTGATCACGAGACTGATCATGCACTGATCACGTCTATATCATGCACTGATCACATGACTGCCCATGCACTGATCACGTGGATGATCATACACTAATCATGTGACAGATCATGCACTGATCACGTGGCTGATCATGCACTGATACCGTGACTGAGCATGGACTGATCACATGACTATCATGTAGTGATCACGTGACTTAATGGCGCTGATCATGTGACTGATCATGCGCTGATCATGTTTGCTATCATACACTGATCATGTGCCTCTGGAGGCAATAAACAAAGAGCTGAGTAGGCACGAATCAAACAGTCAGCAGGCAATAATCATGGAACTCAGCTGTGAGGAATCATGCTGCTCAGCTGGCAATAATCAAGCAGCTGAGCAGGCAGGAATTACGCAGCACAGCTGGCAATTGTCAAGCAGATGACAGGCAGGAATCGTGCAGCTCAGCTGGCAATTGTCAAGCAGATGAGCAGACAGTAATCACGCAGCTCAGCAGGCCCTGATCACGTGACTGAGCATGCACTGTTCACGTGGCTGATCATACACTGATCACGTGATTGATCATGCACTGATCACTTGGATATCATGCACTGATCACGTGGCTGATCATACACTGTTCACGTGTCTGACCATGCACTGATCACGTGGCTGATCATACACTGATCACGTAACTGATCATGCACTGATCACGTGGCTATCATGCACTGATCACGTGACTGATCATGCACTGATCACGTGGCTATCATGCACTGATCACGTGACTGATCATGCACTGATCACGTGGCTGATCATGCACTGATCACGTGACTGATCATGCACTGATCACGTGACTGATCATGCACTGATCACGTGGCTATCATGCACTGATCACGTGGCTGATCATGCACTGATCACGTGCCTGATCATGCACTGATCACATGACTGATCATGCACTGATCACGTGACTGATCATGCACTGATCACGTGGCTATCATGCACTACTCACGTGGCTGATCATGCAATGATCATGTAGCTACCATGTACTGGTCACGTGACTGATCATACACTGATCAGGTGACTGATCATGCACTGATCACGTGGCTGATCATGCACTGATCACGTGCCTGATCATGCACTGATCACGTGACTGATCATGCACTGATCACGTGGCTATCATGCACTGATCACGTGGCTGATCATGCACTGATCACGTGGCTGATCATGCACTGATACCGTGACTGAGCATGGACTGATCACATGACTATCATGTAGTGATCACGTGACTTAATGGTGCTGATCATGTGACTGATCTTGCACTGATCATGTTTGCTATCATACACTGATCATGTGCCTCTGGAGGCAATAAACAAAGAGCTGAGTAGGCACGAATCAAACAGTCAGCAGGCAATAATCATGGAACTCAGGTGTGAGGAATCATGCTGCTCAGCTGGCAATAATCAAGCAGCTGAGCAGGCAGGAATTACGCAGCACAGCTGGCAATTGTCAAGCAGATGACAGGCAGGAATCGTGCAGCTCAGCTGGCAATTGTCAAGCAGATGAGCAGACAGTAATCACGCAGCTCAGCAGGCCCTGATCACGTGACTGAGCATGCACTGTTCACGTGGCTGATCATACACTGATCACGTGATGATCATGCACTGATCACGTGGCTATCATGCACTGATCACGTGGCTGATCATGCACTGATCACGTGGCTGATCATGCACTGATCACGTGACTATCATGCACTGATCACGTGGCATCATGCACTGATCACGTGGCTGATCATGCACTGATCACGTGACTGATCATGCACTGATCACGTGGCTATCATGCACTGATCACGTGGCTGTCATGCACTGATCACGTGGCTATCATGCACTGATCACGTGACTGATCATGCACTGATCACGTGAATGATCATGCACTGATCACGTGGCTATCATGCACTGATCACGTGGCTATCATGCACTGATCACGTGGCTGATCATGCACGATCACGTGACTGATCATGCACTGATCACGTGACTGATCATGCACTGATCACGTGACTGATCATGCACTGATCACGTGGCTATCATGCACTGATCACGTGGCTGATCATGCACTGATCACGTAGCTACCATGCACTGGTCACGTGACTGATCATGCACTGATCACGTAATTGATCATGCACTGATCACGTGACTGATCATGCACTGATCACGGGACTGATCATGCACTGATCACGTGACTGATCATGCACTGATCACGTGGCTATCATGCACTGATCACGTGGCTGATCATGCACTGATCACGCAGCTACCATGCACTGATCACATGACTGATCATGCACTGATCACATGACTGATCATGCACTGATCACGTGGCTTATCATGCACTGATCACGTGACTGATCATGTGCTGATCATGTTGGTGTCATACACTGATCATGTGCCTCTGGAGGCAATGAACACAGAGCTGAGTAGGCAGGAATCAGTCAGCAGGCTATAATCATGGAACTCAGCTCTGAGGAATCATGCTGCTCAGCTGGCAATAATCAAGTAGATGAGCAGGCAGGAATTACGCAGCACAGGTGGCAATTGTCAAGCAGATGACAGGCAGGAATCATGCAGCTCAGCTGGCAATTGTCAAGCAGATGAGCAGACAGTAATCACGCAGCTCAGCAGGCCCTGATCACGTGACTGAGCATGCACTGTTCACGTGGCTGATCACACACTGATCACGTGACTGATCATGCACTGATCACGTGACTGATCATGCACTGATCACGTGGCTATCATGCACTGATCACGTGGCTGATCATACACTGATCACGGGACTGATCATGCACTGATCACGGGCTATCATGCACTGACACATGACTGATCATGCACTGATCACGTGGATGATCATGCACTGATCACGTGACTGATCATGCACTGATCACGTGACTGATCATGCACTGATCACGTGGCTGATCATGCACTGATCACGTGGCTATCATGCACTGATCACGTGGCTGATCATGCAATGATCACGTAGCTACCATGTACTGGTCACGTGACTGATCATGCACTGATCACGTAATGATCATGCACTGATCACGTGGCTGATCATGCACTGATCACGTGGCTGATCATGCACTGATCACGTGACTGATCATGCACTGATCACGTGACTGATCATGCACTGATCACGTGGCTATCATGCACTGATCACGTGGCTGATCATACACTGATCACGTGGCTGATCATGCACTGATCACGTGGCTGATCATGCACTGATCACGTGACTGATCATGCACTGATCACGTGTCTGATCATGCACTGATCACGTGGCTATCATGCACTGCTCACGTGGCTGATCATGCATGATCACGCAGCTACCATGTACTGGTCACATGACTGATCATGCACTGATCACGTGACTGATCATGCAGTGATCACGTGGCTATCATGCACTACTCACGTGGCTGATCATGCAATGATCATGTAGCTACCATGTACAGGTCACGTGAATGATCATACACCCATCAGGTGACTGATCATGCACTGATCACGTGGCTATCATGCACTGATCACGAGACTGATCATGCACTGATCACGTCTATATCATGCACTGATCACATGACTGCCCATGCACTGATCACGTGGATGATCATACACTAATCATGTGACAGATCATGCACTGATCACGTGGCTGATCATGCACTGATACCGTGACTGAGCATGGACTGATCACATGACTATCATGTAGTGATCACGTGACTTAATGGCGCTGATCATGTGACTGATCATGCGCTGATCATGTTTGCTATCATACACTGATCATGTGCCTCTGGAGGCAATAAACAAAGAGCTGAGTAGGCACGAATCAAACAGTCAGCAGGCAATAATCATGGAACTCAGCTGTGAGGAATCATGCTGCTCAGCTGGCAATAATCAAGCAGCTGAGCAGGCAGGAATTACGCAGCACAGCTGGCAATTGTCAAGCAGATGACAGGCAGGAATCGTGCAGCTCAGCTGGCAATTGTCAAGCAGATGAGCAGACAGTAATCACGCAGCTCAGCAGGCCCTGATCACGTGACTGAGCATGCACTGTTCACGTGGCTGATCATACACTGATCACGTGATTGATCATGCACTGATCACTTGGATATCATGCACTGATCACGTGGCTGATCATACACTGTTCACGTGTCTGACCATGCACTGATCACGTGGCTGATCATACACTGATCACGTAACTGATCATGCACTGATCACGTGGCTATCATGCACTGATCACGTGGCTGATCATGCACTGATCACGTGGCTATCATGCACTGATCACGTGACTGATCATGCACTGATCACGTGGCTGATCATGCACTGATCACGTGGCTGATCATGCACTGATCACGTGACTGATCATGCACTGATCACGTGACTGATCATGCACTGATCACGTGGCTATCATGCACTGATCACGTGGCTGATCATGCAATGATCACGTAGCTATCATGCACTGATCACGTGACTGATCATGCACTGATCACGTGACTGATCATGCACTGATCACGTGGCTGATCATGCACTGATCACGTGACTGATCATGCACTGATCACGTGGCTATCATGCACTGATCACGTGGCTGATCATGCACTGATCACGTAGCTACCATGTACTGGTCACGTGACTGATCATGCACTGATCACGTGACTGATCATGCACTGATCACGTGACTGATCATGCACTGATCACGTGGCTGATCATGCACTGATCACGTGACTGATCATGCACTGATCACGTGGCTGATCATGCACTGATCACGTGGCTATCATGCACTGATCACGTGGCTGATCATGCACTGATCACGTGGCTGATCATGCACTGATCACGTGACTGATCATGCACTGATCACGTGACTGATCATGCACTGATCACGTGGCTATCATGCACTGATCACGTGGCTGATCATGCAATGATCATGTAGCTACCATGTACTGGTCACGTGACTGATCATGCACTGATCACGTGACTGATCATGCACTGATCACGTGGCTATCATGCACTGATCACGTGGCTGATCATGCACTGATCACGTGCCTGTCATGCACTGATCACGTGACTGATCATGCACTGATCACGTGGCTATCATGCACTGATCACGTGACTGATCATGCACTGATCACGTGGCTGATCATGCACTGATCACGTGGCTGATCATGCACTGATCACGTGACTGATCATGCACTGATCACGTGACTGTCATGCACTGATCACGTGGCTATCATGCACTGATCACGTGGCTGATCATGCACTGATCACGTGGCTATCATGCACTGATCACGTGGCTGATCATGCACTGATCACGGGACTGATCATGCACTGATCACGGGCTATCATGCACTGTCACATGACTGATCATGCACTGATCACGTGGCTGATCATGCACTGATCACGTGACTGATCATGCACTGATCACTGACTGATCATGCACTGATCACGTGGCTGATCATGCACTGATCACGTGACTGATCATGCACTGATCACGTGGCTGATCATGCACTGATCACGTGGCTGATCATGCACTGATCACGTGACTGATCATGCACTGATCACGTGGCTGATCATGCACTGATCACGTGGCTATCATGCACTGATCACGTGGCTGATCATGCACTGATCACGTAGCTACCATGCACTGATCACGTGACTGATCATGCACTGATCACGTAAATGATCATGCACTGATCACGTGACTGATCATGCACTGATCACGTGACTGATCATGCACTGATCACGTGGCTATCATGCACTGATCACGTGGCTGATCATGCAATGATCACGTAGCAACCATGCACTGATCACGTGACTGATCATGCACTGATCACGTGGCTGATCATGCACTGATCACGTGGCTATCATGCACTGATCACGTGGCTGATCATGCACTGATCACGTGGCTGATCACACACTGATCACGTGACTGATCATGCACTGATCACGGGCTATCATGCACTGATCACGTGACTGATCATGCACTGATCACGTGACTGATCATGCACTGATCACGTGGCTATCATGCATGGCTCACGTGGCTGATCATGCATGATCACGCAGCTACCATGTACTGGTCACATGACTGATCATGCACTGATCACGTGACTGATCATGCACTGATCACGTGGCTATCATGCACTACTCACGTGGCTGATCATGCAATGATCATGTAGCTACCATGTACAGGTCACGTGAATGATCATGCACCCATCACGTGACTGATCATGCACTGATCACGTGGCTATCATGCACTGATCACATGACTGATCATGCACTGATCACGTGGATGATCATACACTAATCACGTGACAGATCATGCACTGATCACGTGGCTGATCATGCACTGATACCGTGACTGTGCATGGACTGATCACATGACTATCATGTAGTGATCACGTGACTTAATGGCGCTGATCATGTGACTGATCATGCACTGATCATGTTTGCTATCATACACTGATCATGTGCCTCTGGAGGCAATAAACAAAGAGCTGAGTAGGCACGAATCAAACAGTCAGCAGGCAATAATCATGGAACTCAGCTGTGAGGAATCATGCTGCTCAGCTGGCAATAATCAAGCAGCTGAGCAGGCAGGAATTACGCAGCACAGCTGGCAATTGTCAAGCAGATGACAGGCAGGAATCGTGCAGCTCAGCTGGCAATTGTCAAGCAGATGAGCAGACAGTAATCACGCAGCTCAGCAGGCCAGATCACGTGACTGAGCATGCACTATTCACGTGAATCATGCTGATCAGTGGCAATGATCAAGCAGCTAGAGGCAGGAATTACACAGCACAGCTGGCAATTGTCAAGCAGATGACAGGCAGGAATCGTGCAGCTCAGCTGGCAATTGTCAAGCAGATGAGCAGACAGGATCACGCAGCTCATCATGCACTGATCACGTGACTGATCATGCACTGATCACGTGGCTGATCATACACTGATCACGTGACTGATCATGCACTGATCACGTGGATATCATGCACTGATCACGTGGCTGATCATACACTGATCACGTGTCTGATCATGCACTGATCACGTGGCTGATCATGCACTGCTCACGTAACTGATCATGCACTGATCACGTGGCTATCATGCACTGATCACGTGGCTGATCATGCACTGATCACGTGGCTGATCATGCACTGATCACGTGACTGATCATGCACTGATCACGTGGCTATCATGCACTGATCACGTGGCTGATCATGCACTGATCACGTGCTGATCATGCACTGATCACGTGGCTGATCATGCACTGATCACGTAACTGATCATGCACTGATCACGTGGCTATCATGCACTGATCACGTGGCTGTCATGCAATGATCATGAGCTACCATATACTGGTCACGTGACTGATCATGCACTGATCACGTAAATGATGCACTGATCACGTGACTGATCATGCACTGATCACGTGACTGATCATGCACTGATCACGTGGCTATCATGCACTGCTCACGTGGCTGATCATGCAATGATCACGTAGCAACCATGTACTGGTCACGTGACTGATCATGCACTGATCACGTAATTGATCATGCACTGATCACGTGGCTCATCATGCACTGATCACGTGGCTGATCACACTGATCACGTGACTGATCATGCACTGATCACGTGACTGATCATGCACTGATCACGTGGCTATCATGCACTGATCACGTGGATATCATGCACTGATCACGTGGCTGATCACACACGTATCACGTGACTGATCATGCACTGATCACGTGGCTATCATGCACTGATCACGTGGCTGATCATGCACTGATCACGTGGCTATCATGCACTGATCACGTGGCTGATCATGCACTGATCACGTAGCTACCATGCACTGATCACGTGACTGATCATGCACTGATCACGTGGCTGATCATGCACTGATCACGTGACTGATCATGCACTGATCACGTGGCTGATCATGCACTGATCACGTGACTGATCATGCACTGATCACGTGGCTGATCATGCAATGATCACGCAGCTACCATGTACTGGTCACATGACTGATCATGCACTGATCACGTAATTGATCATGCACTGATCACGTGGCTTATCATGCATTGATCATGTGATTCATCATGTGCTGATCATGTTTCTGTCATACACTGATCATGTGCCTCTGGAGGCAATGAACAAAGAGCTGAGTAGGCAGGAATCAGTAGGCAATAATCATGGAACTCAGCTCTGAGAAATCATGCTGCTCAGCTGGCAATAATCAAGTAGATGAGCAGGCAGGAATTATGCAGCACAGGTGGCAATTGTCAAGCAGATGACAGGCAGGAATCGTGCAGCTCAGCTGGCAATTGTCAAGCAGATGAGCAGACAGTAATCACGCAGCTCAGCAGGCCCTGATCACGTGACTGAGCATGCACTGTTCACGTGGCTGATCACACACTATCACGTGAATGATCATGCACTGATCACGTGGCTATCATGCACTGATCACGTGATTGATCATGCACTGATCACGTGGCTATCATGCACTGATCACGTGGCTGATCATGCACTGATCACGTGACTGATCATGCACTGATCACGTGGCTGATCATGCACTGATCACGTGGCTATCATGCACTGATCACGTGGCTGATCATGCACTGATCACGTAGCTACCATGTACTGATCACGTGACTGATCATGCACTGATCACGTAATTGATCATGCACTGATCACGTGGCTGATCATGCACTGATCACGTAGCTACCATGCACTGATCACGTGACTGATCATGCACTGATCACGTGGCTGATCATGCACTGATCACGTGACTGATCATGCACTGATCTCGTGTCTGATCATGCACTGATCACGTGGCTATCATGCACTGCTCACGTGGCTGAACATGCGATGATCACGCAGCTACCATGTACTGGTCACATGACTGATCATGCACTGATCACGTGACTGATCATGCAGTGATCACGTGGCTATCATGCACTACTCACGTGGTTGATCATGCAATGATCATGTAGCTACCATGTACAGGTCACGTGAATTATCATACACCCATCAGGTGACTGATCATGCACTGATCACGTGGCTATCATGCACTGATCACGAGACTGATCATGCACTGATCACGTCTATATCATGCACTGATCACATGACTGCCCATGCACTGATCACGTGGATGATCATACACTAATCATGTGACAGATCATGCACTGATCACGTGGCTGATCATGCACTGATACCGTGACTGTGCATGGACTGATCACATGACTATCATGTAGTGATCACGTGACTTAATGGCGCTGATCATGTGACTGATCATGCGCTGATCATGTTTGCTATCATACACTGATCATGTGCCTCTGGAGGCAATAAACAAAGAGCTGAGTAGGCACGAATCAAAAGTCAGCAGGCAATAATCATGGAACTCAGGTGTGAGGAATCATGCTGCTCAGCTGGCAATAATCAAGCAGCTGAGCAGGCAGGAATTACGCAGCACAGCTGGCAATTGTCAAGCAGATGACAGGCAGGAATCGTGCAGCTCAGCTGGCAATTGTCAAGCAGATGAGCAGACAGTAATCACGCAGCTCAGCAGGCCCTGATCACGTGACTGAGCATGCACTGTTCACGTGGCTGATCAGACACTGATCACGTGATTGATCATGCACTGATCACTTGGATATCATGCACTGATCACGTGGCTGATCATACACTGTTCACGTGTCTGACCATGCACTGATCACGTGGCTGATCATACACTGCTCACGTACTGATCATGCACTGATCACGTGGCTATCATGCACTGATCACGTGGCGGAACATGCACTGTTCACGTGGCTGATCACACACCTGTCACGTTACATATCATGCACTGATCACGTGGCACTCATGCACTGATCACGTGGCTGATCATACTCTGCTCACGTAACTCATCATGCACACATCACGTGGCTATCATGCACTGCTCACGTGGTTCGTCATGGAATGGTCACGTAGCTACCATATACTGGTCACATGACTGATCATGCACAGATCACGTAAATGATCATGCACTGTTCACGTGACTGATCATGTCTGATCACGTGACTGATCATGCACTGATCACGTGGCTATCATGCTCTGCTCACGTGGCTGATCATGCAACGATCACGTAGCAACCATGTACTGGTCTCGTGACTGATCATGCACTGATCACGTAATTGATCCTGCACTGATCACGTGGCTCATCACGCACTGATCCGGTGGCTGATCACACACGTATCACGTGACTGATCATACACTGATCACGTGACTATCATGCACTGATCACGTGGCTATCATGCACTGATCACGTGGATATCATGCACTGATCACGTGGCTGATCACACACGTATCACGTGACTGATCATGCACTGATCACGTGGCTATCATGCACTGATCACGTGGCTATCATGCACTGATATCATGCACTGATCACGTGGCTGATCACACACGATCACGTGACTGATCATGCACTGATCACGTGGCTGATCATGCACTGATCACGTGACTGATCATGCACTGATCACGTGACTGATCATGCACTGATCACGTGGCTGATCATGCACTGATCACGTGACTGATCATGCACTGATCACGTGACTGATCATGCACTGATCACGTGACTGATCATGCACTGATCACGTGGCTGATCATGCACTGATCACGTGGCTGATCATGCACTGATCACGTGACTGATCATGCACTGATCACGTGACTGATCATGCACTGATCAGTGGCTATCATGCACTGATCACGTGGCTGATCATGCACTGATCACGTGACTGATCATGCACTGATCACTGGCTATCATGCACTGATCACGTGGCTATCATGCACTGATCACGTGGCTGATCATGCACTGATCACGTGACTGATCATGCACTGATCACGTCTATATCATGCACTGATCACGTGACTGATCATGCACTGATCACGTGGCTGATCATACACTGATCACGTGACTGATCATGCACTGATCACGTGGCTATCATGCACTGATCACGTGGCTGATCATGCACTGATCACGTGGCTGATCACACACTGTCACGTGACATATCATGCACTGATCACGTGGCACTCATGCACTGATCACGTGGCTGATCATACACTGATCACGTGACTGATCATGCACTGATCACGTGGCTATCATGCACTGATCACGTGGCTCGTCATGGAATGATCACGAAGCTACCATATACAGGTCACGTGACTGATCATGCACTGATCACGTAAATGATCATGCACTGATCACGTGACTGATCATGCACTGATCACGTGACTGATCATGCACTGATCACGTGGCTATCATGCACTGATCACGTGGCTGATCATGCACGATCACGTAGCAACCATGTACTGGTCACGTGACTGATCATGCACTGATCACGTAATTGATCATGCACTGATCACGTGGCTCATCATGCACTGATCCGGTGGCTGATCACACTGATCACGTGACTGATCATGCACTGATCACGTGACTAATCATGCACTGATCACGTGGCTATCATGCACTGATCACGTGGATATCATGCACTGATCACGTGGCTGATCACACACGTATCACGTGACTGATCATGCACTGATCACGTGGCTATCATGCACTGATCACGTGGCTGATCATGCACTGATCACGTGGCTATCATGCACTGATCACGTGGCTGATCATGCACTGATCACGTAGCTACCATGCACTGATCACGTGACTGATCATGCACTGATCACGTGGCTGATCATGCACTGATCACGTGACTGATCATGCACTGATCACGTGGCTGATCATGCACTGATCACGCAGCTACCATGTACTGGTCACATGACTGATCATGCACTGATCACGTAATTGATCATGCACTGATCACCTGGCTTATCATGCATTGATCATGTGATTCATCATGTGCTGATCATGTTTCTGTCATACACTGATCATGTGCCTCTGGAGGCAATGAACAAAGAGCTGAGTAGGCAGGAATCAGTAGGCAATAATCATGGAACTCAGCTCTGAGAAATCATGCTGCTCAGCTGGCAATAATCAAGTAGATGAGCAGGCAGGAATTATGCAGCACAGGTGGCAATTGTCAAGCAGATGACAGGCAGGAATCGTGCAGCTCAGCTGGCAATTGTCAAGCACATGAGCAGACAGTAATCACGAAGCTCAGCAGGCCCTGATCACGTGACTGAGCATGCACTGTTCACGTGGCTGATCACACACTGATCACGTGAATGATCATGCACTGATCACGTGGCTATCATGCACTGATCACGTGATTGTCATGCACTGATCACGTAATTGTCATGCACTGATCACGTGGCGATCATGCACTGATCACGTGGCTGATCATGCACTGATCACGTGACTGATCATGCACTGATCACGTGGCTGATCATGCACTGATCACGTGGCTATCATGCACTGATCACGTGGCTGATCATGCACTGATCACGTGGCTACCATGTACTGATCACGTGACTGATCATGCACTGATCACGTAACTGATCATGCACTGATCACGTGGCTGATCATGCACTGATCACGTGGCTGATCATGCACTGATCACGTGACTGATCATGCACTGATCACGTGGCTGATCATGCACTGATCACGTGACTGATCATGCACTGATCACGTGACTGATCATGCACTGATCACGTGGCTATCATGCATGGCTCACGTGGCTGAACATGCGAAGATCACGCAGCTACCATGTACTGGTCACGTGACTGATCATGCACTGATCACGTGGCTGATCATGCACTGATCACGTGGCTATCATGCACTGATCACGTGGCTGATCATGCAATGATCACGTAGCTACCATGTACTGATCACGTGACTGATCATGCACTGATCACGTGACTGATCATGCACTGATCACGTGGCTATCATGCACTGATCACGTGGCTGATCATGCACTGATCACGCAGCTATCATGCACTGATCACGTGACTGATCATGCACTGATCACGTGGCTGATCATGCACTGATCACGTGGCTGATCATGCACTGATCACGTGACTGATCATGCACTGATCACGTGGCTGATCATGCACTGATCACGTGGCTATCATGCACTGATCACGTGGCTGATCATGCACTGATCATGTAGCTACCATGTACTGGTCACGTGAATGATCATACACCCATCAGGTGACTGATCATGCACTGATCACGTGGCTATCATGCACTGATCACGAGACTGATCATGCACTGATCTCGTCTAATCATGCACTGATCACATGACTGCCCATGCACTGATCACGTGGATGATCATACACTAATCATGTGACAGATCATGCACTGATCACGTGGCTGATCATGCACTGATACCGTGACTGAGCATGGACTGATCACATGACTATCATGTAGTGATCACGTGACTTAATGGCGCTGATCATGTGACTGATCATGCGCTGATCATGTTTGCTATCATACACTGATCATGTGCCTCTGGAGGCAATAAACAAAGAGCTGAGTAGGCACGAATCAAACAGTCAGCAGGCAATAATCATGGAATTCAGCTGTGAGGAATCATGCTGCTCAGCTGGCAATAATCAAGCAGCTGAGCAGGCAGGAATTACGAAGCACAGCTGGCAAATGTCAAGCAGATGACAGGCAGGAATCATGCAGCTCAGCTGGCAATTTTCAAGCAGATGAGCAGACAGTAATCACGCAGCTCAGCAGGCCCTTATCACGTGACTGAGCATGCACTATTCACGTGGCTGATCATACACTTATCACGTGATTGATCATGCAATGATCACTTGGATATCATGCACTGATCACGTGGCTGATCATACACTGTTCAGGTGTCCTACCATGCACTGATCACGTGGCTGATCATACACTGCTCACGTAACTGATCATGCACTGATCACGTGGCTATCATGCACTGATCACGTGGCTGATCATGCACTGATCACGTGACTGATCATGCACTGATCACGTGGCTATCATGCACTGATCACGTGGCTGATCATGCACTGATCACGTGGCTATCATGTACTGTCACGTGACTGATCATGCACTGATCACGTGACTGATCATGCACTGATCACGTGGCTATCATGCACTGATCACGTGGCTGATCATGCACTGATCACGTGACTGATCATGCACTGATCACGTGACTGATCATGCACTGATCACGTGGCTATCATGCACTGATCACGTGGCTGATCATGCACTGATCACGTGGCTATCATGCACTGATCACGTGGCTATCATGCACTGATCACGTGGCTGATCATGCACTGATCACGTGGCTATCATGCACTGATCACGTGACTGATCATGCACTGATCACGGGACTGATCATGCACTGATCACGGCGCTATCATGCACTGTCACATGACTGATCATGCACTGATCACGTGGATGATCATGCACTGATCACGTGACTGATCATGCACTGATCACGTGGCTGATCATGCACTGATCACGTGGCTGATCATGCACTGATCACGTGGCTGATCATGCACTGATCACGTGACTGATCATGCACTGATCACGTGACTGATCATGCACTGATCACGTGGCTATCATGCACTGATCACGTGGCTGATCATGCACTGATCACGTGACTGATCATGCACTGATCACTGGCTATCATGCACTGATCACGTGGCTATCATGCACTGATCACGTGGCTGATCATGCACTGATCACGTGACTGATCATGCACTGATCACGTCTATATCATGCACTGATCACGTGACTGATCATGCACTGATCACGTGGATGATCATACACTGATCATGTGACTGATCATGCACTGATCACGTGGCTATCATGCACTGATCACGTGGCTGATCATGCAATGATCACGTAGCTACCATGCACTGATCACGTGACTGATCATGCACTGATCACGTAATTGATCATGCACTGATCACGTGACTGATCATGCACTGATCACGTGACTGATCATGCACTGATCACGTGACTGATCATGCACTGATCACGTGGCTATCATGCACTGATCACGTGGCTGATCATGCACTGATCACGTAGCTACCATGCACTGATCACGTGACTGATCATGCACTGATCACGTGGCTGATCATGCACTGATCACGTGACTGATCATGCACTGATCACGTGACTGATCATGCACTGATCACGTGACTGATCATGCACTGATCACGTGGCTGATCATGCACTGATCACGTGGCTGATCATGCACTGATCACGTGGCTATCATGCACTGATCACGTGGCTGATCATGCACTGATCACGTAGCTACCATGCACTGATCACGTGACTGATCATGCACTGATCACGTAATTGATCATGCACTGATCACGTGGCTGATCATGCACTGATCACGTGGCTGATCATGCACTGATCACGTAACTGATCATGCACTGATCACGTGACTGATCATGCACTGATAACGTTGCTATCATGCACTGATCACGTGGCTGATCATACACTGATCACGTGCCTGATCATGCACTGATCACGTGGCTGATCATGCACTGATCACGTGACTGATCATGCACTGATCACGTGTCTGATCATGCACTGATCACGTGGCTATCATGCACTGCTCACGTGGCTGATCATGCATGATCACGCAGCTACCATGTACTGGTCACATGACTGATCATGCACTGATCACGTGACTGATCATGCGGTAATCACGTGGCTATCATGCACTACTCTCGTGGCTGATCATGCAATGATCATGTAGCTACCATGTACAGGTCACGTGAATGATCATACACCCATCAGGTGACTGATCATGCACTGATCACGTGGCTATCATGCACTGATCATGACTGATCATGCACTGATCACGTCTATATCATGCACTGATCACATGACTGCCCATGCACTGATCACGTGGATGATCATACACTAATCATGTGACAGATCATGCACTGATCACGTGGCTGATCATGCACTGATACCGTGACTGAGCATGGACTGATCACATGACTATCATGTAGTGATCACGTGACTTAATGGCGCTGATCATGTGACTGATCATGCGCTGATCATGTTTGCTATCATACACTGATCATGTGCCTCTGGAGGCAATAAACAAAGAGCTGAGTAGGCACGAATCAAAAGTCAGCAGGCAATAATCATGGAACTCAGCTGTGAGGAATCATGCTGCTCAGCTGGCAATAATCAAGCAGCTGAGCAGGCAGGAATTACGCAGCACAGCTGGCAATTGTCAAGCAGATGACAGGCAGGAATCGTGCAGCTCAGCTGGCAATTGTCAAGCAGATGAGCAGACAGTAATCACGCAGCTCAGCAGGCCCTGATCACGTGACTGAGCATGCACTGTTCACGTGGCTGATCATACACTGATCACGTGACTGATCATGCACTGATCACGTGACTGATCATGCACTGATCACGTGACTGATCATGCACTGATCACGTGGCTATCATGCACTGATCACGTGGCTGATCATGCACTGATCACGTAGCAATCATGCACTGATCACGTGACTGATCATGCACTGATCACGTGGCTGATCATGCACTGATCACGTGGCTGATCATGCACTGATCACGTGGCTGATCACACACTGATCACGTGACTGATCATGCACTGATCACGTGACTATCATGCACTGATCACGTGGCTATCATGCACTGATCACGTGGCTATCATGCACTGATCACGTGGCTCTCATGCACTGATATCATGCACTGATCACGTGGCTGATCATGCACTGATCACGTGACTGATCATGCACTGATCACGTGGCTATCATGCACTGATCACGTGGCTCTCATGCACTGATATCATGCACTGATCACGTGGCTATCACACGATCACGTGACTGATCATGCACTGATCACGTGGCTATCATGCACTGATCACGTGGCTCTCATGCACTGATATCATGCACTGATCACGTGGCTTATCACACACGTATCACGTGACTGATCATGCACTGATCACGTGGCTATCATGCACTGATCACGTGGCTCTCATGCACTGATATCATGCACTGATCACGTGGCTGATCACACACGATCACGTGACTGATCATGCACTGATCACGTGGCTGATCATGCACTGATCACGTGACTGATCATGCACTGATCACGTGACTGATCATGCACTGATCACGTGGCTATCATGCACTGATCACGTGGCTGATCATGCACTGATCACGTGACTGATCATGCACTGATCACGTGACTGATCATGCACTGATCACGTGGCTGATCATGCACTGATCACGTGGCTATCATGCACTGATCACGTGACTGATCATGCACTGATCACGTAATGATCATGCACTGATCACGTGGCTGATCATGCACTGATCACGTGGCTGATCATGCACTGATCACGTGACTGATCATGCACTGATCACGTGACTGATCATGCACTGATCACGTGGCTATCATGCACTGATCACGTGGCTGATCATGCACTGATCACGTGCCTGATCATGCACTGATCACATGACTGATCATGCACTGATCACGTGACTGATCATGCACTGATCACGTGGCTATCATGCACTACTCACGTGGCTGATCATGCAATGATCATGTAGCTACCATGTACTGGTCACGTGACTGATCATACACCCATCAGGTGACTGATCATGCACTGATCACGTGCCTGATCATGCACTGATCACGTGACTGATCATGCACTGATCACATGGCTATCATGAACTGATCACCTGGCTGATCATGCACTGATCACGTGGCTGATCATGCACTGATACCGTGACTGAGCATGGACTGATCACATGACTATCATGTAGTGATCACGTGACTTAATGGCGCTGATCATGTGACTGATCATGCGCTGATCATGTTTGCTTTCATACACTGATCATGTGCCTCTGGAGGCAATAAACAAAGAGCTGAGTAGGCACGAATCAAACAGTCAGCAGGCAAAAATCATGGAACTCAGGTGTGAGGAATCATGCTGCTCAGCTGGCAATAATTAAGCAGCTGAGCAGGCAGGAATTACGCAGCACAGCTGGCAATTGTCAAGCAGATGACAGGCAGGAATCGTGCAGCTCAGCTGGCAATTGTCAAGCAGATGAGCAGTCAGTAATCACGCAGCTCAGCAGGCACTGATCACGTGACTGAGCATGCACTGTTCACGTGGCTGATCATACACGGATCACGTGATGATCATGCACTGATCACTTGGATATCATGCACTGATCACGTGGCTGATCATACACTGTTCACGTGTCTGACCATGAAGTGATCACGTGGCAGATCATACACTGCCCAGGTAACTGATCATGCACTGATCACGTGGCTATCATGCACTGATCACGTGGCTGAACATGCACTGTTCACGTGGCTGATCACACACCTGTCATGTGACATATCATGCACTGATCACGTGGCACTCATGCACTGATCACGTGGCTGATCATCTTCTCCTCACGTAACTGATCATGTACACATCACGTGGCTATCATGCACTGCTCACGTGGCTCGTCATGGAATGTTCACGTAGCTACCATATACTGGTCACGTGACTGATCATGCACAGATCACGTAAACGATCATGCACTGTTCACGTGACTGATCATGTACTGATCACGTGACTGATCATGCACTGATCACGTGGCTATCATGCTCTGCTCACGTGGCTGATCATGCAAAGATCACGTAGCAACCATGTACTGGTCACGTGACTGATCATGCACTGATCACGTAATTGATCATGCACTGATCACGTGGCTGATCACACATGATCACGTGACTGATCATGCACTGATCACGTGGCTCTCATGCACTGATCACGTGGCTATCATGCACTGATCACGTGGATAACATGCACTGATCACGTGGCTGATCACACACGTATCACATGACTGATCATGCACTGATCACGTGGCTATCATGCACTGATCACGTGGCTATCATGCACTGATCACGTGGCTGATCATGCAATGATCACGTAGCTACCATGTACTGGTCACGTGACTGATCATGCACTGATCACGTAATTGATCATGCACTGATCACGTGGCTGATCATGCACTGATCACGTGGCTGATCATACACTGATCACGTGACTGATCATGCACTGATCACGTGACTGATCATGCACTGATCACGTGGCTATCATGCACTGATCACGTGGCTATCATGCACTGATCACGTGGCTGATCACACACTGATCACGTGACTGATCATGCACTGATCACGTGGCTGATCATGCATTGATCACATGGCTATCATGCACTGCTCACGTGGCTGATCATACACTGTTCACGTGTCTGACCATGCACTGATCACATGTCTGGTCATACACTGCTCACGTAACTGATCATGCACTGATCACGTGGTTATCATGCACTGAATACGTGGCGGAACATGCACTGTTCACGTGGCTGATCACACACCTGTCACGTGACATATCATGCACTGATCACGTGGCTATCCTGCACTGATCACGTGGATATCATGCACTGATCACGTGGCTGATCACACACGTATCACGTGACTGATCATGCACTGATGACGTGGCTATCATGCATTGATCACGTGGCTGATCATGCACTGATCACGTAAATGATCATGCACTGTTCAGTTGACTGATCATGTCCTGATCACGTGACTGATCATGCACTGATCACGTGGCTATCATGCTTTGATCACGTGGCTGATCATGCACTGATCATGTAATTGATCATGCACTATTAACGTGGCTGATCATGCAATGACCACGTGACTGACCATGCACTGATCACGTGACTGACCATCCACGGATCAGTTGGCTATCATGCACTGATTACTTGGCTGATCATACACTGATCACTTGACTGATAATGCACTGATCATCTGGCTATCATGCACTTATTACCTGGCTATCGTGCACTGATCACGTGGTTGATCATACACTGTTCACGTGTCTGACCATGCACTGATCACGTGGCTGATCATAAACTGCTCACGTAACTGATCATGCACTGATCACGTGGCTATCATGCAATGCTCACGTGGCTGATCATGCAATGATCACCCAGCTACCATGTACTGGTCACATGACTGATCATGCACTGATCACGTGGCTATCATGCACTGATCACGTGGCTGATCATGCAATGACCACGTAGCTACCATGCACTGGTCACGTGACTGATCATGCACTGATCAGTAATTGATCATGCACTGATCACGTGACTGATCATGCACAGATCACGTGACTGATCATGCAGAGATCACGTGACTGATCATGCACTGATCACGTGGCTATCATGCACTGCTCACTTGGCTGATCATGCAATGATCACGCAGCTACCATGTACTGGTCACATGACTGATCATGCACTGATCACATAATTGATCATTCACTGATCACCTGGCTTATCATGCATTGATCATGTGACTGATCATGTGCTGATCATGTTTGGTGTCACACACTGATCATGTGCCTCTGGAGGCAATGAACATAGAGCTGAGTAGGCAGGAATCAGTCAGCAGGCCATAATCATGGAACTCACCTCTGAGAAATCATGCTGCTCAGCTGGCAATAATCAAGTAGATGAGCAGGCAGGAATTATGCAGCACAGGTGGCAATTGTCAAGGAGATGACAGGCAGGAATCGTGCAGCTCAGCTGGAAATTGTCAAGCAGATGAGCAGACAGTAATCACACAGCTCAGCAGGCCCTGATCACGTGACTGAGCATGCACTGTTCACATGGCTGATCACACAACTATCACGTGACTGATCATGCACTGATCATGTGACTGCTCATGCACTGATCACGTAGCTATCTTGCACTGATCACTTGGCTGATCATACACTCATCACGGGACTGATCGAGCACTGATCACGGCGCTATCATGCATTGACTACATGACTCCACATGCACTGATCACGTGGATGATCATGCACTGATCACGTGACTGATCATGCACTGATCACGTGACTGATCATGCACTGATCACATGGCTAATCATGCACTGCTCACGTGGCTGATCTGGCAATGATCACGTAGCTACCAAGTACTGGTCACGTGACTGATCATGCACTGATCACGTAACTGATCATGCACTGATCACGTGGCTATCATGCACTGATCACGTGGCTGAACATGCACTGTTCACGTGGCTGATCACACAACTGTCACGTGACTGATCATGCACTGATCACGTGGCACTCATGCACTGATCACGCGGCTGATCATACTCTGCTCATGTAACTGATCATGCACACATCACGTGGCTATCATGCACTGCT
Source organism: Bos javanicus (assembly GCF_032452875.1). Lineage (NCBI taxonomy): Eukaryota > Metazoa > Chordata > Mammalia > Artiodactyla > Bovidae > Bos > Bos javanicus. The sequence continues at coordinate 316,083 of NW_026893622.1, forward strand.
CACGTGGTCCGTCATTGAATGATCACGTAGCTACCATATACTGGTCACGTGACTGATCATGCACAGATCACGTAAATGATCATGCACTGTTCACGTGACTGATCATGTACTGATCACGTGACTGATCATGCACTGTTCACGTGACTGATCATGCACTGATCACGTGGCTATCATGCACTGATCACGTGGCTGATCATGCAATGATCACGTAGCTACCATGTACTGGTCACGTGACTGATCATGCACTGATCACGTAATTGATCATGCACTGATCACGTGGCTGATCATGCACTGATCACGTGACTGATCATGCACTGATCACGTGGCTGATCTAGGACTGATCTCATGGCTATCATGCACTGCTCACGTGGCTGATCATGCAATGATCAGGCAGCTACGATGTACTAGTCACGTGACTGATCATGCACTCATTACGTAATTGATCATGCACTGATCACCTGGCTTATCATGCATTGATCATGTGACTGATCATGTGCTGATCATGTTTGGTGTCGAACACTGATCATCTGCCTCTGGAGGCAATGAACATAGAGCTGAGTAGGCAGGAGTCAGTCAGCAGGCTATAATCATGGAACTCAACTCTAAGAAATCATGCTGCTCAGCTGGCAATAATCAAGTAGATGAGCAGGCAGGAATTACGCAGCACAGGTGGCAATTGTCAAGGAGATGACAGGCAGGAATCATGCAGCTCAGCTGACAATTGTCAAGCAGATGAGCAGACAGTAATCACGCAGCTCAGCAGGCCCTGATGACGTGACTGAGCATGCACTGATCACGTGGCTATCACGCACTGATCAGGTGGCTGATCATACACTGATCACGTGCCTGGTCACGCACAGATCACGTGACTACTCATGAAGTCATCACGTGGCTATCATGCACTGATCACGTGGATATCATGCACTGATCACGTGGCTGATCACACATGTATCACGTGACTGATCATGCACTGATTACGTGGCTATCATGCACTGATCACGTGGCTATCATGTACTGATCACGTGGCTGATCATGCAATGATCACGAGACCGATCATGCACTGACCACGTGGCTGATCATGCACTGGTCACGTGACTGATCATGCCCTGATCAAGTGGCTATCATGCACTGATCACGTGGCTGATCATGCAATTATCATGTAGCTACCATGTACCAGTCGCGTGACTGATAATACACCCATCAGGTTACTGATCATGCACTGATCACGTGGCTATATTGCATTGTTAACGAGGCTGATCATACACTGATCACCTGCCTGGTCATGCACAGATCAGGTGACTAATCATGAACTAATTACTTAGCTATCATGTACTGATCACCTGGCTGATCATGCACATGATCATGTGGCTATTATGCAATGATTACGTGGCTATCATGCACTGATGACGTGGCTGATCATGCACTGATCACGTAGCTATCTTGCACTGATCACTTGACTGATCATACACTCATCACGGGACTGATCGTGCACTGATCACGGCGCTATCATGCATTGTCTACATGACTCCACATGCACTGATCACGTGGATGATCATGCACTGATCACGTGACTGACCATGCACTGCTCACGTGGCTGATCATGCACTGATCACGTAATTGATCATGCACTGATCATTTGGCTGATCATGCACTGATCACGTGACTGACCATGCACTGATCACGTGACTGATCATCCACTGATCAGTTGGCTATCATGCACTTAGTACTTGGCTGATCATACACTGATCATGTGACTGATAATGCACTGATCATCTGGCTATCGTGCACTCATTACCTGGCTATCGTGCACTGATCACGTGGTTGATCATACACTGATCACGAGACTGATCATGCACTGATCACATCTATATCATGCACTGATCACATGTCTGCCCATGCACTGATAACCCGGATGATCATACACTGATCATGCGACAGATCATGCACTGATCACGTGGCTATCATGCACTGCTCACGCGGCTGTTCATGCAATGATCACGTAGCTACCATGTACTGGTCACGTGAGTGATCATGCACTGATCACGTAATTGATCATGCACTGATCAGGTGACTTATCATGCACTGTTAACGTGAGTGATCATGCACTGGTCACGTGACTGATCATGCACTGAGCTCGTGGCTATCATGCACGGCTCATGTGGCTGATCATGCAATGATCACCTAGCTACCATATACTGGTCACGTGACTGATCATGCACATATCACGTAAATGATCACACACTGTTCACGTGACTGATCAAGTACTGATCACGTGACTGATCATGCACTGATCACGTGACTGATTATGCACTGATCACCTGGCTATCATGCACTGATCACGTGGCTATCATGCCCTGATCACGTGGCTATCATGCACTGATCACGTGGCTGATCAGGCAATGATCACGTAGCTACCATGTACTGGTTACGTGACTGATCATGCACTGATCATGTGGCTATCACGCACTAATCACGTGGATGATCATACACTAATCAGGTGACTGGTCATGCACAGATCACCGGACTACTCATGAAGTGATCACGTGGCTATCATGCACTGATCACGTGGATATTATGCACCGATCACGTGGCTGATCGTGCACTGATCACGTGACTGATCATGCACTGATCACGTGGCTATCATGCACTGCTACCATGGATGATCATGCAATGATCACGTGGCTATTATGCACTACTAACGTGGCAGATCATCCAATGATCACATAGCTATCATATACTGGTCACGTGACTGATCATGCACTGATCACGTAACTGATCATGCAATGATCACGTGGCTGATCATACACTGATCACGTGACTGATCATGCACTGTTCACGTGACTGATCATGCACTGATCACGTGGCTATCATGCACTGATCACGTGGCTGATCATACACTGATCACGTGCCTGGTCATGCACAGATCACGTGACTACTCATGAAGTGATCACTTGGCTATCATGCACTGATCACGTGGCTGATCACACTCATATCACGTGACTGTTCATGCACTGATCACGTGGCTATCATGCACTGATCACGTGGCTGATCATGCAATGATCACGTAGCTACCATGTACTGGTCACGTGACTGATCATGCACTGATCACGTAATTGATCATGCACTGATCACGTGGCTGATCATGCACTGATCACGTGACTGATCATGCACTGATCACGTGGCTGATCTAGGACTGATCTCATGGCTATCATGCACTGCTCACGTGGCTGATCTTGCAATGATCAGGCAGCTACGATGTACTAGTCACGTGACTGATCATGCACTCATTACGTAATTGATCATGCACTGATCACCTGGCTTATCATGCATTGATCATGTGACTGATCATGTGCTGATCATGTTTGGTGTCGAACACTGATCATCTGCCTCTGGAGGCAATGAACATAGAGCTGAGTAGGCAGGAGTCAGTCAGCAGGCTATAATCATGGAACTCAACTCTAAGAAATCATGCTGCTCAGCTGGCAATAATCAAGTAGATGAGCAGGCAGGAATTACGCAGCACAGGTGGCAATTGTCAAGGAGATGACAGGCAGGAATCATGCAGCTCAGCTGACAATTGTCAAGCAGATGAGCAGACAGTAATCACGCAGCTCAGCAGGCCCTGATGACGTGACTGAGCATGCACTGATCACGTGGCTATCACGCACTGATCAGGTGGCTGATCATACACTGATCACGTGCCTGGTCACGCACAGATCACGTGACTACTCATGAAGTCATCACGTGGCTATCATGCACTGATCACGTGGATATCATGCACTGATCACGTGGCTGATCACACATGTATCACGTGACTGATCATGCACTGATTACGTGGCTATCATGCACTGATCACGTGGCTATCATGTACTGATCACGTGGCTGATCATGCAATGATCACGAGACCGATCATGCACTGACCACGTGGCTGATCATGCACTGATCACGTGACTGATCATGCACTGATCACCTGACTTATCATGCATTGATCATGTGACTGATCATGTGCTGATCATATTTGGTGTCATACACTGATCATGTGCCTCTGGAGGCAATGAACAAAGCTGAGTAGGCAGGAATCAGTCAGCAGGCAATAATCATGGAACTCAGGTGTGAGGAATCATGGTGCTCAGCTGGCAATAATCAAGTAGATGAGCAGGCAGGAATTATGCAGCACAGGTGGCAATTGTAAAGGAGATGACAGGCAGGTATCGTGCAGCTCAGCTTGCAATTGTCAACAGATGAGCAGACAGTAATCATGCAGCTCAGCAGGCCCTGATCACGTGACTGAGCATGCACTCTTCACGTGGCTGATCACACACCTATCACGTGACTGATCATGCACATATCACGTGGCTCTCATACACTGATCACGTGATTGCACATGCACTGATCACTTACTTGTATTCACTGATAACGTGGCTATTATGCACTGATGACGTGGCTGATCATGCACTGATCACGTAGCTATCTTGCACTGATCACTTGGCTGATCATACACTCATCTCCGGACTGGTCATGCACTGATCACGGCGCTATCATGCACTGATTACATGACTCCACATGCACTGATAACGTGGATGATCATACACTGATCACGTGACTGATCATGCACTGATCACGTGACTGATCATGCACTGATCACGTGACTGATCATGCACTGATCCGTTGGCTATAATGCACTGATTACTTGGCTGATCATACACTGATGACGTGACTGATAATGCACTGATCATCTGGCTATCATGCACTCATTACCTGGATATCGTGCACTGATCACGTGGTTGATCATACACTGATCACGAGATTGATCATGCCCTGATCACGTCTATATCATGCACTGATCATGTGGCTGGTCATACTCTGATCACGTGCCTGGTCATGCACAGATTACATGACTGATCATGCACTGATCACGTGACTGATCATGCACTGATCACGTGGCTATCATGCACTACTCACGTGGCTGATCATGCAATGATCATGTAGCTACCATGTACCGGTCACATGACTGATCATACAACCATCAGGTGACGGATCATGCACTGATCACGTGGCTGATCATACACTGATCACCTGCCTGGTCATGCACAGATCACGTGACTAATCATGAACTGATCACGTAGCTATCATGCACTGATCACCTGGCTGATCATGCACTGCTCACGTGGCTATCAAGCAGTGATCATGTGGCTAACATGCACTGATCATGTGGCTGATAATGCACTGATCACGTGGCTGATCATTCACTGATCACGTGACTGATCATGCACTGATCACGTGACTGATCATGCACTGATCACGTGACTGATCATGCACTGATCACCTGCCTGGTCATGCACAGATCACGTGACAAATCATGAACTGATCATATAGCTATCATGAACTGATCACCTGGCTGATCATGCACTGATCATGTGGCTGATCATGCACTGATACCGTGACTGAGCTTGGACTGATCACATGACTATCATGTAGTGATCACGTGACTTAATGGCGCTGATCATGTGACTAATAATGCGCTGATCATGTTTGCTATCATACACTGATCATGTGCCTCTGGAGGCAATAAACAAAGAGCTGAGTAGGCACGAATCAAACAGTCAGCAGGCAATACTCATGGAACTCAGCTGTGAGGAATCATGCTGCTCAGCTGGCAATAATCCAGCAGCTGTGCAGGCAGGAATTACGCAGCACAGCTGGCAATTGTCAAGCAGATGACAGGCAGGAATCATGCAGCTCAGCTGGCAATTGTCAAGCAGATGAGCAGACAGTAATCACGCAGCTCAGCAGGCCCTGATGACGTGACTGAGCATGCACTGTTCACGTGGCAGATCATACACTGATCACGTGATTTATCATGCACTGATCACTTGGACATCATGCACTGTTCACGTGTCTGACCATGCACTGATCATGTGGCTGATCATACACTGCTCACGTAACTGATCATGCACTGATCACGTGGCTATCATGCACTGATCACGTGGCTGAACATGCACTGTTCACGTGGCTGATCACACACCTGTCACGTGACTGATCATGCACTGATCACGTGGCACTCATGCACTGATCACGCGGCTGATCATACTCTGCTCATGTAACTGATCATGCACACATCACGTGGCTATCATGCACTGCTCACGTGGTCCGTCATGGAATGATCACGTAGCTACCATATACTGGTCACGTGACTGATCATGCACAGATCACGTAAATGATCATGCACTGTTCACGTGACTGATCATGTACTGATCACGTGACTGATCATGCACTGTTCACGTGACTGATCATGCACTGATCACGTGGCTATCATGCACTGATCACGTGGCTGATCATACACTGATCACGTGCCTGGTCATGCACAGATCATGAGACTACTCATGAACTCATGAAGTGATCACGTGGCTATCATGCACTGATCACGTGGATATCATGCACTGATCACGTGGCTGATAACACATGTATCACATGACTGATCATGCACTGATCACGTGGCTATCATGCACTGATCACGTGGCTGATCATGGAATGATCACGTAGCTACAATGTACTGGTCACGTGACTCATCATGCACTGATCACCTAATTGATCCTGCCCTGATCACGTGGCTCATCACGCACTGATCACGTGGCTGATCACACACGTGTCACGTGACTGATCATGTACAGATCACGTGACTAATCATGAAGTGATCATGTGGCTATCCTTCACTGATCACGTGGATATCATGCAATGATCACATGGCTGATCACACAGGTATCACGTGACTGATCATGCACTGATCACGTGGCTATCATGCACTGATCACGTGGCTATCATGCACTGATCACGTGGCTGATCATGCAATGATCACCTAGCTACCATGTACTAGTCACATGACTGATCATGCACTGATCACGTAATTGATCATGCACTGATCACCTGGCTTATATGCATTGATCATGTGACTGATCATGTGCTGATCATGTTTGGTGTCATACACTGATCATGTGCCTCTGGAGGCAATGAACAAAGAGCTGAGTAGGCAGGAATCAGTCAGCAGGCAATAATCATGGAACTCAGGTGTGAGGAATCATGCTGCTCAGCTGGCAATAATCAAGCAGATGAGCAGACAGTAATCACGCAGCTCAGCAGGCCCTGATCACGTGACTGAGCATGCACTGTTCACGTGGCTGATCACACACCTATCACGTGACTGATCATGCACTGATCACGTGGCTCTCATGCACTTATCACGTGATTGCGGATGCACTGATCACGTAATTGTATGCCCTGATCACGTGGCTATCATGTACTGATGACGTAGCTGATCATGCACTGATCATGTGACTGATCATGCAGTGATCATGTAGCTATCTTGCACTGATCACTTGGCTGATCATACACTCATCTCGGGACTGATCATGCACTGATCATGGCGCTATCATGCACTTTTCACGTGGATATCATGCACTGATCACGTGGCTGATCACACACATATCACGTGACTGATCATGCACTGATCACGTGGCTATCCTGCACTGATCACGTGGCTGCACATACACTGATCACGTGCCTGGTCAGGCACAGATCACGTGACTACTCATGAAGTGATCACGTGGCTATCATGCACTGATCACGTGGCTATCATACACTGATCACGTGGCTGATCACACACGTATCACGTGACTGATCATGCACTGGTCACGTGGCTAACATGCACTGATCACGTGGCTATCATGCACTGATCACGTGGATATCATGCACTGATCACGTGGCTGATCACACACGTATCACGTGACTGATCATGCACTGATCACGTGGCTATAATGCACTGATCACGTGGCTATCATGCACTGATCACGTGGCTGAACATGCAATGATCAACTAGCTACCATGTACTGGTCACGTGACTGATCATGCACTGACCACGTAATTGATCATGCACTGATCACGTGACTTATCATGCACTGGTCACGTGACTGATCATGCACTGATCACGTGGCTATCATGCACTGCTCACGTGGCTGATCATACAATGATCACGCATCTATCATGTACTGGTCACATGACTGATCATGCACTGATCATGTGGCTGATCATGCACTGATACCGTGACTGAGCTTGGACTGATCACATGACTATCATGTAGTGATCACGTGACTTAATGGCGCTGATCATGTGACTAATAATGCGCTGATCATGTTTGCTATCATACACTGATCATGTGCCTCTGGAGGCAATAAACAAAGAGCTGAGTAGGCACGAATCAAACAGTCAGCAGGCAATACTCATGGAACTCAGCTGTGAGGAATCATGCTGCTCAGCTGGCAATAATCCAGCAGCTGTGCAGGCAGGAATTACGCAGCACAGCTGGCAATTGTCAAGCAGATGACAGGCAGGAATCATGCAGCTCAGCTGGCAATTGTCAAGCAGATGAGCAGACAGTAATCACGCAGCTCAGCAGGCCCTGATGACGTGACTGAGCATGCACTGTTCACGTGGCAGATCATACACTGATCACGTGATTTATCATGCACTGATCACTTGGACATCATGCACTGTTCACGTGTCTGACCATGCACTGATCATGTGGCTGATCATACACTGCTCACGTAACTGATCATGCACTGATCACGTGGCTATCATGCACTGATCACGTGGCTGAACATGCACTGTTCACGTGGCTGATCACACACCTGTCACGTGACTGATCATGCACTGATCACGTGGCACTCATGCACTGATCACGCGGCTGATCATACTCTGCTCATGTAACTGATCATGCACACATCACGTGGCTATCATGCACTGCTCACGTGGTCCGTCATGGAATGATCACGTAGCTACCATATACTGGTCACGTGACTGATCATGCACAGATCACGTAAATGATCATGCACTGTTCACGTGACTGATCATGTACTGATCACGTGACTGATCATGCACTGTTCACGTGACTGATCATGCACTGATCACGTGGCTATCATGCACTGATCACGTGGCTGATCATACACTGATCACGTGCCTGGTCATGCACAGATCATGAGACTACTCATGAACTCATGAAGTGATCACGTGGCTATCATGCACTGATCACGTGGATATCATGCACTGATCACGTGGCTGATCACACATGTATCACATGACTGATCATGCACTGATCACGTGGCTATCATGCACTGATCACGTGGCTGATCATGGAATGATCACGTAGCTACAATGTACTGGTCACGTGACTCATCATGCACTGATCACCTAATTGATCCTGCCCTGATCACGTGGCTCATCACGCACTGATCACGTGGCTGATCACACACGTGTCACGTGACTGATCATGTACAGATCACGTGACTAATCATGAAGTGATCATGTGGCTATCCTTCACTGATCACGTGGATATCATGCAATGATCACATGGCTGATCACACAGGTATCACGTGACTGATCATGCACTGATCACGTGGCTATCATGCACTGATCACGTGGCTATCATGCACTGATCACGTGGCTGATCATGCAATGATCACCTAGCTACCATGTACTAGTCACATGACTGATCATGCACTGATCACGTAATTGATCATGCACTGATCACCTGGCTTATATGCATTGATCATGTGACTGATCATGTGCTGATCATGTTTGGTGTCATACACTGATCATGTGCCTCTGGAGGCAATGAACAAAGAGCTGAGTAGGCAGGAATCAGTCAGCAGGCAATAATCATGGAACTCAGGTGTGAGGAATCATGCTGCTCAGCTGGCAATAATCAAGCAGATGAGCAGACAGTAATCACGCAGCTCAGCAGGCCCTGATCACGTGACTGAGCATGCACTGTTCACGTGGCTGATCACACACCTATCACGTGACTGATCATGCACTGATCACGTGGCTCTCATGCACTTATCACGTGATTGCGGATGCACTGATCACGTAATTGTATGCCCTGATCACGTGGCTATCATGTACTGATGACGTAGCTGATCATGCACTGATCATGTGACTGATCATGCAGTGATCATGTAGCTATCTTGCACTGATCACTTGGCTGATCATACACTCATCTCGGGACTGATCATGCACTGATCATGGCGCTATCATGCACTGATCACGTGGATATCATGCACTGATCACGTGGCTGATCACACACATATCACGTGACTGATCATGCACTGATCACGTGGCTATCCTGCACTGATCACGTGGCTGCACATACACTGATCACGTGCCTGGTCAGGCACAGATCACGTGACTACTCATGAAGTGATCACGTGGCTATCATGCACTGATCACGTGGCTATCATACACTGATCACGTGGCTGATCACACACGTATCACGTGACTGATCATGCACTGGTCACGTGGCTAACATGCACTGATCACGTGGCTATCATGCACTGATCACGTGGATATCATGCACTGATCACGTGGCTGATCACACACGTATCACGTGACTGATCATGCACTGATCACGTGGCTATAATGCACTGATCACGTGGCTATCATGCACTGATCACGTGGCTGAACATGCAATGATCAACTAGCTACCATGTACTGGTCACGTGACTGATCATGCACTGACCACGTAATTGATCATGCACTGATCACGTGACTTATCATGCACTGGTCACGTGACTGATCATGCACTGATCACGTGGCTATCATGCACTGCTCACGTGGCTGATCATACAATGATCACGCATCTATCATGTACTGGTCACATGACTGATCATGCACTGATCACGTAATTGATCATGCACTGATCACCTGGCTGATCATGCACTGATCACGTGGCTATCATGCAATGATCACGTGGCTATCATGCACTGATCACGTGGCTGATCATGCACTGATACCGTGGCTGAGCATGGACTGATCACATGACTATCATGTAGTGATCACGTGACTTAATGGCGCTGATCATGTGACTGATCATGCGCTGATCATGTTTGCTATCATACACTGATCATGTGCCTCTGGAGGCAATAAACAAAGAGCTGAGTAGGCACGAATCAAACAGTCAGCAGGCAATACTCATGGAACTCAGCTGTGAGGAATCATGCTGCTCAGCTGGCAATAATTAAGCAGCTGAGCAGGCAGGAATTATGCAGCTCAGCTGGCAATTGTCAAGCAGATGACAGGCAGGAATCATGCAGCTCAGCTGGCAATTGTCAAGCAGATGAGCAGACAGTAATCACGAAGCTCAGCAGGCCCTGATCACGTGACTGAGCATGCACTGTTCATGGGGCTGATCATACACTGATCACGTGATTGATCATGCACTGATCACTTGGATATCATGCACTGATCACGTGGCTGATCATACACTGTTCATGTGTCTTACCATGCACTGCTCACGTGGCTGATCATACACTGCTCACGTATGTGATCATGCACTGATCACGTGGCTATCATGCACTGATCACGTGGCTGAACACGCACTGTTCACGTGGCTGATCACACACCTGTCACGTGACTGATCATGCACTGACCACGTGGCTGATCATACCCTTCTCAGGTAACTGACCATGCCCACATCAGGTGGCTATCATGCACTGCACACGTGGCTGGTCATGCAATGATCACGTAGCTACCATATACTAGTCACGTGACTGATCATGCACAGATCCCGTAAATGATCATGCACTATTCACGTGACTGATCATGTACTGATCACGTGACTGATCATGCACTGATCACGTGGCTATCATGCACTGCTCACGCGGCTGATCATGTACTCTTCACGTAAAAGATCATGCACTGATCACGTGACTGATCATGCACTGATCACGTGACTCATCATGCACTGATCACGTGGCTATCATGCACTGCTTACGTGGCTGATGATACAATGGTCACATAGCTACCATGTACTGGTCACGTGACTGATCATGCACTGATCACGTAATTGATCATGCACTGATCACGTGGATGATCATACACTGATCACGTGACTGATCATGCACTGTTCACGTGACTGATCATGCACTGATCACGTGGCTATCACGCACTAATCACGTGGATGATCATACACTAATCACGTGACTGGTCATGCACAGATCACCGGACTACTCATAAAGTGATCACGTGGCTATCATGCACTGATCACGTGGATATTATGCACCGATCACGTGGCTGATCGTGCACTGATCACGTGACTGATCATGCACTGATCACGTGGCTATCATGCACTGCTACCGTGGATGATCATGCAATGATCACGTGGCTATTATGCACTGCTAACGTGGCTGATCATCCAATGATCACATAGCTATCATATACTGGTCACGTGACTGATCATGCACTGATCACGTAACTGATCATGCAATGATCACGTGGCTGATCATACACTGATCACGTGACTGATCATGCACTGATCACGTGGCTATCATGCACTGATCACGTGGCTGATCATACACTGATCACCTGCCTGGTCATGCACAGATCAGGTGACTAATCATGAACTAATTACTTAGCTATCATGTACTGATCACCTGGCTGATCATGCACATGATCATGTGGCTATTATGCAATGATTACGTGGCTATCATGCACTGATGACGTGGCTGATCATGCACTGATCACGTAGCTATCTTGCACTGATCACTTGACTGATCATACACTCATCACGGGACTGATCGTGCACTGATCACGGCGCTATCATGCATTGTCTACATGACTCCACATGCACTGATCACGTGGATGATCATGCACTGATCACGTGACTGACCATGCACTGCTCACGTGGCTGATCATGCACTGATCACGTAATTGATCATGCTCTGATCATTTGGCTGATCATGCACTGATCACGTGACTGACCATGCACTGATCACGTGACTGATCATCCACTGATCAGTTGGCTATCATGCACTTATTACTTGGCTGATCATACACTGATCATGTGACTGATAATGCACTGATCATCTGGCTATCGTGCACTCATTACCTGGCTATCGTGCACTGATCACGTGGTTGATCATACACTGATCACGAGACTGATCATGCACTGATCACATCTATATCATGCACTGATCACATGTCTGCCCATGCACTGATAACCCGGATGATCATACACTGATCATGCGACAGATCATGCACTGATCACGTGGCTATCATGCACTGCTCACGCGGCTGTTCATGCAATGATCACGTAGCTACCATGTACTGGTCACGTGAGTGATCATGCACTGATCACGTAATTGATCATGCACTGATCAGGTGACTTATCATGCACTGTTAACGTGAGTGATCATGCACTGGTCACGTGACTGATCATGCACTGAGCTCGTGGCTATCATGCACGGCTCATGTGGCTGATCATGCAATGATCACCTAGCTACCATATACTGGTCACGTGACTGATCATGCACATATCACGTAAATGATCACACACTGTTCACGTGACTGATCAAGTACTGATCACGTGACTGATCATGCACTGATCACGTGACTGATTATGCACTGATCACCTGGCTATCATGCACTGATCACGTGGCTATCATGCCCTGATCACGTGGCTATCATGCACTGATCACGTGGCTGATCAGGCAATGATCACGTAGCTACCATGTACTGGTTACGTGACTGATCATGCACTGATCATGTGGCTATCACGCACTAATCACGTGGATGATCATACACTAATCAGGTGACTGGTCATGCACAGATCACCGGACTACTCATGAAGTGATCACGTGGCTATCATGCACTGATCACGTGGATATTATGCACCGATCACGTGGCTGATCGTGCACTGATCACGTGACTGATCATGCACTGATCACGTGGCTATCATGCACTGCTACCATGGATGATCATGCAATGATCACGTGGCTATTATGCACTACTAACGTGGCAGATCATCCAATGATCACATAGCTATCATATACTGGTCACGTGACTGATCATGCACTGATCACGTAACTGATCATGCAATGATCACGTGGCTGATCATACACTGATCACGTGACTGATCATGCACTGTTCACGTGACTGATCATGCACTGATCACGTGGCTATCATGCACTGATCACGTGGCTGATCATACACTGATCACGTGCCTGGTCATGCACAGATCACGTGACTACTCATGAAGTGATCACTTGGCTATCATGCACTGATCACGTGGCTGATCACACTCATATCACGTGACTGTTCATGCACTGATCACGTGGCTATCATGCACTGATCACGTGGCTGATCATGCAATGATCACGTAGCTACCATGTACTGGTCACGTGACTGATCATGCACTGATCACGTAATTGATCATGCACTGATCACGTGGCTGATCATGCACTGATCACGTGACTGATCATGCACTGATCACGTGGCTGATCTAGGACTGATCTCATGGTTATCATGCACTGCTCACGTGGCTGATCATGCAATGATCAGGCAGCTACGATGTACTAGTCACGTGACTGATCATGCACTCATTACGTAATTGATCATGCACTGATCACCTGGCTTATCATGCATTGATCATGTGACTGATCATGTGCTGATCATGTTTGGTGTCGAACACTGATCATCTGCCTCTGGAGGCAATGAACATAGAGCTGAGTAGGCAGGAGTCAGTCAGCAGGCTATAATCATGGAACTCAACTCTAAGAAATCATGCTGCTCAGCTGGCAATAATCAAGTAGATGAGCAGGCAGGAATTACGCAGCACAGGTGGCAATTGTCAAGGAGATGACAGGCAGGAATCATGCAGCTCAGCTGACAATTGTCAAGCAGATGAGCAGACAGTAATCACGCAGCTCAGCAGGCCCTGATGACGTGACTGAGCATGCACTGATCACGTGGCTATCACGCACTGATCAGGTGGCTGATCATACACTGATCACGTGCCTGGTCACGCACAGATCACGTGACTACTCATGAAGTCATCACGTGGCTATCATGCACTGATCACGTGGATATCATGCACTGATCACGTGGCTGATCACACATGTATCACGTGACTGATCATGCACTGATTACGTGGCTATCATGCACTGATCACGTGGCTATCATGTACTGATCACCTGGCTGATCATGCAATGATCACGAGACCGATCATGCACTGACCACGTGGCTGATCATGCACTGATCACGTGACTGATCATGCACTGATCACCTGACTTATCATGCATTGATCATGTGACTGATCATGTGCTGATCATATTTGGTGTCATACACTGATCATGTGCCTCTGGAGGCAATGAACAAAGCTGAGTAGGCAGGAATCAGTCAGCAGGCAATAATCATGGAACTCAGGTGTGAGGAATCATGGTGCTCAGCTGGCAATAATCAAGTAGATGAGCAGGCAGGAATTATGCAGCACAGGTGGCAATTGTAAAGGAGATGACAGGCAGGTATCGTGCAGCTCAGCTTGCAATTGTCAACAGATGAGCAGACAGTAATCATGCAGCTCAGCAGGCCCTGATCACGTGACTGAGCATGCACTCTTCACGTGGCTGATCACACACCTATCACGTGACTGATCATGCACATATCACGTGGCTCTCATACACTGATCACGTGATTGCACATGCACTGATCACTTACTTGTATTCACTGATAACGTGGCTATTATGCACTGATGACGTGGCTGATCATGCACTGATCACGTAGCTATCTTGCACTGATCACTTGGCTGATCATACACTCATCTCCGGACTGGTCATGCACTGATCACGGCGCTATCATGCACTGATTACATGACTCCACATGCACTGATAACGTGGATGATCATACACTGATCACGTGACTGATCATGCACTGATCACGTGACTGATCATGCACTGATCACGTGACTGATCATGCACTGATCCGTTGGCTATAATGCACTGATTACTTGGCTGATCATACACTGATGACGTGACTGATAATGCACTGATCATCTGGCTATCATGCACTCATTACCTGGATATCGTGCACTGATCACGTGGTTGATCATACACTGATCACGAGATTGATCATGCCCTGATCACGTCTATATCATGCACTGATCATGTGGCTGGTCATACTCTGATCACGTGCCTGGTCATGCACAGATTACATGACTGATCATGCACTGATCACGTGACTGATCATGCACTGATCACGTGGCTATCATGCACTACTCACGTGGCTGATCATGCAATGATCATGTAGCTACCATGTACCGGTCACATGACTGATCATACAACCATCAGGTGACGGATCATGCACTGATCACGTGGCTGATCATACACTGATCACCTGCCTGGTCATGCACAGATCACGTGACTAATCATGAACTGATCACGTAGCTATCATGCACTGATCACCTGGCTGATCATGCACTGCTCACGTGGCTATCAAGCAGTGATCATGTGGCTAACATGCACTGATCATGTGGCTGATAATGCACTGATCACGTGGCTGATCATTCACTGATCACGTGACTGATCATGCACTGATCACGTGACTGATCATGCACTGATCACGTGACTGATCATGCACTGATCACCTGCCTGGTCATGCACAGATCACGTGACAAATCATGAACTGATCATATAGCTATCATGAACTGATCACCTGGCTGATCATGCACTGATCATGTGGCTGATCATGCACTGATACCGTGACTGAGCTTGGACTGATCACATGACTATCATGTAGTGATCACGTGACTTAATGGCGCTGATCATGTGACTAATAATGCGCTGATCATGTTTGCTATCATACACTGATCATGTGCCTCTGGAGGCAATAAACAAAGAGCTGAGTAGGCACGAATCAAACAGTCAGCAGGCAATACTCATGGAACTCAGCTGTGAGGAATCATGCTGCTCAGCTGGCAATAATCCAGCAGCTGTGCAGGCAGGAATTACGCAGCACAGCTGGCAATTGTCAAGCAGATGACAGGCAGGAATCATGCAGCTCAGCTGGCAATTGTCAAGCAGATGAGCAGACAGTAATCACGCAGCTCAGCAGGCCCTGATGACGTGACTGAGCATGCACTGTTCACGTGGCAGATCATACACTGATCACGTGATTTATCATGCACTGATCACTTGGACATCATGCACTGTTCACGTGTCTGACCATGCACTGATCATGTGGCTGATCATACACTGCTCACGTAACTGATCATGCACTGATCACGTGGCTATCATGCACTGATCACGTGGCTGAACATGCACTGTTCACGTGGCTGATCACACACCTGTCACGTGACTGATCATGCACTGATCACGTGGCACTCATGCACTGATCACGCGGCTGATCATACTCTGCTCATGTAACTGATCATGCACACATCACGTGGCTATCATGCACTGCTCACGTGGTCCGTCATGGAATGATCACGTAGCTACCATATACTGGTCACGTGACTGATCATGCACAGATCACGTAAATGATCATGCACTGTTCACGTGACTGATCATGTACTGATCACGTGACTGATCATGCACTGTTCACGTGACTGATCATGCACTGATCACGTGGCTATCATGCACTGATCACGTGGCTGATCATACACTGATCACGTGCCTGGTCATGCACAGATCATGAGACTACTCATGAACTCATGAAGTGATCACGTGGCTATCATGCACTGATCACGTGGATATCATGCACTGATCACGTGGCTGATAACACATGTATCACATGACTGATCATGCACTGATCACGTGGCTATCATGCACTGATCACGTGGCTGATCATGGAATGATCACGTAGCTACAATGTACTGGTCACGTGACTCATCATGCACTGATCACCTAATTGATCCTGCCCTGATCACGTGGCTCATCACGCACTGATCACGTGGCTGATCACACACGTGTCACGTGACTGATCATGTACAGATCACGTGACTAATCATGAAGTGATCATGTGGCTATCCTTCACTGATCACGTGGATATCATGCAATGATCACATGGCTGATCACACAGGTATCACGTGACTGATCATGCACTGATCACGTGGCTATCATGCACTGATCACGTGGCTATCATGCACTGATCACGTGGCTGATCATGCAATGATCACCTAGCTACCATGTACTAGTCACATGACTGATCATGCACTGATCACGTAATTGATCATGCACTGATCACCTGGCTTATATGCATTGATCATGTGACTGATCATGTGCTGATCATGTTTGGTGTCATACACTGATCATGTGCCTCTGGAGGCAATGAACAAAGAGCTGAGTAGGCAGGAATCAGTCAGCAGGCAATAATCATGGAACTCAGGTGTGAGGAATCATGCTGCTCAGCTGGCAATAATCAAGCAGATGAGCAGACAGTAATCACGCAGCTCAGCAGGCCCTGATCACGTGACTGAGCATGCACTGTTCACGTGGCTGATCACACACCTATCACGTGACTGATCATGCACTGATCACGTGGCTCTCATGCACTTATCACGTGATTGCGGATGCACTGATCACGTAATTGTATGCCCTGATCACGTGGCTATCATGTACTGATGACGTAGCTGATCATGCACTGATCATGTGACTGATCATGCAGTGATCATGTAGCTATCTTGCACTGATCACTTGGCTGATCATACACTCATCTCGGGACTGATCATGCACTGATCATGGCGCTATCGTGCACTTTTCACGTGGATATCATGCACTGATCACGTGGCTGATCACACACATATCACGTGACTGATCATGCACTGATCACGTGGCTATCCTGCACTGATCACGTGGCTGCACATACACTGATCACGTGCCTGGTCAGGCACAGATCACGTGACTACTCATGAAGTGATCACGTGGCTATCATGCACTGATCACGTGGCTATCATACACTGATCACGTGGCTGATCACACACGTATCACGTGACTGATCATGCACTGGTCACGTGGCTAACATGCACTGATCACGTGGCTATCATGCACTGATCACGTGGATATCATGCACTGATCACGTGGCTGATCACACACGTATCACGTGACTGATCATGCACTGATCACGTGGCTATAATGCACTGATCACGTGGCTATCATGCACTGATCACGTGGCTGAACATGCAATGATCAACTAGCTACCATGTACTGGTCACGTGACTGATCATGCACTGACCACGTAATTGATCATGCACTGATCACGTGACTTATCATGCACTGGTCACGTGACTGATCATGCACTGATCACGTGGCTATCATGCACTGCTCACGTGGCTGATCATACAATGATCACGCATCTATCATGTATTGGTCACATGACTGATCATGCACTGATCATGTGGCTGATCATGCACTGATACCGTGACTGAGCTTGGACTGATCACATGACTATCATGTAGTGATCACGTGACTTAATGGCGCTGATCATGTGACTAATAATGCGCTGATCATGTTTGCTATCATACACTGATCATGTGCCTCTGGAGGCAATAAACAAAGAGCTGAGTAGGCACGAATCAAACAGTCAGCAGGCAATACTCATGGAACTCAGCTGTGAGGAATCATGCTGCTCAGCTGGCAATAATCCAGCAGCTGTGCAGGCAGGAATTACGCAGCACAGCTGGCAATTGTCAAGCAGATGACAGGCAGGAATCATGCAGCTCAGCTGGCAATTGTCAAGCAGATGAGCAGACAGTAATCACGCAGCTCAGCAGGCCCTGATGACGTGACTGAGCATGCACTGTTCACGTGGCAGATCATACACTGATCACGTGATTTATCATGCACTGATCACTTGGACATCATGCACTGTTCACGTGTCTGACCATGCACTGATCATGTGGCTGATCATACACTGCTCACGTAACTGATCATGCACTGATCACGTGGCTATCATGCACTGATCACGTGGCTGAACATGCACTGTTCACGTGGCTGATCACACACCTGTCACGTGACTGATCATGCACTGATCACGTGGCACTCATGCACTGATCACGCGGCTGATCATACTCTGCTCATGTAACTGATCATGCACACATCACGTGGCTATCATGCACTGCTCACGTGGTCCGTCATGGAATGATCACGTAGCTACCATATACTGGTCACGTGACTGATCATGCACAGATCACGTAAATGATCATGCACTGTTCACGTGACTGATCATGTACTGATCACGTGACTGATCATGCACTGTTCACGTGACTGATCATGCACTGATCACGTGGCTATCATGCACTGATCACGTGGCTGATCATACACTGATCACGTGCCTGGTCATGCACAGATCATGAGACTACTCATGAACTCATGAAGTGATCACGTGGCTATCATGCACTGATCACGTGGATATCATGCACTGATCACGTGGCTGATAACACATGTATCACATGACTGATCATGCACTGATCACGTGGCTATCATGCACTGATCACGTGGCTGATCATGGAATGATCACGTAGCTACAATGTACTGGTCACGTGACTCATCATGCACTGATCACCTAATTGATCCTGCCCTGATCACGTGGCTCATCACGCACTGATCACGTGGCTGATCACACACGTGTCACGTGACTGATCATGTACAGATCACGTGACTAATCATGAAGTGATCATGTGGCTATCCTTCACTGATCACGTGGATATCATGCAATGATCACATGGCTGATCACACAGGTATCACGTGACTGATCATGCACTGATCACGTGGCTATCATGCACTGATCACGTGGCTATCATGCACTGATCACGTGGCTGATCATGCAATGATCACCTAGCTACCATGTACTAGTCACATGACTGATCATGCACTGATCACGTAATTGATCATGCACTGATCACCTGGCTTATATGCATTGATCATGTGACTGATCATGTGCTGATCATGTTTGGTGTCATACACTGATCATGTGCCTCTGGAGGCAATGAACAAAGAGCTGAGTAGGCAGGAATCAGTCAGCAGGCAATAATCATGGAACTCAGGTGTGAGGAATCATGCTGCTCAGCTGGCAATAATCAAGCAGATGAGCAGACAGTAATCACGCAGCTCAGCAGGCCCTGATCACGTGACTGAGCATGCACTGTTCACGTGGCTGATCACACACCTATCACGTGACTGATCATGCACTGATCACGTGGCTCTCATGCACTTATCACGTGATTGCGGATGCACTGATCACGTAATTGTATGCCCTGATCACGTGGCTATCATGTACTGATGACGTAGCTGATCATGCACTGATCATGTGACTGATCATGCAGTGATCAAGTAGCTATCTTGCACTGATCACTTGGCTGATCATACACTCATCTCGGGACTGATCATGCACTGATCATGGCGCTATCATGCACTGATCACGTGGATATCATGCACTGATCACGTGGCTGATCACACACATATCACGTGACTGATCATGCACTGATCACGTGGCTATCCTGCACTGATCACGTGGCTGCACATACACTGATCACGTGCCTGGTCAGGCACAGATCACGTGACTACTCATGAAGTGATCACGTGGCTATCATGCACTGATCACGTGGCTATCATACACTGATCACGTGGCTGATCACACACGTATCACGTGACTGATCATGCACTGGTCACGTGGCTAACATGCACTGATCACGTGGCTATCATGCACTGATCACGTGGATATCATGCACTGATCACGTGGCTGATCACACACGTATCACGTGACTGATCATGCACTGATCACGTGGCTATAATGCACTGATCACGTGGCTATCATGCACTGATCACGTGGCTGAACATGCAATGATCAACTAGCTACCATGTACTGGTCACGTGACTGATCATGCACTGACCACGTAATTGATCATGCACTGATCACGTGACTTATCATGCACTGGTCATGTGACTGATCATGCACTGATCACGTGGCTATCATGCACTGCTCACGTGGCTGATCATACAATGATCACGCATCTATCATGTACTGGTCACATGACTGATCATGCACTGATCATGTAATTGATCATGCACTGATCACCTGGCTGATCATGCACTGATCACGTGGCTATCATGCAATGATCACGTGGCTATCATGCACTGATCACGTGGCTGATCATGCACTGATACCGTGGCTGAGCATGGACTGATCACATGACTATCATGTAGTGATCACGTGACTTAATGGCGCTGATCATGTGACTGATCATGCGCTGATCATGTTTGCTATCATACACTGATCATGTGCCTCTGGAGGCAATAAACAAAGAGCTGAGTAGGCACGAATCAAACAGTCAGCAGGCAATACTCATGGAACTCAGCTGTGAGGAATCATGCTGCTCAGCTGGCAATAATTAAGCAGCTGAGCAGGCAGGAATTATGCAGCTCAGCTGGCAATTGTCAAGCAGATGACAGGCAGGAATCATGCAGCTCAGCTGGCAATTGTCAAGCAGATGAGCAGACAGTAATCACGAAGCTCAGCAGGCCCTGATCACGTGACTGAGCATGCACTGTTCATGGGGCTGATCATACACTGATCACGTGATTGATCATGCACTGATCACTTGGATATCATGCACTGATCACGTGGCTGATCATACACTGTTCATGTGTCTTACCATGCACTGCTCACGTGGCTGATCATACACTGCTCACGTATGTGATCATGCACTGATCACGTGGCTATCATGCACTGATCACGTGGCTGAACACGCACTGTTCACGTGGCTGATCACACACCTGTCACGTGACTGATCATGCACTGACCACGTGGCTGATCATACCCTTCTCAGGTAACTGACCATGCCCACATCAGGTGGCTATCATGCACTGCACACGTGGCTGGTCATGCAATGATCACGTAGCTACCATATACTAGTCACGTGACTGATCATGCACAGATCCCGTAAATGATCATGCACTATTCACGTGACTGATCATGTACTGATCACGTGACTGATCATGCACTGATCACGTGGCTATCATGCACTGCTCACGCGGCTGATCATGTACTCTTCACGTAAAAGATCATGCACTGATCACGTGACTGATCATGCACTGATCACGTGACTCATCATGCACTGATCACGTGGCTATCATGCACTGCTTACGTGGCTGATGATACAATGGTCACATAGCTACCATGTACTGGTCACGTGACTGATCATGCACTGATCACGTAATTGATCATGCACTGATCACGTGGATGATCATACACTGATCACGTGACTGATCATGCACTGTTCACGTGACTGATCATGCACTGATCACGTGGCTATCACGCACTAATCACGTGGATGATCATACACTAATCACGTGACTGGTCATGCACAGATCACCGGACTACTCATAAAGTGATCACGTGGCTATCATGCACTGATCACGTGGATATTATGCACCGATCACGTGGCTGATCGTGCACTGATCACGTGACTGATCATGCACTGATCACGTGGCTATCATGCACTGCTACCGTGGATGATCATGCAATGATCACGTGGCTATTATGCACTGCTAACGTGGCTGATCATCCAATGATCACATAGCTATCATATACTGGTCACGTGACTGATCATGCACTGATCACGTAACTGATCATGCAATGATCACGTGGCTGATCATACACTGATCACGTGACTGATCATGCACTGTTCACGTGGCTATCATGCACTGATCACGTGGCTGATCATACACTGATCACGTGCCTGGTCATGCACAGATCACGTGTCTACTCATGAAGTGATCACTTGGCTATCATGCACTGATCACGTGGCTGATCACACTCATATCACGTGACTGATCATGCACTGATCACGTGGCTATCATGCACTGATCACGTGGCTGATCATGCAATGATCACGTAGCTACCATGTACTGGACACGTGACTGATCATGCACTGATCACGTAATTGATCATGCACTGATCACGTGGCTGATCATGCACTGATCACGTGACTGATCATGCACTGATCACGTGGCTGATCTAGGACTGATCTCATGGCTATCATGCACTGCTCACGTGGCTGATCATGCAATGATCAGGCAGCTACGATGTACTAGTCACGTGACTGATCATGCACTCATTACGTAATTGATCATGCACTGATCACCTGGCTTATCATGCATTGATCATGTGACTGATCATGTGCTGATCATGTTTGGTGTCGAACACTGATCATCTGCCTCTGGAGGCAATGAACGTAGAGCTGAGTAGGCAGGAGTCAGTCAGCAGGCTATAATCATGGAACTCAACTCTAAGAAATCATGCTGCTCAGCTGGCAATAATCAAGTAGATGAGCAGGCAGGAATTACGCAGCACAGGTGGCAATTGTCAAGGAGATGACAGGCAGGAATCATGCAGCTCAGCTGACAATTGACAAGCAGATGAGCAGACAGTAATCACGCAGCTCAGCAGGCCCTGATGACGTGACTGAGCATGCACTGATCACGTGGCTATCACGCACTGATCAGGTGGCTGATCATACACTGATCACGTGCCTGGTCACGCACAGATCACGTGACTACTCATGAAGTCATCACGTGGCTATCATGCACTGATCACGTGGATATCATGCACTGATCACGTGGCTGATCACACATGTATCACGTGACTGATCATGCACTGATTACGTGGCTATCATGCACTGATCACGTGGCTATCATGCACTGACCACGTGGCTGATCATGCACTGATCACGTGACTGATCATGCACTGATCACCTGACTTATCATGCATTGATCATGTGACTGATCATGTGCTGATCATATTTGGTGTCATACACTGATCATGTGCCTCTGGAGGCAATGAACAAAGCTGAGTAGGCAGGAATCAGTCAGCAGGCAATAATCATGGAACTCAGGTGTGAGGAATCATGGTGCTCAGCTGGCAATAATCAAGTAGATGAGCAGGCAGGAATTATGCAGCACAGGTGGCAATTGTAAAGGAGATGACAGGCAGGTATCGTGCAGCTCAGCTTGCAATTGTCAACAGATGAGCAGACAGTAATCATGCAGCTCAGCAGGCCCTGATCACGTGACTGAGCATGCACTGTTCATGTGGCTGATCACACACCTATCACGTGACTGATCATGCACATATCACGTGGCTCTCATACACTGATCACGTGATTGCGCATGCACTGATCACTTACTTGTATTCACTGATAACGTGGCTATTATGCACTGATGACGTGGCTGATCATGCACTGATCACGTAGCTGATCTTGCACTGATCACTTGGCTGATCATACACTCATCTCCGGACTGGTCATGCACTGATCACGGCGCTATCATGCACTGATTACATGACTCCACATGCACTGATAACGTGGATGATCATGCACTGATCACGTGACTGATCATGCACTGATCACGTGACTGATCATGCACTGATCACGTGACTGATCATGCACTGATCCGTTGGCTATAATGCACTGATTACTTGGCTGATCATACACTGATGACGTGACTGATAATGCACTGATCATCTGGCTATCATGCACTCATTACCTGGATATCGTGCACTGATCACGTGGTTGATCATACACTGATCACGAGATTGATCATGCCCTGATCACGTCTATATCATGCACTGATCATGTGGCTGGTCATACTCTGATCACGTGCCTGGTCATGCACAGATTACATGACTGATCATGCACTGATCACGTGACTGATCATGCACTGATCACGTGGCTATCATGCACTACTCACGTGGCTGATCATGCAATGATCATGTAGCTACCATGTACCGGTCACGTGACTGATCATACAACCATCAGGTGACGGTTCATGCACTGATCACATGGCTGATCATACACTGATCACCTGCCTGGTCATGCACAGATCACGTGACTAATCATGAACTGATCACGTAGCTATCATGCACTGATCACCTGGCTGATCATGCACTGCTCACGTGGCTATCAAGCAGTGATCATGTGGCTATCATGCACTGATCATGTGGCTGATCATGCACTGATCACGTGGCTGATCATGCAATGATCACGTGACTGATCATGCACTGATCACGTGATTGATCATGCACTGATCACGTGACTGATCATGCACTGATCACCTGGCTGGTCATTCACAGATCACGTGACAAATCATGAACTGATCATATAGCTATCATGAACTGATCACCTGGCTGATCATGCACTGATCATGTGGCTGATCATGCACTGATACCGTGACTGAGCTTGCACTGATCACATGACTGATCATGTAGTGATCACGTGACTTAATGGCGCTGATCATGTGACTAATAATGCGCTGATCATGTTTGCTATCATACACTGATCATGTGCCTCTGGAGGCAATAAACAAAGAGCTGAGTAGGCACGAATCAAACAGTCAGCAGGCAATACTCATGGAACTCAGCTGTGAGGAATCATGCTGCTCAGCTGGCAATAATCCAGCAGCTGTGCAGGCAGGAATTACGCAGCACAGGTGGCAATTGTCAAGCAGATGACAGGCAGGAATCATGCAGCTCAGCTGGCAATTGTCAAGCAGATGAGCAGACAGTAATCACGCAGCTCAGCAGGCCCTGATGACGTGACTGAGCATGCACTGTTCACGTGGCAGATCATACACTGATCACGTGACTTATCATGCACTGATCACTTGGACATCATGCACTGTTCAAGTGTCTGACCATGCACTGATCATGTGGCTGATCATACACTGCTCACGTAACTGATCATGCACTGATCACGTGGCTATCATGCACTGATCACGTGGCTGAACATGCACTGTTCACGTGGCTGATCACAGACCTGTCACGTGACTGATCATGCACTGATCACGTGGCACTCATGCACTGATCACGCGGCTGATCATACTCTGCTCATGTAACTGATCATGCACACATCACGTGGCTATCATGCACTGCTCACGTGGTCCGTCATGGAATGATCACGTAGCTACCATATACTGGTCACGTGACTGATCATGCACAGATCACGTAAATGATCATGCACTGTTCACGTGACTGATCATGCACTGATCACGTGACTGATCATGCACTGATCACGTGGCTGATCATACACTGATCACGTGCCTGGTCATGCACAGATCATGAGACTACTCATGAAGTGATCACGTGGCTATCATGCACTGATCACGTGGATATCATGCACTGATCACGTGGCTGATAACACATGTATCACATGACTGATCATGCACTGATCACGTGGCTATCATGCACTGATCACGTGGCTGATCATGGAATGATCACGTAGCTACAATGTACTGGTCACGTGACTCATCATGCACTGATCACCTAATTGATCCTGCCCTGATCACGTGGCTCATCACGCACTGATCACGTGGCTGATCACACACGTGTCACGTGACTGATCATGTACAGATCACGTGACTAATCATGAAGTGATCATGTGGCTATCCTTCACTGATCACGTGGATATCATGCAATGATCACATGGCTGATCACACAGGTATCACGTGACTGATCATGCACTGATCACGTGGCTATCATGCACTGATCACGTGGCTATCATGCACTGATCACGTGGCTGATCATGCAATGATCACCTAGCTACCATGTACTAGTCACATGACTGATCATGCACTGATCACGTAATTGATCATGCACTGATCACCTGGCTTATATGCATTGATCATGTGACTGATCATGTGCTGATCATGTTTGGTGTCATACACTGATCATGTGCCTCTGGAGGCAATGAACAAAGAGCTGAGTAGGCAGGAATCAGTCAGCAGGCAATAATCATGGAACTCAGGTGTGAGGAATCATGCTGCTCAGCTGGCAATAATCAAGCAGATGAGCAGACAGTAATCACGCAGCTCAGCAGGCCCTGATCACGTGACTGAGCATGCACTGTTCACGTGGCTGATCACACACCTATCACGTGACTGATCATGCACTGATCACGTGGCTTCATGCACTTATCACGTGATTGCGGATGCACTGATCACGTAATTGTATGCCCTGATCACGTGGCTATCATGTACTGATGACGTAGCTGATCATGCACTGATCATGTGACTGATCATGCAGTGATCACGTAGCTATCTTGCACTGATCACTTGGCTGATCATACACTCATCTCGGGACTGATCATGCACTGATCATGGCGCTATCATGCACTGATCACGTGGATATCATGCACTGATCACGTGGCTGATCACACACATATCACGTGACTGATCATGCACTGATCACGTGGCTATCCTGCACTGATCACGTGGCTGCACATACACTGATCACGTGCCTGGTCAGGCACAGATCACGTGACTACTCATGAAGTGATCACGTGGCTATCATGCACTGATCACGTGGCTATCATACACTGATCACGTGGCTGATCACACACGTATCACGTGACTGATCATGCACTGGTCACGTGGCTAACATGCACTGATCACGTGGCTATCATGCACTGATCACGTGGATATCATGCACTGATCACGTGGCTGATCACACACGTATCACGTGACTGATCATGCACTGATCACGTGGCTATAATGCACTGATCACGTGGCTATCATGCACTGATCACGTGGCTGAACATGCAATGATCAACTAGCTACCATGTACTGGTCACGTGACTGATCATGCACTGACCACGTAATTGATCATGCACTGATCACGTGACTTATCATGCACTGGTCACGTGACTGATCATGCACTGATCACGTGGCTATCATGCACTGCTCACGTGGCTGATCATACAATGATCACGCATCTATCATGTACTGGTCACATGACTGATCATGCACTGATCACGTAATTGATCATGCACTGATCACCTGGCTGATCATGCACTGATCACGTGGCTATCATGCAATGATCACGTGGCTATCATGCACTGATCACGTGGCTGATCATGCACTGATACCGTGGCTGAGCATGGACTGATCACATGACTATCATGTAGTGATCACGTGACTTAATGGCGCTGATCATGTGACTGATCATGCGCTGATCATGTTTGCTATCATACACTGATCATGTGCCTCTGGAGGCAATAAACAAAGAGCTGAGTAGGCACGAATCAAACAGTCAGCAGGCAATACTCATGGAACTCAGCTGTGAGGAATCATGCTGCTCAGCTGGCAATAATTAAGCAGCTGAGCAGGCAGGAATTACGCAGCTCAGCTGGCAATTGTCAAGCAGATGACAGGCAGGAATCATGCAGCTCAGCTGGCAATTGTCAAGCAGATGAGCAGACAGTAATCACGAAGCTCAGCAGGCCCTGATCACGTGACTGAGCATGCACTGTTCATGGGGCTGATCATACACTGATCACGTGATTGATCATGCACTGATCACTTGGATATCATGCACTGATCACGTGGCTGATCATACACTGTTCATGTGTCTTACCATGCACTGCTCACGTGGCTGATCATACACTGCTCACGTATGTGATCATGCACTGATCACGTGGCTATCATGCACTGATCACGTGGCTGAACACGCACTGTTCACGTGGCTGATCACACACCTGTCACGTGACTGATCATGCACTGACCACGTGGCTGATCATACCCTTCTCAGGTAACTGACCATGCCCACATCAGGTGGCTATCATGCACTGCACACGTGGCTGGTCATGCAATGATCACGTAGCTACCATATACTAGTCACGTGACTGATCATGCACAGATCCCGTAAATGATCATGCACTATTCACGTGACTGATCATGTACTGATCACGTGACTGATCATGCACTGATCACGTGGCTATCATGCACTGCTCACGCGGCTGATCATGTACTCTTCACGTAAAAGATCATGCACTGATCACGTGACTGATCATGCACTGATCACGTGACTCATCATGCACTGATCACGTGGCTATCATGCACTGCTTACGTGGCTGATGATACAATGGTCACATAGCTACCATGTACTGGTCACGTGACTGATCATGCACTGATCACGTAATTGATCATGCACTGATCACGTGGATGATCATACACTGATCACGTGACTGATCATGCACTGTTCACGTGACTGATCATGCACTGATCACGTGGCTATCACGCACTAATCACGTGGATGATCATACACTAATCACGTGACTGGTCATGCACAGATCACCGGACTACTCATGAAGTGATCACGTGGCTATCATGCACTGATCACGTGGATATTATGCACCGATCACGTGGCTGATCGTGCACTGATCACGTGACTGATCATGCACTGATCACGTGGCTATCATGCACTGCTACCGTGGATGATCATGCAATGATCACGTGGCTATTATGCACTGCTAACGTGGCTGATCATCCAATGATCACATAGCTATCATATACTGGTCACGTGACTGATCATGCACTGATCACGTAACTGATCATGCAATGATCACGTGGCTGATCATACACTGATCACGTGACTGATCATGCACTGTTCACGTGGCTATCATGCACTGATCACGTGGCTGATCATACACTGATCACGTGCCTGGTCATGCACAGATCACGTGACTACTCATGAAGTGATCACTTGGCTATCATGCACTGATCACGTGGCTGATCACACTCATATCACGTGACTGATCATGCACTGATCACGTGGCTATCATGCACTGATCACGTGGCTGATCATGCAATGATCACGTAGCTACCATGTACTGGTCACGTGACTGATCATGCACTGATCACGTAATTGATCATGCACTGATCACGTGGCTGATCATGCACTGATCACGTGACTGATCATGCACTGATCACGTGGCTGATCTAGGACTGATCTCATGGCTATCATGCACTGCTCACGTGGCTGATCATGCAATGATCAGGCAGCTACGATGTACTAGTCACGTGACTGATCATGCACTCATTACGTAATTGCTCATGCACTGATCACCTGGCTTATCATGCATTGATCATGTGACTGATCATGTGCTGATCATGTTTGGTGTCGAACACTGATCATCTGCCTCTGGAGGCAATGAACATAGAGCTGAGTAGGCAGGAGTCAGTCAGCAGGCTATAATCATGGAACTCAACTCTAAGAAATCATGCTGCTCAGCTGGCAATAATCAAGTAGATGAGCAGGCAGGAATTACGCAGCACAGGTGGCAATTGTCAAGGAGATGACAGGCAGGAATCATGCAGCTCAGCTGACAATTGTCAAGCAGATGAGCAGACAGTAATCACGCAGCTCAGCAGGCCCTGATGACGTGACTGAGCATGCACTGATCACGTGGCTATCACGCACTGATCAGGTGGCTGATCATACACTGATCACGTGCCTGGTCACGCACAGATCACGTGACTACTCATGAAGTCATCACGTGGCTATCATGCACTGATCACGTGGATATCATGCACTGATCACGTGGCTGATCACACATGTATCACGTGACTGATCATGCACTGATTACGTGGCTATCATGCACTGATCACGTGGCTATCATGTACTGATCACGTGGCTGATCATGCAATGATCACGAGACCGATC
Organism: Bos javanicus; assembly: GCF_032452875.1. Taxonomy (NCBI): domain Eukaryota; kingdom Metazoa; phylum Chordata; class Mammalia; order Artiodactyla; family Bovidae; genus Bos; species Bos javanicus. The sequence goes on from NW_026893622.1 coordinate 347,391, forward strand.
ATGCACTGACCACGTGGCTGATCATGCACTGATCACGTGACTGATCATGCACTGATCACCTGACTTATCATGCATTGATCATGTGACTGATCATGTGCTGATCATATTTGGTGTCATACACTGATCATGTGCCTCTGGAGGCAATGAACAAAGCTGAGTAGGCAGGAATCAGTCAGCAGGCAATAATCATGGAACTCAGGTGTGAGGAATCATGGTGCTCAGCTGGCAATAATCAAGTAGATGAGCAGGCAGGAATTATGCAGCACAGGTGGCAATTGTAAAGGAGATGACAGGCAGGTATCGTGCAGCTCAGCTTGCAATTGTCAACAGATGAGCAGACAGTAATCATGCAGCTCAGCAGGCCCTGATCACGTGACTGAGCATGCACTGTTCACGTGGCTGATCACACACCTATCACGTGACTGATCATGCACATATCACGTGGCTCTCATACACTGATCACGTGATTGCGCATGCACTGATCACTTACTTGTATTCACTGATAACGTGGCTATTATGCACTGATGACGTGGCTGATCATGCACTGATCACGTAGCTATCTTGCACTGATCACTTGGCTGATCATACACTCATCTCCGGACTGGTCATGCACTGATCACGGCGCTATCATGCACTGATTACATGACTCCACATGCACTGATAACGTGGATGATCATACACTGATCACGTGACTGATCTTGCACTGATCACGTGACTGATCATGCACTGATCACGTGACTGATCATGCACTGATCCGTTGGCTATAATGCACTGATTACTTGGCTGATCATACACTGATGACGTGACTGATAATGCACTGATCATCTGGCTATCATGCACTCATTACCTGGATATCGTGCACTGATCACGTGGTTGATCATACACTGATCACGAGATTGATCATGCCCTGATCACGTCTATATCATGCACTGATCATGTGGCTGGTCATACTCTGATCACGTGCCTGGTCATGCACAGATTACATGACTGATCATGCACTGATCACGTGACTGATCATGCACTGATCACGTGGCTATCATGCACTACTCACGTGGCTGATCATGCAATGATCATGTAGCTACCATGTACCGGTCACGTGACTGATCATACAACCATCAGGTGACGGATCATGCACTGATCACGTGGCTGATCATACACTGATCACCTGCCTGGTCATGCACAGATCACGTGACTAATCATGAACTGATCACGTAGCTATCATGCACTGATCACCTGGCTGATCATGCACTGCTCACGTGGCTATCAAGCAGTGATCTTGTGGCTATCATGCACTGATCACGTGGCTGATCATGCACTGATACCGTGACTGAGCATGCACTGATCACATGACTATCATGTAGTGATCACGTGACTTAATGGCGCTGATCATGTGACTAATAATGCGCTGATCATGTTTGCTATCATACACTGATCATGTGCCTCTGGAGGCAATAAACAAAGAGCTGAGTAGGCACGAATCAAACAGTCAGCAGGCAATACTCATGGAACTCAGCTGTGAGGAATCATGCTCCTCAGCTGGCAATAATCCAGCAGCTGTGCAGGCAGGAATTACGCAGCACAGCTGGCAATTGTCAAGCAGATGACAGGCAGGAATCATGCAGCTCAGCTGGCAATTGTCAAGCAGATGAGCAGACAGTAATCACGCAGCTCAGCAGGCCCTGATCACGTGACTGAGCATGCACTGTTCACGTGGCAGATCATACACTGATCACGTGATTTATCATGCACTGATCACTTGGACATCATGCACTGTTCACGTGTCTGACCATGCACTGATCATGTGGCTGATCATACACTGCTCACGTAACTGATCATGCACTGATCACGTGGCTATCATGCACTGATCACGTGGCTGAACATGCACTGTTCACGTGGCTGATCACACACCTGTCACGTGACTGATCATGCACTGATCACGTGGCACTCATGCACTGATCACGCGGCTGATCAAACTCTGCTCATGTAACTGATCATGCACACATCACGTGGCTATCATGCACTGCTCACGTGGTCCGTCATGGAATGATCACGTAGCTACCATATACTGGTCACGTGACTGATCATGCACAGATCACGTAAATGATCATGCACTGTTCACGTGACTGATCATGTACTGATCACGTGACTGATCATGCACTGTTCACGTGACTGATCATGCACTGATCACGTGGCTATCATGCACTGATCACGTGGCTGATCATACACTGATCACGTGCCTGGTCATGCACAGATCATGAGACTACTCATGAAGTGATCACGTGGCTATCATGCACTGATCACGTGGATATCATGCACTGATCACGTGGCTGATAACACATGTATCACATGACTGATCATGCACTGATCACGTGGCTATCATGCACTGATCACGTGGCTGATCATGGAATGATCACGTAGCTACAATGTACTGGTCACGTGACTCATCATGCACTGATCACCTAATTGATCCTGCCCTGATCACGTGGCTCATCACGCACTGATCACGTGGCTGATCACACACGTGTCACGTGACTGATCATGTACAGATCACGTGACTAATCATGAAGTGATCATGTGGCTATCCTTCACTGATCACGTGGATATCATGCAATGATCACATGGCTGATCACACAGGTATCACGTGACTGATCATGCACTGATCACGTGGCTATCATGCACTGATCACGTGGCTATCATGCACTGATCACGTGGCTGATCATGCAATGATCACCTAGCTACCATGTACTAGTCACATGACTGATCATGCACTGATCACGTAATTGATCATGCACTGATCACCTGGCTTATATGCATTGATCATGTGACTGATCATGTGCTGATCATGTTTGGTGTCATACACTGATCATGTGCCTCTGGAGGCAATGAACAAAGAGCTGAGTAGGCAGGAATCAGTCAGCAGGCAATAATCATGGAACTCAGGTGTGAGGAATCATGCTGCTCAGCTGGCAATAATCAAGCAGATGAGCAGACAGTAATCACGCAGCTCAGCAGGCCCTGATCACGTGACTGAGCATGCACTGTTCACGTGGCTGATCACACACCTATCACGTGACTGATCATGCACTGATCACGTGGCTCTCATGCACTTATCACGTGATTGCGGATGCACTGATCACGTAATTGTATGCACTGATCACGTGGCTATCATGTACTGATGACGTAGCTGATCATGCACTGATCATGTGACTGATCATGCAGTGATCACGTAGCTATCTTGCACTGATCACTTGGCTGATCATACACTCATCTCGGGACTGATCATGCACTGATCATGGCGCTATCATGCACTGATCACGTGGATATCATGCACTGATCACGTGGCTGATCACACACATATCACGTGACTGATCATGCACTGATCACGTGGCTATCCTGCACTGATCACGTGGCTGCACATACACTGATCACGTGCCTGGTCAGGCACAGATCACGTGACTACTCATGAAGTGATCACGTGGCTATCATGCACTGATCACGTGGCTATCATACACGGATCACGTGGCTGATCACACACGTATCACGTGACTGATCATGCACTGGTCACGTGGCTAACATGCACTGATCACGTGGCTATCATGCACTGATCACGTGGATGTCATGCCCTGATCACGTGGCTGATCACACACGTATCACGTGACTGATCATGCACTGATCACGTGGCTATAATGCACTGATCACGTGGCTATCATGCACTGATCACGTGGCTGAACATGCAATGATCAACTAGCTACCATGTACTGGTCACGTGACTGATCATGCACTGACCACGTAATTGATCATGCACTGATCACGTGACTTATCATGCACTGGTCACGTGACTCATCATGCACTGATCACGTGGCTATCATGCACTGCTCACGTGGCTGATCATACAATGATCACGCATCTATCATGTACTGGTCACATGACTGATCATGCACTGATCACGTAATTGATCATGCACTGATCACCTGGCTGATCATGCACTGATCACGTGGCTATCATGCAATGATCACGTGGCTATCATGCACTGATCACGTGGCTGATCATGCACAGATCCCGTAAATGATCATGCACTATTCACGTGACTGATCATGTACTGATCACGTGACTGATCATGCGCTGATCACGTGGCTATCATGCACTGCTCACGCGGCTGATCATGTACTCTTCACGTAAAAGATCATGCACTGATCACGTGACTGATCATGCACTGATCACGTGACTCATCATGCACTGATCACGTGGCTATCATGCACTGCTTACGTGGCTGATGATACAATGGTCACATAGCTACCATGTACTGGTCACGTGACTGATCATGCACTGATCACGTGATTGATCATGCACTGATCACGTGGATGATCATACACTGATCACGTGACTGATCATGCACTGTTCACGTGACTGATCATGCACTGATCACGTGGCTATCACGCACTAATCACGTGGATGATCATACACTAATCACGTGACTGGTCATGCACAGATCACGTGACTACTCATGAAGTGATCACGTGGCTGATCATGCACTGATCACGTGGCTATTATGCACCGATCACGTGGCTGATCGTGCACTGATCACGTGACTGATCATGCACTGATCACGTGGCTATCATGCACTGCTAACGTGGATGATCATGCAATGATCACGTGGCTATTATGCACTGCTAACGTGGCTGATCATCCAATGATCACATAGCTATCATATACTGGTCACGTGACTGATCATGCAATGATCACGTAACTGATCATGCAATGATCACGTGGCTGATCATACACTGATCACGTGACTGATCATGCACTGTTCACGTGGCTATCATGCACTGATCACGTGGCTGATCATACACTGATCACGTGCCTGGTCATGCACAGATCACGTGACTACTCATGAAGTGATCACTTGGCTATCATGCACTGATCACGTGGCTGATCACACTGATCACGTGACTGATCATGCACTGATCACGTGGCTATCATGCACTGATCACGTGGCTGATCATGCAATGATCACGTAGCTACCATGTACTGGTCACGTGACTGATCATGCACTGATCACGTGGCTGATCATGCCCTGATCACGTGGCTATCATGCACTTATCACATGGCTGGATATACACTGATCATATAGCTACCATGTACCGGTCACGTGACTGATCATACACCGATCACGTGACTGATCATGCACTGATCACGTGGCTATCATGCACTGACCACGTTGCTGATCATGCACTGATTTCATGACTGATCATGCACTGATCACGTGACTGATCATGCACTGATCACGTGGCTGATCATGCACTAATCACGTGGCTGATCATGCACTGATCACGTGGCTGATCATGCACTGATACCGTGACTGATCATGGACTGTTCACATGACTATCATGTACTGATCACGTGACTTAATGGCGCTGATCATGTGACTGATCATGCGCTTATCATGTTTGCTATCATACACTGATCATGTGCCTCTGGAGGCAATAAACAAAGAGCTGAGTAGGCACGAATCAAACAGTCCGCAGGCAATAATAATGGAACTCAGGTGTGAGGAATCATGCTGCTCAGCTGGCAATAATCAAGCAGCTGAGCAGGCAGGAATTATGCAGCACAGCTGATAATTGTCAAGCAGATGACAGGCAGGAATCGTGCAGCTCAGGTGGCAATTGTCAAGCAGATGAGCAGACGGTAATCACGCAGCTCAGCAGGCCCAGATCACGTGACTGAGCATGCACTGTTCACGTGGCTGATCATACGCTGCTCACGTAACTGATAATGCACTGATCACGTGGCTATCATGCACTGATCACGTGGCTGATCATACACTGTTCACGTGTTTGACCATGCACTGATCACGTGGCTGATCATACACTGATCACGTAACTGATCATGCACTGATCACGTGGCTGATCATACACTGAGCAGTTGGCTATCATGCACTTATTACTTGGCTGATCATACACTGATCACGTGACTGATAATGCACTGATCATCTGGCTATCGTGCACTCATTAACTGGCTATCGTGCACTGATCACGTGGTTCATCATACACTGATCACGAGACTGATCATTCACTAATCACGTCTATATCATGCACTGATCACATGACTGCCCATGCACTGATCACCCGGATGATCATACACTGATCACGCGACAGATCATGCACTGATCACGTGGCTATCATGCACTGCTCACGCGGCTGTTCATGCAATGATCACGTAGCTACCATGTACTGGTCACGTGTGTGATCATGCACTGATCTCGAAATTCATCATGCACTGATCAGGTGACTTATCATGCACTGTTAACGTGAGTGATCATGCACTGATCACGTGACTGATCATGCACTGATCTCGTGGCTATCATGCACGGCTCATGTGGCTGATCATGCAATGATCACCTAGCTACCATATACTGGTCACGTGACTGATCATGCACTGATCACGTAATTGATAATGCACTGATCATGTGGCTGATCATGCACTGATCACGTGGCTGATCACACACCTGTCACGTGACTGATCATGCACTGATCACGTGGCACTCATGCACTGATCACGCGGCTGATCATACTCTGCTCATGTAACTGATCATGCACACATCACGTGGCTATCATGCACTGCTCACGTGGTCCGTCATGGACTGATCACGTAGCTACCATATACTGGTCACGTGACTGATCATGCACAGATCACGTAAATGATCATGCACTGTTCACGTGACTGATCATGTACTGATCACGTGACTGATCATGCACTGTTCACGTGACTGATCATGCACTGATCACGTGGCTATCATGCACTGATCACGTGGCTGATCATACACTGATCACGTGCCTGGTCATGCACAGATCATGAGACTACTCATGAAGTGATCACGTGGCTATCATGCACTGATCACGTGGATATCATGCACTGATCACGTGGCTGATAACACATGTATCACATGACTGATCATGCACTGATCACGTGGCTATCATGCACTGATCACGTGGCTGATCATGGAATGATCACGTAGCTACAATGTACTGGTCACGTGACTCATCATGCACTGATCACCTAATTGATCCTGCCCTGATCACGTGGCTCATCACGCACTGATCACGTGGCTGATCACACACGTGTCACGTGACTGATCATGTACAGATCACGTGACTATTCATGAAGTGATCATGTGGCTATCCTTCACTGATCACGTGGCTATCATGCAATGATCACGTGGCTGATCACACAGGTATCACGTGACTGATCATGCACTGATCACGTGGCTATCATGCACTGATCACGTGGCTATAATGCACTGCTCACGTGGCTGATCATGCAATGATCACCTAGCTACCATGTACTAGTCACGTGACTGATCATGCACTGATCACGTAATTGATCATGCACTGATCACCTGGCTTATATGCATTGATCATGTGACTGATCATGTGCTGATCATGTTTGGTGTCATACACTGATCATGTGCCTCTGGAGGCAATGAACAAAGAGCTGAGTAGGCAGGAATCAGTCAGCAGGCAATAATCATGGAACTCAGCTGTGAGGAATCATGCTGCTCAGCTGGCAATAATCAAGCAGATGAGCAGACAGTAATCACGCAGCTCAGCAGGCCCTGATCACGTGACTGAGCATGCACTGTTCACGTGGCTGATCACACACCTATCACGTGACTGATCATGCACTGATCACGTGGCTCTCATGCACTTATCACGTGATTGCGGATGCACTGATCACGTAATTGTATGCACTGATCACGTGGCTATCATGTACTGATGACGTAGCTGATCATGCACTGATCATGTGACTGATCATGCAGTGATCACGTAGCTATCTTGCACTGATCACTTGGCTGATCATACACTCATCTCGGGACTGATCATGCACTGATCATGGCGCTATCATGCACTGATCACGTGGATATCATGCACTGATCACGTGGCTGATCACACACATATCACGTGACTGATCATGCACTGATCACGTGGCTATCCTGCACTGATCACGTGGCTGCACATACACTGATCACGTGCCTGGTCAGGCACAGATCACGTGACTACTCATGAAGTGATCACGTGGCTATCATGCACTGATCACGTGGCTATCATACACTGATCACGTGGCTGATCACACACGTATCACGTGACTGATCATGCACTGGTCACGTGGCTAACATGCACTGATCACGTGGCTATCATGCACTGATCACGTGGATATCATGCACTGATCACGTGGCTGATCACACACGTATCACGTGACTGATCATGCACTGATCACGTGGCTATAATGCACTGATCACGTGGCTATCATGCACTGATCACGTGGCTGAACATGCAATGATCAACTAGCTACCATGTACTGGTCACGTGACTGATCATGCACTGACCACGTAATTGATCATGCACTGATCACGTGACTTATCATGCACTGGTCACGTGACTGATCATGCACTGATCACGTGGCTATCATGCACTGCTCACGTGGCTGATCATACAATGATCACGCATCTATCATGTACTGGTCACATGACTGATCATGCACTGATCACGTAATTGATCATGCACTGATCACCTGGCTGATCATGCACTGATCACGTGGCTATCATGCAATGATCACGTGGCTATCATGCACTGATCACGTGGCTGATCATGCACTGATACCGTGGCTGAGCATGGACTGATCACATGACTATCATGTAGTGATCACGTGACTTAATGGCGCTGATCATGTGACTGATCATGCGCTGATCATGTTTGCTATCATACACTGATCATGTGCCTCTGGAGGCAATAAACAAAGAGCTGAGTAGGCACGAATCAAACAGTCAGCAGGCAATACTCATGGAACTCAGCTGTGAGGAATCATGCTGCTCAGCTGGCAATAATTAAGCAGCTGAGCAGGCAGGAATTATGCAGCTCAGCTGGCAATTGTCAAGCAGATGACAGGCAGGAATCATGCAGCTCAGATGGCAATTGTCAAGCAGATGAGCAGACAGTAATCACGAAGCTCAGCAGGCCCTGATCACGTGACTGAGCATGCACTGTTCATGGGGCTGATCATACACTGATCACGTGATTGATCATGCACTGATCACTTGGATATCATGCACTGATCACGTGGCTGATCATACACTGTTCATGTGTCTTACCATGCACTGCTCACGTGGCTGATCATACACTGCTCACGTATGTGATCATGCACTGATCACGTGGCTATCATGCACTGATCACGTGGCTGAACACGCACTGTTCACGTGGCTGATCACACACCTGTCACGTGACTGATCATGCACTGACCACGTTGCTGATCATACCCTTCTCAGGTAACTGACCATGCCCACATCAGGTGGCTATCATGCACTGCACACGTGGCTGGTCATGCAATGATCACGTAGCTACCATATACTAGTCACGTGACTGATCATGCACAGATCCCGTAAATGATCATGCACTATTCACGTGACTGATCTTGTACTGATCACGTGACTGATCATGCACTGATCACGTGGCTATCATGCACTGCTCACGCGGCTGATCATGTACTCTTCACGTAAAAGATCATGCACTGATCACGTGACTGATCATGCACTGATCACGTGACTCATCATGCACTGATCACGTGGCTATCATGCACTGCTTACGTGGCTGATGATACAATGGTCACATAGCTACCATGTACTGGTCACGTGACTGATCATGCACTGATCACGTAATTGATCATGCACTGATCACGTGGATGATCACACACTGATCACGTGACTGATCATGCACTGTTCACATGACTGATCATGCACTGATCACGTGGCTATCACGCACTAATCACGTGGATGATCATACACTAATCACGTGACTGGTCATGCACAGATCACCGGACTACTCATGAAGTGATCACGTGGCTATCATGCACTGATCACGTGGATATTATGCACCGATCACGTGGCTGATCGTGCACTGATCACGTGACTGATCATGCACTGATCACGTGGCTATCATGCACTGCTACCGTGGATGATCATGCAATGATCACGTGGCTATTATGCACTGCTAACGTGGCTGATCATCCAATGATCACATAGCTATCATATACTGGTCACGTGACTGATCATGCACTGATCACGTAACTGATCATGCAATGATCACGTGGCTGATCATACACTGATCACGTGACTGATCATGCACTGTTCACGTGGCTATCATGCACTGATCACGTGGCTGATCATACACTGATCACGTGCCTGGTCATGCACAGATCACGTGACTACTCATGAAGTGATCACTTGGCTATCATGCACTGATCACGTGGCTGATCACACTCATATCACGTGACTGATCATGCATTGATAACGTGGCTATCATGCACTGATCACGTGGCTGATCATGCAATGATCACGTAGCTACCATGTACTGGTCACGTGACTGATCATGCACTGATCACGTAATTGATCATGCACTGATCACGTGGCTGATCATGCACTGATCACATGACTGATCATGCACTGATCACGTGGCTGATCTAGGACTGATCTCATGGCTATCATGCACTGCTCACGTGGCTGATCATGCAATGATCAGGCAGCTACGATGTACTAGTCACATGACTGATCATGCACTCATTACGTAATTGATCATGCACTGATCACCTGGCTTATCATGCATTGATCATGTGACTGATCATGTGCTGATCATGTTTGGTGTCGAACACTGATCATCTGCCTCTGGAGGCAATGAACATAGAGCTGAGTAGGCAGGAGTCAGTCAGCAGGCTATAATCATGGAACTCAACTCTAAGAAATCATGCTGCTCAGCTGGCAATAATCAAGTAGATGAGCAGGCAGGAATTACGCAGCACAGGTGGCAATTGTCAAGGAGATGACAGGCAGGAATCATGCAGCTCAGCTGACAATTGTCAAGCAGATGAGCAGACAGTAATCACGCAGCTCAGCAGGCCCTGATGACGTGACTGAGCATGCACTGATCACGTGGCTATCACGCACTGATCAGGTGGCTGATCATACACTGATCACGTGCCTGGTCACGCACAGATCACGTGACTACTCATGAAGTCATCACGTGGCTATCATGCACTGATCACGTGGATATCATGCACTGATCACGTGGCTGATCACACATGTATCACGTGACTGATCATGCACTGATTACGTGGCTATCATGCACTGATCACGTGGCTATCATGTACTGATCACGTGGCTGATCATGCAATGATCACGAGACCAATCATGCACTGACCACGTGGCTGATCATGCACTGATCACGTGACTGATCATGCACTGATCACCTGACTTATCATGCATTGATCATGTGACTGATCATGTGCTGATCATATTTGGTGTCATACACTGATCATGTGCCTCTGGAGGCAATGAACAAAGCTGAGTAGGCAGGAATCAGTCAGCAGGCAATAATCATGGAACTCAGGTGTGAGGAATCATGGTGCTCAGCTGGCAATAATCAAGTAGATGAGCAGGCAGGAATTATGCAGCACAGGTGGCAATTGTAAAGGAGATGACAGGCAGGTATCGTGCAGCTCAGCTTGCAATTGTCAACAGATGAGCAGACAGTAATCATGCAGCTCAGCAGGCCCTGATCACGTGACTGAGCATGCACTGTTCACGTGGCTGATCACACACCTATCACGTGACTGATCATGCACATATCACGTGGCTCTCATACACTGATCACGTGATTGCGCATGCACTGATCACTTACTTGTATTCACTGATAACGTGGCTATTATGCACTGATGACGTGGCTGATCATGCACTGATCACGTAGCTATCTTGCACTGATCACTTGGCTGATCATACACTCATCTCCGGACTGGTCATGCACTGATCACGGCGCTATCATGCACTGATTACATGACTCCACATGCACTGATAACGTGGATGATCATACACTGATCACGTGACTGATCTTGCACTGATCACGTGACTGATCATGCACTGATCACGTGACTGATCATGCACTGATCCGTTGGCTATAATGCACTGATTACTTGGCTGATCATACACTGATGACGTGACTGATAATGCACTGATCATCTGGCTATCATGCACTCATTACCTGGATATCGTGCACTGATCACGTGGTTGATCATACACTGATCACGAGATTGATCATGCCCTGATCACGTCTATATCATGCACTGATCATGTGGCTGGTCATACTCTGATCACGTGCCTGGTCATGCACAGATTACATGACTGATCATGCACTGATCACGTGACTGATCATGCACTGATCACGTGGCTATCATGCACTACTCACGTGGCTGATCATGCAATGATCATGTAGCTACCATGTACCGGTCACGTGACTGATCATACAACCATCAGGTGACGGATCATGCACTGATCACGTGGCTGATCATACACTGATCACCTGCCTGGTCATGCACAGATCACGTGACTAATCATGAACTGATCACGTAGCTATCATGCACTGATCACCTGGCTGATCATGCACTGCTCACGTGGCTATCAAGCAGTGATGTTGTGGCTATCATGCACTGATCACGTGGCTGATCATGCACTGATACCGTGACTGAGCATGCACTGATCACATGACTATCATGTAGTGATCACGTGACTTAATGGCGCTGATCATGTGACTAATAATGCGCTGATCATGTTTGCTATCATACACTGATCATGTGCCTCTGGAGGCAATAAACAAAGAGCTGAGTAGGCACGAATCAAACAGTCAGCAGGCAATACTCATGGAACTCAGCTGTGAGGAATCATGCTCCTCAGCTGGCAATAATCCAGCAGCTGTGCAGGCAGGAATTACGCAGCACAGCTGGCAATTGTCAAGCAGATGACAGGCAGGAATCATGCAGCTCAGCTGGCAATTGTCAAGCAGATGAGCAGACAGTAATCACGCAGCTCAGCAGGCCCTGATCACGTGACTGAGCATGCACTGTTCACGTGGCAGATCATACACTGATCACGTGATTTATCATGCACTGATCACTTGGACATCATGCACTGTTCACGTGTCTGACCATGCACTGATCATGTGGCTGATCATACACTGCTCACGTAACTGATCATGCACTGATCACGTGGCTATCATGCACTGATCACGTGGCTGAACATGCACTGTTCACGTGGCTGATCACACACCTGTCACGTGACTGATCATGCACTGATCACGTGGCACTCATGCACTGATCACGCGGCTGATCAAACTCTGCTCATGTAACTGATCATGCACACATCACGTGGCTATCATGCACTGCTCACGGGGTCCGTCATGGAATGATCACGTAGCTACCATATACTGGTCACGTGACTGATCATGCACAGATCACGTAAATGATCATGCACTGTTCACGTGACTGATCATGTACTGATCACGTGACTGATCATGCACTGTTCACGTGACTGATCATGCACTGATCACGTGGCTATCATGCACTGATCACGTGGCTGATCATACACTGATCACGTGCCTGGTCATGCACAGATCATGAGACTACTCATGAAGTGATCACGTGGCTATCATGCACTGATCACGTGGATATCATGCACTGATCACGTGGCTGATAACACATGTATCACATGACTGATCATGCACTGATCACGTGGCTATCATGCACTGATCACGTGACTGATCATGCACTGATCACCTGACTTATCATGCATTGATCATGTGACTGATCATGTGCTGATCATATTTGGTGTCATACACTGATCATGTGCCTCTGGAGGCAATGAACAAAGCTGAGTAGGCAGGAATCAGTCAGCAGGCAATAATCATGGAACTCAGGTGTGAGGAATCATGGTGCTCAGCTGGCAATAATCAAGTAGATGAGCAGGCAGGAATTATGCAGCACAGGTGGCAATTGTAAAGGAGATGACAGGCAGGTATCGTGCAGCTCAGCTTGCAATTGTCAACAGATGAGCAGACAGTAATCATGCAGCTCAGCAGGCCCTGATCACGTGACTGAGCATGCACTGTTCACGTGGCTGATCACACACCTATCACGTGACTGATCATGCACATATCACGTGGCTCTCATACACTGATCACGTGATTGCGCATGCACTGATCACTTACTTGTATTCACTGATAACGTGGCTATTATGCACTGATGACGTGGCTGATCATGCACTGATCACGTAGCTATCTTGCACTGATCACTTGGCTGATCATACACTCATCTCCGGACTGGTCATGCACTGATCACGGCGCTATCATGCACTGATTACATGACTCCACATGCACTGATAACGTGGATGATCATACACTGATCACGTGACTGATCTTGCACTGATCACGTGACTGATCATGCACTGATCACGTGACTGATCATGCACTGATCCGTTGGCTATAATGCACTGATTACTTGGCTGATCATACACTGATGACGTGACTGATAATGCACTGATCATCTGGCTATCATGCACTCATTACCTGGATATCGTGCACTGATCACGTGGTTGATCATACACTGATCACGAGATTGATCATGCCCTGATCACGTCTATATCATGCACTGATCATGTGGCTGGTCATACTCTGATCACGTGCCTGGTCATGCACAGATTACATGACTGATCATGCACTGATCACGTGACTGATCATGCACTGATCACGTGGCTATCATGCACTACTCACGTGGCTGATCATGCAATGATCATGTAGCTACCATGTACCGGTCACGTGACTGATCATACAACCATCAGGTGACGGATCATGCACTGATCACGTGGCTGATCATACACTGATCACCTGCCTGGTCATGCACAGATCACGTGACTAATCATGAACTGATCACGTAGCTATCATGCACTGATCACCTGGCTGATCATGCACTGCTCACGTGGCTATCAAGCAGTGATCTTGTGGCTATCATGCACTGATCACGTGGCTGATCATGCACTGATACCGTGACTGAGCATGCACTGATCACATGACTATCATGTAGTGATCACGTGACTTAATGGCGCTGATCATGTGACTAATAATGCGCTGATCATGTTTGCTATCATACACTGATCATGTGCCTCTGGAGGCAATAAACAAAGAGCTGAGTAGGCACGAATCAAACAGTCAGCAGGCAATACTCATGGAACTCAGCTGTGAGGAATCATGCTCCTCAGCTGGCAATAATCCAGCAGCTGTGCAGGCAGGAATTACGCAGCACAGCTGGCAATTGTCAAGCAGATGACAGGCAGGAATCATGCAGCTCAGCTGGCAATTGTCAAGCAGATGAGCAGACAGTAATCACGCAGCTCAGCAGGCCCTGATCACGTGACTGAGCATGCACTGTTCACGTGGCAGATCATACACTGATCACGTGATTTATCATGCACTGATCACTTGGACATCATGCACTGTTCACGTGTCTGACCATGCACTGATCATGTGGCTGATCATACACTGCTCACGTAACTGATCATGCACTGATCACGTGGCTATCATGCACTGATCACGTGGCTGAACATGCACTGTTCACGTGGCTGATCACACACCTGTCACGTGACTGATCATGCACTGATCACGTGGCACTCATGCACTGATCACGCGGCTGATCAAACTCTGCTCATGTAACTGATCATGCACACATCACGTGGCTATCATGCACTGCTCACGGGGTCCGTCATGGAATGATCACGTAGCTACCATATACTGGTCACGTGACTGATCATGCACAGATCACGTAAATGATCATGCACTGTTCACGTGACTGATCATGTACTGATCACGTGACTGATCATGCACTGTTCACGTGACTGATCATGCACTGATCACGTGGCTATCATGCACTGATCACGTGGCTGATCATACACTGATCACGTGCCTGGTCATGCACAGATCATGAGACTACTCATGAAGTGATCACGTGGCTATCATGCACTGATCACGTGGATATCATGCACTGATCACGTGGCTGATAACACATGTATCACATGACTGATCATGCACTGATCACGTGGCTATCATGCACTGATCACGTGGCTGATCATGGAATGATCACGTAGCTACAATGTACTGGTCACGTGACTCATCATGCACTGATCACCTAATTGATCCTGCCCTGATCACGTGGCTCATCACGCACTGATCACGTGGCTGATCACACACGTGTCACGTGACTGATCATGTACAGATCACGTGACTAATCATGAAGTGATCATGTGGCTATCCTTCACTGATCACGTGGATATCATGCAATGATCACATGGCTGATCACACAGGTATCACGTGACTGATCATGCACTGATCACGTGGCTATCATGCACTGATCACGTGGCTATCATGCACTGATCACGTGGCTGATCATGCAATGATCACCTAGCTACCATGTACTAGTCACATGACTGATCATGCACTGATCACGTAATTGATCATGCACTGATCACCTGGCTTATATGCATTGATCATGTGACTGATCATGTGCTGATCATGTTTGGTGTCATACACTGATCATGTGCCTCTGGAGGCAATGAACAAAGAGCTGAGTAGGCAGGAATCAGTCAGCAGGCAATAATCATGGAACTCAGGTGTGAGGAATCATGCTGCTCAGCTGGCAATAATCAAGCAGATGAGCAGACAGTAATCACGCAGCTCAGCAGGCCCTGATCACGTGACTGAGCATGCACTGTTCACGTGGCTGATCACACACCTATCACGTGACTGATCATGCACTGATCACGTGGCTCTCATGCACTTATCACGTGATTGCGGATGCACTGATCACGTAATTGTATGCACTGATCACGTGGCTATCATGTACTGATGACGTAGCTGATCATGCACTGATCATGTGACTGATCATGCAGTGATCACGTAGCTATCTTGCACTGATCACTTGGCTGATCATACACTCATCTCGGGACTGATCATGCACTGATCATGGCGCTATCATGCACTGATCACGTGGATATCATGCACTGATCACGTGGCTGATCACACACATATCACGTGACTGATCATGCACTGATCACGTGGCTATCCTGCACTGATCACGTGGCTGCACATACACTGATCACGTGCCTGGTCAGGCACAGATCACGTGACTACTCATGAAGTGATCACGTGGCTATCATGCACTGATCACGTGGCTATCATACACGGATCACGTGGCTGATCACACACGTATCACGTGACTGATCATGCACTGGTCACGTGGCTAACATGCACTGATCACGTGGCTATCATGCACTGATCACGTGGATGTCATGCCCTGATCACGTGGCTGATCACACACGTATCACGTGACTGATCATGCACTGATCACGTGGCTATAATGCACTGATCACGTGGCTATCATGCACTGATCACGTGGCTGAACATGCAATGATCAACTAGCTACCATGTACTGGTCACGTGACTGATCATGCACTGACCACGTAATTGATCATGCACTGATCACGTGACTTATCATGCACTGGTCACGTGACTCATCATGCACTGATCACGTGGCTATCATGCACTGCTCACGTGGCTGATCATACAATGATAACGCATCTATCATGTACTGGTCACATGACTGATCATGCACTGATCACGTAATTGATCATGCACTGATCACCTGGCTGATCATGCACTGATCACGTGGCTATCATGCAATGATCACGTGGCTATCATGCACTGATCACGTGGCTGATCATGCACAGATCCCGTAAATGATCATGCACTATTCACGTGACTGATCATGTACTGATCACGTGACTGATCATGCACTGATCACGTGGCTATCATGCACTGCTCACGCGGCTGATCATGTACTCTTCACGTAAAAGATCATGCACTGATCACGTGACTGATCATGCACTGATCACGTGACTCATCATGCACTGATCACGTGGCTATCATGCACTGCTTACGTGGCTGATGATACAATGGTCACATAGCTACCATGTACTGGTCACGTGACTGATCATGCACTGATCACGTAATTGATCATGCACTGATCACGTGGATGATCATACACTGATCACGTGACTGATCATGCACTGTTCACGTGACTGATCATGCACTGATCACGTGGCTATCACGCACTAATCACGTGGATGATCATACACTAATCACGTGACTGGTCATGCACAGATCACCGGACTACTCATGAAGTGATCACGTGGCTATCATGCACTGATCACGTGGATATTATGCACCGATCACGTGGCTGATCGTGCACTGATCACGTGACTGATCATGCACTGATCACGTGGCTATCATGCACTGCTACCGTGGATGATCATGCAATGATCACGTGGCTATTATGCACTGCTAACGTGGCTGATCATCCAATGATCACATAGCTATCATATACTGGTCACGTGACTGATCATGCAATGATCACGTAACTGATCATGCAATGATCACGTGGCTGATCATACACTGATCACGTGACTGATCATGCACTGTTCACGTGGCTATCATGCACTGATCACGTGGCTGATCATACACTGATCACGTGCCTGGTCATGCACAGATCACGTGACTACTCATGAAGTGATCACTTGGCTATCATGCACTGATCACGTGGCTGATCACACTCATATCACGTGACTGATCATGCACTGATCACGTGGCTATCATGCACTGATCACGTGGCTGATCATGCAATGATCACGTAGCTACCATGTACTGGTCACGTGACTGATCATGCACTGATCACGTGGCTGATCATGCCCTGTTCACGTGGCTATCATGCACTTATCACATGGCTGGATATACACTGATCATATAGCTACCATGTACCGGTCACGTGAATGATCATACACCCATCAGGTGACTGATCATGCACTGATCACGTGGCTATCATGCACTGACCACGATACTGATCATGCACTGATTTCGTCTAATCATGCACTGATCACATGACTGCCCATGCACTGATCACGTGGATGATCATACACTAATCATGTGACAGATCATGCACTGATCACGTGGCTGATCATGCACTGATACCGTGACTGAGCATGGACTGTTCACATGACTATCATGTAGTGATCACGTGACTTAATGGTGCTGATCATGTGACTGATCATGCGCTGATCATGTTTGCTATCATACACTGATCATGTGCCTCTGGAGGCAATAAACAAAGAGCTGAGTAGGCACGAATCAAACAGTCAGCAGGCAATAATAATGGAACTCAGGTGTGAGGAATCATGCTGCTCAGCTGGCAATAATCAAGCAGCTGAGCAGGCAGGAATTACGCAGCACAGCTGATAATTGTCAAGCAGATGACAGGCAGGAATCGTGCAGCTCAGGTGGCAATTGTCAAGCAGATGAGCAGACGGTAATCACGCAGCTCAGCAGGCCCAGATCACGTGACTGAGCATGCACTGTTCACGTGGCTGATCATACGCTGCTCACGTAACTGATAATGCACTGATCACGTGGCTATCATGCACTGATCACGTGGCTGATCATACACTGTTCACGTGTTTGACCATGCACTGATCACGTGGCTGATCATACACTGCTCACGTAACTGATCATGCACTGATCACGTGGCTGATCATACACTGATCAGTTGGCTATCATGCACTTATTACTTGGCTGATCATACACTGATCACGTGACTGATAATGCACTGATCATCTGGCTATCGTGCACTCATTAACTGGCTATCGTGCACTGATCACGTGGTTCATCATACACTGATCACGAGACTGATCATGCACTAATCACGTCTATATCATGCACTGATCACATGACTGCCCATGCACTGATCACCCGGATGATCATACACTGATCATGCGACAGATCATGCACTGATCACGTGGCTATCATGCACTGCTCACGCGGCTGTTCATGCAATGATCATGTAGCTACCATGTACTGGTCACGTGTGTGATCATGCACTGATCTCGAAATTCATCATGCACTGATCAGGTGACTTATCATGCACTGTTAACGTGAGTGATCATGCACTGATCACGTGACTGATCATGCACTGATCTCGTGGCTATCATGCACGGCTCATGTGGCTGATCATGCAATGATCACCTAGCTACCATATACTGGTCACGTGACTGATCATGCACTGATCACGTAATTGATCATGCACTGATCATGTGGCTGATCATGCACTGATCACGTGGCTGATCATCCACTGATCACGTGACTGATCATGCACTGATCACGTGACTGATCATGCACTGATCACGTGACTGATCATGCACTGATCACCTGCCTGGTCATGCACAGATCACGTGACAAATCATGAACTGATCACATAGCTATCATGAACTGATCACCTGGCTGATCATGCACTGATCACGTGGTTGATCATGCACTGATACCGTGACTGAGCATGGACTGATCACGTGACTATCATGTAGTGATCACGTGACTTAATGGCTCTGATCATGTGACTGATCATGCACTGATAATGTTTGCTATCATATACTGATCATGTGCCTCTGGAGGCAATAAACAAAGAGCTGAGTAGGCACGAATTATACAGTCAGCAGGCAATAATCATGGAACTCAGCTGTGAGGAATCATGCTGCTCAGCTGGCAATAATCAAGCAGCTAGCAGGCAGGAATTACGCAGCACAGCTGTCAATTGTCAAGCAGATGACAGGCAGGAATCGTGCAGCTCAGCTGGCAATTGTCAAGCAGATGAGCAGACAGTAATCACGCAGCTCAGCAGGCCCTGATCACGTGACTGAGCAGGCACTGTTCACGTGGCTGATCATACACTGATCACGTGATGATCATGCACTGATCACTTGGATATCATGCACTGATCACGTGGCTGATCATACACTGTTCACGTGTCTGACCATGCACTGATCACGTGGCTGATCATACAGTGCTCAGGTAACTGATCATGCACTGATCACGTGGCTATCATGCACTGATCACGTGGCTGAACATGCACTGTTCACGTGGCTGATCACACACCTGTCTCGTGACATATCATGCACTGATCACGTGGCACTCATGCACTGATCACGTGGCTGATCATACTCTGCTCACGTAACTCATCATGCACACATCACGTGGCTATCATGCACTGCTCACGTGGCTCGTCATGGAATTATCACGTAGCTACCATATACTGGTCACGTGACTGATCATGCACAGATCACGTAAATGATCATGCACTGTTCACGTGACTGATCATGTACTGATCACGTGACTGATCATGCACTGATCACGTGGCTATCATGCACTGATCACGTGGCTGATCATGCAACGAACACGTAGCAACCATGTACTGGTCACGTGACTGATCATGCACTGATCACGTAATTGATCCTGCACTGATCACGTTGCTCATCATGCACTGATCACGTGGCTGATCACACATGTATCACGTGACTGATCATGCACTGATCACGTGGCTATCATGCACTGATCACGTGGATATCATGCACTGATCACGTGGCTGATCACACACGTATCACCTGACTGATCATGCACTGATCACGTGGCTATCATGCACTGATCACGTGGCTGATCATGCACTGATCACGTGGCTATCATGCACTGATCACGTGGCTATCATGCACTGATCACGTGGCTGATCATGCACGATCACGTGACTGATCATGCACTGATCACGTGGCTATCATGCACTGATCACGTGGCTATCATGCACTGATCACGTGGCTGATCATGCACTGATCACGTGCTATCATGCACTGATCACGTGACTGATCATGCACTGATCACGTAATTGATCATGCACTGATCACGTGACTGATCATGCACTGATCACGTGACTGATCATGCACTGATCACGTGACTGATCATGCACTGATCACGTGGCTATCATGCACTGATCACGTGGCTGATCATGCACTGATCACGTAGCTACCATGTACTGATCACGTGACTGATCATGCACTGATCACGTAACTGATCATGCACTGATCACGTGGCTGATCATGCACTGATCACGTGGCTGATCATGCACTGATCACGTGACTGATCATGCACTGATCACGTGACTGATCATGCACTGATCACGTGGCTATCATGCACTGATCACGTGGCTGATCATGCACTGATCACGTGCCTGATCATGCACTGATCACGTGACTGATCATGCACTGATCACGTGACTGATCATGCACTGATCACGTGGCTGATCATGCACTGATCACGTGACTGATCATGCACTGATCACGGGACTGATCATGCACTGATCACGTGACTGATCATGCACTGATCACGTGGCTATCATGCACTACTCACGTGGCTGATCATGCAATGATCATGTAGCTACCATGTACTGGTCACGTGACTGATCATACACCCATCAGGTGACTGATCATGCACTGATCACGTGGCTATCATGCACTGATCACGTGGCTGATCATGCACTGATCACGTGCCTGATCATGCACTGATCACGTGACTGATCATGCACTGATCACGTGGCTATCATGCACTGATCACGTGGCTGATCATGCACTGATCACGTGGCTGATCATGCACTGATAC
Source organism: Bos javanicus (assembly GCF_032452875.1). Taxonomy (NCBI): domain Eukaryota; kingdom Metazoa; phylum Chordata; class Mammalia; order Artiodactyla; family Bovidae; genus Bos; species Bos javanicus. Next base: position 369,833 of record NW_026893622.1, read on the forward strand.
CGTGACTGAGCATGGACTGATCACATGACTATCATGTAGTGATCACGTGACTTAATGGCGCTGATCATGTGACTGATCATGCGCTGATCATGTTTGCTATCATACACTGATCATGTGCCTCTGGAGGCAATAAACAAAGAGCTGAGTAGGCACGAATCAAACAGTCAGCAGGCAATAATCATGGAACTCAGGTGTGAGGAATCATGCTGCTCAGCTGGCAATAATCAAGCAGCTGAGCAGGCAGGAATTACGCAGCACAGCTGACAATTGTCAAGCAGATGACAGGCAGGAATCGTGCAGCTCAGCTGGCAATTGTCAAGCAGATGAGCAGACAGTAATCACGCAGCTCAGCAGGCCCTGATCACGTGACTGAGCATGCACTGTTCACGTGGCTGATCATACACTGATCACGTAACTGATCATGCACTGATCACGTGGCTATCATGCACTGATCACGTGGCTGATCATGCACTGATCACGTGGCTGATCATGCACTGATCACGTAACTGATCATGCACTGATCACGTGGCTGATCATGCACTGATCACGTGGCTGATCATGCACTGATCACGTGGCTATCATGCACTGATCACGTGGATATCATGCACTGATCACGTGACTGATCACACACTGATCACGTGACTGATCATGCACTGATCACGTGACTGATCATGCACTGATCACGTGGCTGATCATGCACTGATCACGTAGCTACCATGCACTGATCACGTGACTGATCATGCACTGATCACATGACTGATCATGCACTGATCACGTGGCTTATCATGCACTGATCATGTGACTGATCATGCACTGATCATGTTTGGTGTCATACACTGATCATGTGCCTCTGGAGGCAATGAACAAAGAGCTGAGTAGGCAGGAATCAGTCAGCAGGCAATAATCATGGAACTCAGCTCTGAGGAATCATGCTGCTCAGCTGGCAATAATCAAGCAGCTGAGCAGGCAGGAATTACGCAGCACAGGTGGCAATTGTCAAGCAGATGACAGGCAGGAATCGTGCAGCTCAGCTGGCAATTGTCAAGCAGATGAGCAGACAGTAATCACGCAGCTCAGCAGGCCCTGATCACGTGACTGAGCAGGCACTGTTCACGTGGCTGATCACACACTGATCACGTGACTGATCATGCACTGATCACGTGACTGATCATGCACTGATCACGTGGCTATCATGCACTGATCACGTGGCTGATCATACACTGATCACAGGACTGATCATGCACTGATCACGGCGCTATCATGCACTGACTACATGACTGACATGCACTGATCACGTGGCTGATCATGCACTGATCACGTGACTGATCATGCACTGATCACGTGACTGATCATGCACTGATCACGTGGCTGATCATGCACTGATCACGTGGCTATCATGCACTGATCACGTGGCTGATCATGCTATGATCACGAAGCTACCATGTACTCGTCACGTGACTGATCATGCACTGATCACGTAATTGATCATGCACTGATCACGTGGCTGATCATGCACTGATCACGTGACTGATCATGCACTGATCACGTGACTGATCATGCACTGATCACGTGACTGATCATGCACTGATCACGTGGCTATCATGCACTGATCACGTGGCTGATCATGCACTGATCACGTGGCTGATCATGCATGATCACGCAGCTACCATGTACTGGTCACATGACTGATCATGCACTGATCACGTGACTGATCATGCAGTGATCACGTGGCTATCATGCACTACTCACGTGGGTGATCATGCAATGATCATGTAGCTACCATGTACAGGTCACGTGAATGATCATACACCCATCAGGTGACTGATCATGCACTGATCACGTGGCTATCATGCACTGATCACGAGACTGATCATGCACTGATCACGTCTATATCATGCACTGATCACATGACTGCCCATGCACTGATCACGTGGATGATCATACACTAATCATGTGACAGATCATGCACTGATCACGTGGCTGATCATGCACTGATACCGTGACTGAGCATGGACTGATCACATGACTATCATGTAGTGATCACGTGACTTAATGGCGCTGATCATGTGACTGATCATGCGCTGATCATGTTTGCTATCATACACTGATCATGTGCCTCTGGAGGCAATAAACAAAGAGCTGAGTAGGCACGAATCAAACAGTCAGCAGGCAATAATCATGGAACTCAGGTGTGAGGAATCATGCTGCTCAGCTGGCAATAATCAAGCAGCTGAGCAGGCAGGAATTACGCAGCACAGCTGACAATTGTCAAGCAGATGACAGGCAGGAATCGTGCAGCTCAGCTGGCAATTGTCAAGCAGATAAGCAGACGGTAATCACGCAGCTCAGCAGGCCCAGATCACGTGACTGAGCATGCACTGTTCACGTGGCTGATCATGCACTGATCACGTAACTGATCATGCACTGATCACGTGGCTATCATGCACTGATCACGTGGCTGATCATACACTGTTCACGTGTCTGACCATGCACTGATCACGTGGCTGATCATACACTGATCACGTGGCTGATCATGCACTGATCACGTGGCTGATCATGCACTGATCACGTGACTGATCATGCACTGATCACTGGCTATCATGCACTGATTCACTGGCTATCATGCACTGATCACGTGGCTGATCATGCACTGATCACGTGACTGATCATGCACTGATCACGTCTATATCATGCACTGATCACGTGACTGATCATGCACTGATCACGTGGATGATCATGCACTGATCACGTGACTGATCATGCACTGATCACGTGGCTATCATGCACTGATCACGTGGCTGATCATGCACTGATCACGTAGCTATCATGTACTGATCACGTGACTGATCATGCACTGATCACGTAATTGATCATGCACTGATCACGTGACTGATCATGCACTGATCACGTGAGTGATCATGCACTGATCACGTGACTGATCATGCACTGATCACGTGGCTATCATGCACTGATCACGTGGCTGATCATGCAATGATCACGTAGCTACCATGTACTGGTCACGTGACTGATCATGCACTGATCACGTAATTGATCATGCACTGATCACGTGGCTGATCATGCACTGATCACGTGGCTGATCATGCACTGATCACGTGACTGATCATGCACTGATCACGTGACTGATCATGCACTGATCACGTGGCTATCATGCACTGATCACGTGGCTGATCATGCACTGATCACGTGCCTGATCATGCACTGATCACATGACTGATCATGCACTGATCACGTGACTGATCATGCACTGATCACGTGGCTATCATGCACTACTCACGTGGCTGATCATGCAATGATCATGTAGCTACCATGTACTGGTCACGTGACTGATCATACACCCATCAGGTGACTGATCATGCACTGATCACGTGGCTATCATGCACTGATCACGTGGCTGATCATGCACTGATCACCTGCCTGATCATGCACTGATCACGTGACTGATCATGCACTGATCACGTAGCTATCATGAACTGATCACGTGGCTGATCATGCACTGATCACGTGGCTGATCATGCACTGATACCGTGACTGAGCTTGGACTGATCACATGACTATCATGTAGTGATCACGTGACTTAATGGCGCTGATCATGTGACTGATCATGCACTGATCATGTTTGCTATCATACACTGATCATGTGCCTCTGGAGGCAATAAACAAAGAGCTGAGTAGGCACGAATCAAACAGTCAGCAGGCAATAATCATGGAACTCAGCTGTGAGGAATCATGCTGCTCAGCTGGCAATAATCAAGCAGCTGAGCAGGCAGGAATTACGCAGCACAGCTGGCAATTGTCAAGCAGATGAGCAGACAGTAATCACGCAGCTCAGCAGGCCCTGATCACGTGACTGAGCATGCACTGTTCACGTGGCTGATCATACACTGATCACGTGATGATCATGCACTGATCACTTGGATATCATGCACTGATCACGTGGCTGATCATACACTGTTCACGTGTCTGACCATGCACTGATCACGTGGCTGATCATACACTGCTCTCGTAACTGATCATGCACTGATCACGTGGCTATCATGGACTGATCACGTTGCTGAACATGCACTGTTCACGTGGCTGATCACACACCTGTCACATGACATATCATGCACTGATCACGTGGCACTCATGCACTGATCACGTGGCTGATCATACTCTGCTCACGTAACTCATTATGCACACATCACGTGGCTATCATGCACTGCTCACGTGGCTCGTCATGGAATGATCACGTAGCTACCATATACTGGTCACGTGACTGATCATGCACTGATCACGTAAATGATCATGCACTGATCACGTGACTGATCATGCACTGATCACGTGACTGATCATGCACTGATCACGTGGCTATCATGCACTGATCACGTGGCTGATCATGCACTGATCACGTGCCTGATCATGCACTGATCACATGACTGATCATGCACTGATCACGTGACTGATCATGCACTGATCACGTGGCTATCATGCACTATCACGTGGCTGATCATGCAATGATCATGTAGCTACCATGTACAGGTCACGTGACTGATCATACACCCATCAGGTGACTGATCATGCACTGATCACGTGGCTATCATGCACTGATCACGTCTATATCATGCACTGATCACATGACTGATCATGCACTGATCACGTGGATGATCATACACTGATCATGTGACAGATCATGCACTGATCACGTGGCTGATCATGCACTGATACCGTGACTGAGCATGGACTGATCACATGACTATCATGTAGTGATCACGTGACTTAATGGCGCTGATCATGTGACTGATCATGCGCTGATCATGTTTGCTATCATACACTGATCATGTGCCTCTGGAGGCAATAAACAAAGAGCTGAGTAGGCACGAATCAAACAGTCAGCAGGCAATAATCATGGAACTCAGGTGGGAGGAATCATGCTGCTCAGCTGGCAATAATCAAGCAGCTGAGCAGGCAGGAATTACGCAGCACAGCTGACAATTGTCAAGCAGATGACAGGCAGGAATCGTGCAGCTCAGCTGGCAATTGTCAAGCAGATGAGCAGACAGTAATCACGCAGCTCAGCAGGCCCTGATCACGTGACTGAGCATGCACTGTTCACGTGGCTGATCATACACTGATCACGTGACTGATCATGCACTGATCACGTGGCTATCATGCACTGATCACGTGGCTGATCATACACTGATCACGTGACTGATCATGCACTGATCACGTGGCTATCATGCACTGATCACGTGGCTGATCATGCACTGATCACGTGGCTGATCATGCACTGATCACGTGGCTGATCATGCACTGATCACGTGACTGATCATGCACTGATCACGTGGCTATCATGCACTGATCACGTGGCTGATCATGCACTGATCACGTGACTGATCATGCACTGATCACGTGGCTGATCATGCACTGATCACGTGGCTATCATGCACTGATCACGTGACTGATCATGCACTGATCACGTGACTGATCATGCACTGATCACGTGGCTATCATGCACTGATCACTGGCTATCATGCACTGATCACGTGGCTGATCATGCACTGATCACGTGACTGATCATGCACTGATCACGTCTATATCATGCACTGATCACGTGACTGATCATGCACTGATCACGCGGATGATCATGCACTGATCACGTGACTGATCATGCACTGATCACGTGGCTATCATGCACTGATCACGTGGCTGATCATGCAATGATCACGTAGCTATCATGTACTGATCACGTGACTGATCATGCACTGATCACGTAATTGATCATGCACTGATCACGTGACTGATCATGCACTGATCACGTGACTGATCATGCACTGATCACGTGACTGATCATGCACTGATCACGTGGCTATCATGCACTGATCACGTGGCTGATCATGCACTGATCACGTAGCTACCATGCACTGATCACGTGACTGATCATGCACTGATCACGTAATTGATCATGCACTGATCACGTGGCTGATCATGCACTGATCACGTGGCTGATCATGCACTGATCACGTGACTGATCATGCACTGATCACGTGACTGATCATGCACTGATCACGTGGCTATCATGCACTGATCACGTGGCTGATCATGCACTGATCACGTGCCTATCATGCACTGATCACATGACTGATCATGCACTGATCACGTGACTGATCATGCACTGATCACGTGGCTATCATGCACTACTCACGTGGCTGATCATGCAATGATCATGTAGCTACCATGTACTGGTCACGTGACTGATCATACACCCATCAGGTGACTGATCATGCACTGATCACGTGGCTATCATGCACTGATCACGTGGCTGATCATGCACTGATCACGTGCCTGATCATGCACTGATCACGTGACTGATCATGCACTGATCACGTGGCTGATCATGCACTGATCACGTGGCTGATCATGCACTGATCACGTGGCTGATCATGCACTGATACCGTGACTGAGCATGGACTGATCACATGACTATCATGTAGTGATCACGTGACTTAATGGCGCTGATCATGTGACTGATCATGCACTGATCATGTTTGCTATCATACACTGATCATGTGCCTCTGAGGCAATAAACAAAGAGCTGAGTAGGCACGAATCAAACAGTCAGCAGGCAATAATCATGGAACTCAGGTGTGAGGAATCATGCTGCTCAGCTGGCAATAATCAGGCAGCTGAGCAGGCAGGAATTACGCAGCACAGCTGTCAATTGTCAAGCAGATGACAGGCAGGAATCGTGCAGCTCAGCTAGCAATTGTCATGCAGATGAGCAGACAGTAATCACGCAGCTCAGCAGGCCCTGATCACGTGACTGAGCATGCACTGTTCACGTGGCTGATCATACACTGATCACGTGATGATCATGCACTGATCACTTGGATATCATGCACTGATCACGTGGCTGATCATACACTGTTCACGTGTCTGACCATGCACTGATCACGTGGCTGATCATACACTGCTCACGTAACTGATCATGCACTGATCACGTGGCTATCATGCACTGATCACGTGGCTGATCATGCACTGTTCACGTGGCTGATCACACACCTGTCACGTGACATATCATGCACTGATCACGTGGCACTCATGAACTGATCACGTGGCTGATCCTACTCTGCTCACGTGACTGATCATGCAATGATCACGTGGCTATCATGCACTGGTCACGTGACTGATCATGCACTGATCACATAACTGATCATGCACTGATCACGTGGCTGATCATGCACTGATCATGTGACTGATCATGCACTGATCATGTTTGGTGTCATACACTGATCATGTGCCTCTGGAGGCAATGAACATAGAGCTGAGTAGGCAGGAATCAGTCAGCATGCTATAATCATGGAACTCAGCTCTGAGAAATCATGCTGCTCAGCTGGCAATAATCAAGTAGATGAGCAGGCAGGAATTACACAGCACAGGTGGCAATTGTCAAGCAGATGACAGGCAGGAATCGTGCATCAGCTGGAAATTGTCAAGCAGATGAGCAGACAGTAATCACGCAGCTCAGCATGCACTGATCACGTGACTGATCATGCACTGATCACGTGGCTGATCACACACTGATCACGTGACTGATCATGCACTGATCACGTGACTGATCATGCACTGATCACGTAGCTATCATGCACTGATCACGTGGCTGATCATGCACTGATCACAGGACTGATCATGCACTGATCACGGGCTATCATGCACTGATCACATGACTGATCATGCACTGATCACGTGGCTGATCATGCACTGATCACGTGACTGATCATGCACTGATCACGTGACTGATCATGCACTGATCACGTGGCTGATCATGCACTGATCACGTGGCTATCATGCACTGATCACGTGGCTGATCATGCACTGATCACGTAGCTACCATGCACTGATCACGTGACTGATCATGCACTGATCACGTGATTGATCATGCACTGATCACGTGACTGATCATGCACTGATCACGTGACTGATCATGCACTGATCACGTGACTGATCATGCACTGATCACGTGACTATCATGCACTGATCACGTGGCTGATCATGCACTGATCACGTGGCTGATCATGCATGATCACGCAGCTACCATGTACTGGTCACATGACTGATCATGCACTGATCACGTGACTGATCATGCACTGATCACGTGGCTATCATGCACTACTCACGTGGCTGATCATGCAATGATCATGTAGCTACCATGTACAGGTCACGTGAATGATCATACACCCAACAGGTGACTGATCATGCACTGATCACGTGGCTATCATGCACTGATCACGACTGATCATGCACTGATCACGTCTATATCATGCACTGATCACATGACTGCCCATGCACTGATCACGTGGATGATCATACACTAATCATGTGACAGATCATGCACTGATCACGTGGCTGATCATGCACTGATACCGTGACTGAGCATGGACTGATCACATGACTATCATGTAGTGATCACGTGACTTAATGGCGCTGATCATGTGACTGATCATGCGCTGATCATGTTTGCTATCATACACTGATCATGTGCCTCTGGAGGCAATAAACAAAGAGCTGAGTAGGCACGAATCAAACAGTCAGCAGGCAATAGTCATGGAACTCAGGTGTGAGGAATTATGCTGCTCAGCTGGCAATAATCAAGCAGCTGAGCAGGCAGGAATTTCGCAGCACAGCTGGCAATTGTCAAGCAGATGAGCAGACAGTAATCACGCAGCTCAGCAGGCCCTGATCACGTGACTGAGCATGCACTGTTCACGTGGCTGATCATACACTGATCACGTAACTGATCATGCACTGATCACGTGGCTATCATGCACTGATCACGTGGCTGATCATACACTGATCACGTGTCTGACCATGCACTGATCACGTGGCTGATCATACACTGATCACGTACTGATCATGCACTGATCACGTGGCTGATCATGCACTGATCACGTGGCTATCATGCACTGATCACGTGGCTGATCATGCACTGATCACGTGACTGATCATGCACTGATCATCTGGCTATCATGCACTCATCAACTGGCTATCATGCACTGATCACGTGGCTGATCATGCACTGATCACGTGACTGATCATGCACTGATCACGTCTATATCATGCACTGATCACGTGACTGATCATGCACTGATCACCCGGATGATCATGCACTGATCACGTGACTGATCATGCACTGATCACGTGGCTATCATGCACTGCTCACGTGGCTGATCATGCAATGATCACGTAGCTACCATGTACTGGTCACGTGACTGATCATGCACTGATCACGTAATTGATCATGCACTGATCACGTGACTGATCATGCACTGATCACGTGACTGATCATGCACTGATCACGTGACTGATCATGCACTGATCACGTGGCTATCATGCACTGATCACGTGGCTGATCATGCACTGATCACGTAGCTACCATGCACTGATCACGTGACTGATCATGCACTGATCACGTAATTGATCATGCACTGATCACGTGGCTGATCATGCACTGATCACGTGGCTGATCATGCACTGATCACGTGACTGATCATGCACTGATCACGTGACTGATCATGCACTGATCACGTGGCTATCATGCACTGATCACGTGGCTGATCATGCACTGATCACGTGGATGATCATGCACTGATCATGTGACTGATCATGCACTGATCACGTGGCTATCATGCACTGATCACGTGGCTGATCATGCACTGATCACGTAGCTACCATGTACTGATCACGTGACTGATCATGCACTGATCACGTAATTGATCATGCACTGATCACGTGGCTGATCATGCACTGATCACGTGGCTGATCATGCACTGATCACGTGACTGATCATGCACTGATCACGTGACTGATCATGCACTGATCACGTGGCTATCATGCACTGATCACGTGGCTGATCATGCACTGATCACGTGCCTGATCATGCACTGATCACATGACTGATCATGCACTGATCACGTGACTGATCATGCACTGATCACGTGGCTATCATGCACTACTCACGTGGCTGATCATGCAATGATCATGTAGCTACCATGTACTGGTCACGTGACTGATCATACACCCATCAGGTGACTGATCATGCACTGATCACGTGGCTATCATGCACTGATCACGTGGCTGATCATGCACTGATCACGTGCCTGATCATGCACTGATCACGTGACTGATCATGCACTGATCACGTGGCTATCATGCACTGATCACGTGGCTGATCATGCACTGATCACGTGGCTGATCATGCACTGATACCGTGACTGAGCATGGACTGATCACATGACTATCATGTAGTGATCACGTGACTTAATGGCGCTGATCATGTGACTGATCATGCGCTGATCATGTTTGCTATCATACACTGATCATGTGCCTCTGGAGGCAATAAACAAAGAGCTGAGTAGGCACGAATCAAACAGTCAGCAGGCAATAATCATGGAACTCAGGTGTGAGGAATCATGCTGCTCAGCTGGCAATAATCAAGCAGCTGAGCAGGCAGGAATTACGCAGCACAGCTGACAATTGTCAAGCAGATGACAGGCAGGAATCGTGCAGCTCAGCTGGCAATTGTCAAGCAGATGAGCAGACAGTAATCACGAAGCTCAGCAGGCCCAGATGACGTGACTGAGCATGCACTGTTCACGTGGCTGATCATACACTGATCACGTAACTGATCATGCACTGATCACGTGGCTATCATGCACTGATCACGTGGCTGATCATACACTGTTCACGTGTCTGACCATGCACTGATCACGTGGCTGATCATACACTGCTCACGTAACTGATCATGCACTGATCACGTGGCTGATCATGCACTGATCACGTGGCTGATCATGCACTGATCACGTGGCTGATCATACACTGATCACGTGACTGATCATGCACTGATCACTGGCTATCATGCACTGATCACGTGGCTGATCATGCACTGATCACGTGACTGATCATGCACTGATCACGTGGCTGATCATGCACTGATCACGTGACTGATCATGCACTGATCACGTGGCTGATCATGCACTGATCACGTGGCTATCATGCACTGATCACGTGGCTGATCATGCACTGATCACGTGACTGATCATGCACTGATCACTGGCTATCATGCACTGATCACGTGGCTATCATGCACTGATCACGTGGCTGATCATGCACTGATCACGTGACTGATCATGCACTGATCACGTCTATATCATGCACTGATCACGTGACTGATCATGCACTGATCACGCGGATGATCATACACTGATCATGCGACTGATCATGCACTGATCACGTGGCTATCATGCACTGATCACGTGGCTGATCATGCACTGATCACGTAGCTATCATGCACTGATCACGTGACTGATCATGCACTGATCACGTAACTGATCATGCACTGATCACGTGACTTATCATGCACTGATCACGTGACTGATCATGCACTGATCACGTGACTGATCATGCACTGATCACGTGGCTATCATGCACTACTCACGTGGCTGATCATGCAATGATCATGTAGCTACCATGTACTGGTCACGTGACTGATCATACACCCATCAGGTGACTGATCATGCACTGATCACGTGGCTATCATGCACTGATCACGTGGCTGATCATGCACTGATCACGTGCCTGGTCATGCACTGATCACGTGACAAATCATGCACTGATCACATGGCTATCATGAACTGATCACGTGGCTGATCATGCACTGATCACGTGGCTGATCATGCACTGATACCGTGACTGAGCATGGACTGAACACATGACTATCATGTAGTGATCACGTGACTTAATGGCACTGATCATGTGACTGATCATGCACTGATCATGTTTGCTATCATACACTGATCATGTTCCTCTGGAGGCAATAAACAAAGAGCTGAGTAGGCACGAATCAAACAGTCAGCAGGCAATAATCATGGAACTCAGGTGTGAGGAATCATGCTGCTCAGCTGGCAATAATCAAGCAGCTGAGCAGGCAGGAATTACGCAGCACAGCTGACAATTGTCAAGCAGATGACAGGCAGTAATCGTGCAGCTCAGCTGGCAATTGTCAAGCAGATGAGCAGACAGTAATCACGCAGCTCAGCAGGCCCAGATCACGTGACTGAGCATGCACTGTTCACGTGGCTGATCATACACTGATCACGTAACTGATCATGCACTGATCACGTGGCTATCATGCACTGATCACGTGGCTGATCATACACTGATCACGTAACTGATCATGCACTGATCACGTGGCTGATCATGCACTGATCACGTGGCTGATCATGCACTGATCACGTGGCTGATCATGCACTGATCACGTGACTGATCATGCACTGATCATCTGGCTATCATGCACTCATCACTGGCTATCATGCACTGATCACGTGGCTGATCATGCACTGATCACGTGACTGATCATGCACTGATCACGTCTATATCATGCACTGATCACGTGACTGATCATGCACTGATCACGCGGATGATCATGCACTGATCATGTGACTGATCATGCACTGATCACGTGGCTATCATGCACTGATCACGTGGCTGATCATGCAATGATCACGTAGCTACCATGTACTGGTCACGTGACTGATCATGCACTGATCACGTAATTGATCATGCACTGATCACGTGGCTGATCATGCACTGATCACGTGACTGATCATGCACTGATCACGTGACTGATCATGCACTGATCACGTGACTGATCATGCACTGATCACCTGCCTGATCATGCACTGATCACGTGACAAATCATGCACTGATCACATAGCTATCATGAACTGATCACGTGGCTGATCATGCACTGATCACGTGGCTGATCATGCACTGATACCGTGACTGAGCATGGACTGATCACATGACTATCATGTAGTGATCACGTGACTTAATGGCGCTGATCATGTGACTGATCATGCACTGATCATGTTTGCTATCATATACTGATCATGTGCCTCTGGAGGCAATAAACAAAGAGCTGAGTAGGCACGAATTATACAGTCAGCAGGCAATAATCATGGAACTCAGCTGTGAGGAATCATGCTGCTCAGCTGGCAATAATCAAGCAGCTAGCAGGCAGGAATTACGCAGCACAGCTGGCAATTGTCAAGCAGATGACAGGCAGGAATCGTGCAGCTCAGCTGGCAATTGTCAAGCAGATGAGCAGACAGTAATCACGCAGCTCAGCAGGCCCTGATCACGTGACTGAGCAGGCACTGTTCACGTGGCTGATCATACACTGATCACGTGATGATCATGCACTGATCACTTGGATATCATGCACTGATCACGTGGCTGATCATACACTGTTCACGTGTCTGACCATGCACTGATCACGTGGCTGATCATACAGTGCTCAGGTAACTGATCATGCACTGATCACGTGGCTATCATGCACTGATCACGTGGCTGAACATGCACTGTTCACGTGGCTGATCACACACCTGTCACGTGACATATCATGCACTGATCACGTGGCACTCATGCACTGATCACGTGGCTGATCATACTCTGCTCACGTAACTCATCATGCACACATCACGTGGCTATCATGCACTGCTCACGTGGCTCGTCATGGAATGATCACATAGCTACCATATACTGGTCACGTGACTGATCATGCACAGATCACGTAAATGATCATGCACTGTTCACGTGACTGATCATGTACTGATCACGTGACTGATCATGCACTGATCACGTGGCTATCATGCTCTGCTCACGTGGCTGATCATGCAACGATCACGTAGCAACCATGTACTGGTCACGTGACTGATCATGCACTGATCACGTAATTGATCCTGCACTGATCACGTTGCTCATCATGCACTGATCACGTGGCTGATCACACATGTATCACGTGACTGATCATGCACTGATCACGTGGCTCATGCACTGATCACGTGGCTATCATGCACTGATCACGTGGATATCATGCACTGATCACGTGGCTGATCACACACGTATCACATGACTGATCATGCACTGATCACGTGGCTATCATGCACTGATCACGTGGCTATCATGCACTGATCACGTGGCTGATCATGCAATGATCACGTAGCTACATGTACTGATCACGTGACTGATCATGCACTGATCACGTAATTGATCATGCACTGATCACGTGACTGATCATGCACTGATCACGTGACTGATCATGCACTGATCACGTGACTGATCATGCACTGATCACGTGGCTATCATGCACTGATCACGTGGCTGATCATGCACTGATCACGTAGCTATCATGCACTGATCACGTGACTGATCATGCACTGATCACGTAATTGATCATGCACTGATCACGTGGCTGATCATGCACTGATCACGTGGCTGATCATGCACTGATCACGTGACTGATCATGCACTGATCACGTGACTGATCATGCACTGATCACGTGGCTATCATGCACTGATCACGTGGCTGATCATGCACTGATCACGTGCCTGATCATGCACTGATCACATGACTGATCATGCACTGATCACGTGACTGATCATGCACTGATCACGTGGCTATCATGCACTATCACGTGGCTGATCATGCAATGATCATGTAGCTACCATGTACTGGTCAGTGACTGATCATACACTGATCACGTGACTGATCATGCACTGATCACGTGGCTATCATGCACTGATCACGTGGCTGATCATGCACTGATCACGTGCCTGATCATGCACTGATCACGTGACTGATCATGCACTGATCACGTGGCTATCATGCACTGATCACGTGGCTGATCATGCACTGATCACGTGGCTGATCATGCACTGATCACGTGACTGATCATGCACTGATCACGTGACTATCATGCACTGATCACGTGGCTATCATGCACTGATCACGTGGCTGATCATGCACTGATCATGTAGCTACCATGCACTGATCACGTGACTGATCATACACTGATCACGTGACTGATCATGCACTGATCACGTGGCTATCATGCACTGATCACGTGACTGATCATGCACTGATCACGTCTATATCATGCACTGATCACATGACTGATCATGCACTGATCACGTGGATGATCATGCACTGATCATGTGACTGATCATGCACTGATCACGTGGCTGATCATGCACTGATCACGTGACTGATCATGCACTGTTCACGTGACTGATCATGCACTGATCACGTGACTGATCATGCACTGATCACGTGGCTATCATGCACTACTCACGTGGCTGATCATGCAATGATCATGTAGCTACCATGTACTGGTCACGTGACTGATCATACACCCATCAGGTGACTGATCATGCACTGATCACGTGGCTATCATGCACTGATCACGTGGCTGATCATGCACTGATCACGTGCCTGGTCATGCACTGATCACGTGACTGATCATGCACTGATCACGTGGCTATCATGCACTGATCACGTGGCTGATCATGCACTGATCACGTGGCTGATCATGCACTGATACCGTGACTGAGCATGGACTGATCACATGACTATCATGTAGTGATCACGTGACTTAATGGCGCTGATCATGTGACTGATCATGCGCTGATCATGTTTGCTATCATACACTGATCATGTGCCTCTGGAGGCAATAAACAAAGAGCTGAGTAGGCACGAATCAAACAGTCAGCAGGCAATAATCATGGAACTCAGGTGTGAGGAATCATGCTGCTCAGCTGGCAATAATCAAGCAGCTGAGCAGGCAGGAATTACGCAGCACAGCTGATAATTGTCAAGCAGATGACAGGCAGGAATCGTGCAGCTCAGCTGGCAATTGTCAAGCAGATGAGCAGACAGTAATCACGCAGCTCAGCAGGCCCTGATCACGTGACTGAGCATGCACTGTTCACGTGGCTGATCATACACTGATCACGTGACTGATCATGCACTGATCACGTGGCTATCATGCACTGATCACGTGGCTGATCATACACTGATCACGTAACTGATCATGCACTGATCACGTGGCTATCATGCACTGATCACGTGGCTGATCATGCACTGATCACGTGGCTGATCATGCACTGATCACGTGGCTGATCATGCACTGATCACGTGACTGATCATGCACTGATCACGTGGCTGATCATGCACTGATCAGTGGCTATCATGCACTGATCACGTGGCTGATCATGCACTGATCACGTGACTGATCATGCACTGATCACGTGGCTGATCATGCACTGATCACGTGACTGATCATGCACTGATCACGTGACTGATCATGCACTGATCACGTGACTGATCATGCACTGATCACGTGGCTATCATGCACTGCTCACGTGGCTGATCATGCACTGATCACGTAGCTACCATGTACTGGTCACGTGACTGATCATGCACTGATCACGTAATTGATCATGCACTGATCACGTGGCTGATCATGCACTGATCACGTGGCTGATCATGCACTGATCACGTGACTGATCATGCACTGATCACGTGACTGATCATGCACTGATCACGTGGCTATCATGCACTGATCACGTGGCTGATCATGCACTGATCACGTGGCTGATCATGCACTGATCACATGACTGATCATGCACTGATCACGTGACTGATCATGCACTGATCACGTGGCTATCATGCACTGATCACGTGGCTGATCATGCACTGATCACGTAGCTACCATGTACTGGTCACGTGACTGATCATGCACTGATCACGTGACTGATCATGCACTGATCACGTGGCTATCATGCACTGATCACGTGGCTGATCATGCACTGATCACGTGACTGATCATGCACTGATCACGTGACTGATCATGCACTGATCACGTGGCTATCATGCACTGATCACGTGGCTGATCATGCACTGATCACGTGGCTGATCATGCACTGATCACGTGACTGATCATGCACTGATCACGTGACTGATCATGCACTGATCACGTGGCTATCATGCACTACTCACGTGGCTGATCATGCAATGATCATGTAGCTACCATGTACAGGTCACGTGAATGATCATACACCCATCAGGTGACTGATCATGCACTGATCACGTGGCTATCATGCACTGATCACGTGACTGATCATGCACTGATCACGTCTATATCATGCACTGATCACATGACTGCCCATGCACTGATCACGTGGATGATCATACACTAATCATGTGACAGATCATGCACTGATCACGTGGCTGATCATGCACTGATACCGTGACTGAGCATGGACTGATCACATGACTATCATGTAGTGATCACGTGACTTAATGGCGCTGATCATGTGACTGATCATGCACTGATCATGTTTGCTATCATACACTGATCATGTGCCTCTGGAGGCAATAAACAAAGAGCTGAGTAGGCACGAATCAAACAGTCAGCAGGCAATAATCATGGAACTCAGCTGTGAGGAATCATGCTGCTCAGCTGGCAATAATCAAGCAGCTGAGCAGGCAGGAATTACGCAGCACAGCTGGCAATTGTCAAGCAGATGACAGGCAGGAATCGTGCAGCTCAGCTGGCAATTGTCAAGCAGATGAGCAGACAGTAATCACGCAGCTCAGCAGGCCCTGATCACGTGACTGAGCATGCACTGTTCACGTGGCTGATCATACACTGATCACGTGATGATCATGCACTGATCACTTGGATATCATGCACTGATCACGTGGCTGATCATACACTGTTCACGTGTCTGACCATGCACTGATCACGTGGCTGATCATACACTGCTCACGTAACTGATCATGCACTGATCACGTGGCTATCATGCACTGATCACGTGGCTGATCATGCACTGTTCACGTGGCTGATCACACACCTGTCACGTGACATATCATGCACTGATCACGTGGCACTCATGCACTGATCACGTGGCTGATCATACTCTGCTCACGTAACTCATCATGCACACATCACGTGGCTATCATGCACTGCTCACGTGGCTGTCATGGAATGATCACATAGCTACCATATACTGGTCACGTGACTGATCATGCACTGATCACGTAAATGATCATGCACTGTTCACGTGACTGATCATGCACTGATCACGTGACTGATCATGCACTGATCACGTGGCTATCATGCACTGATCACGTGGCTGATCATGCACTGATCACGTGCCTGATCATGCACTGATCACGTGACTGATCATGCACTGATCACGTGACTGATCATGCACTGATCACGTGGCTATCATGCACTGATCACGTGGCTGATCATGCAATGATCATGTAGCTACCATGTACTGGTCACGTGACTGATCATACACCCATCAGGTGACTGATCATGCACTGATCACGTGGCTATCATGCACTGATCACGTGACTGATCATGCACTGATCACGTCTATATCATGCACTGATCACATGACTGATCATGCACTGATCACGTGGCTGATCATACACTGATCATGTGACTGATCATGCACTGATCACGTGGCTGATCATGCACTGATACCGTGACTGAGCATGGACTGATCACATGACTATCATGTAGTGATCACGTGACTTAATGGCGCTGATCATGTGACTGATCATGCACTGATCATGTTTGCTATCATACACTGATCATGTGCCTCTGGAGGCAATAAACAAAGAGCTGAGTAGGCACGAATCAAACAGTCAGCAGGCAATAATCATGGAACTCAGGTGTGAGGAATCATGCTGCTCAGCTGGCAATAATCAAGCAGCTGAGCAGGCAGGAATTACGCAGCACAGCTGATAATTGTCAAGCAGATGACAGGCAGGAATCGTGCAGCTCAGCTGGCAATTGTCAAGCAGATGAGCAGACAGTAATCACGCAGCTCAGCAGGCCCTGATCACGTGACTGAGCATGCACTGTTCACGTGGCTGATCATACACTGATCACGTGACTGATCATGCACTGATCACGTGGCTGATCATGCACTGATCACGTGACTGATCATGCACTGATCACTGGCTGATCATGCACTGATCACGTGGCTGATCATGCACTGATCACGTGGCTGATCATGCACTGATCACGTGACTGATCATGCACTGATCACGTCTATATCATGCACTGATCACATGACTGATCATGCACTGATCACGTGGATGATCATGCACTGATCATGTGACTGATCATGCACTGATCACGTGGCTATCATGCACTGATCACGTGGCTGATCATGCAATGATCACGTAGCTACCATGTACTGATCACGTGACTGATCATGCACTGATCACGTAACTGATCATGCACTGATCACGTGACTGATCATGCACTGATCACGTGACTGATCATGCACTGATCACGTGGCTATCATGCACTGCACGTGGCTGATCATGCACTGATCACGTGGCTGATCACTGATCATGCACTGATCACGTGACTGATCATGCACTGATCACGTGACTGATCATGCACTGATCACGTGACTGATCATGCACTGATCACGTGACTGATCATGCACTGATCACATGGCATGCATCATGACACATGATCACGTGGCTGATCATGCACTGATCACGTGGCTGATCATGCACTGATACCGTGACTGAGCATGGACTGATCACATGACTATCATGTAGTGATCACGTGACTTAATGGCGCTGATCATGTGACTGATCATGCACTGATCATGTTTGCTATCATACACTGATCATGTGCCTCTGGAGGCAATAAACAAAGAGCTGAGTAGGCACGAATCAAACAGTCAGCAGGCAATAATCATGGAACTCAGCTGTGAGGAATCATGCTGCTCAGCTGGCAATAATCAAGCAGCTGAGCAGGCAGGAATTACGCAGCACAGCTGGCAATTGTCAAGCAGATGACAGGCAGGAATCGTGCAGCTCAGCTGGCAATTGTCAAGCAGATGAGCAGACAGTAATCACGCAGCTCAGCAGGCCCTGATCACGTGACTGAGCATGCACTGTTCACGTGGCTGATCATACACTGATCACGTGATGATCATGCACTGATCACTTGGATATCATGCACTGATCACGTGGCTGATCATACACTGTTCACGTGTCTGACCATGCACTGATCACGTGGCTGATCATACACTGCTCACGTAACTGATCATGCACTGATCACGTGGCTATCATGCACTGATCACGTGGCTGATCATGCACTGTTCACGTGGCTGATCACACACTGTCACGTGACATATCATGCACTGATCACGTGGCACTCATGCACTGATCACGTGGCTGATCATACACTGATCACGTAACTGATCATGCACATCACGTGGCTATCATGCACTGCTCACGTGGCTGTCATGCAATGATCACGTAGCTACCATATACTGGTCACGTGACTGATCATGCACTGATCACGTAAATGATCATGCACTGATCACGTGACTGATCATGCACTGATCACGTGACTGATCATGCACTGATCACGTGGCTATCATGCACTGATCACGTGGCTGATCATGCACTGATCACGTAGCAACCATGCACTGGTCACGTGACTGATCATGCACTGATCACGTGGCTGATCATGCACTGATCACGTGGCTGATCATGCACTGATCACGTGACTGATCATGCACTGATCACGTGGCTGATCATGCACTGATCACGTGGCTGATCATGCACTGATCACGTGGCTATCATGCACTATCACGTGGCTGATCATGCAATGATCATGTAGCTACCATGTACAGGTCACGTGACTGATCATACACCCATCACGTGACTGATCATGCACTGATCACGTGGCTGATCATGCACTGATCATGTCTATATCATGCACTGATCACATGACTGCCCACTGCACTGATCACGTGGATGATCATACACTAATCATGTGACAGATCATGCACTGATCACGTGGCTGATCATGCACTGATACCGTGACTGAGCATGGACTGATCACATGACTATCATGTAGTGATCACGTGACTTAATGGCGCTGATCATGTGAACTGATCATGCGCTGATCATGTTTGCTATCATACACTGGTCATGTGCCTCTGGAGGCAATAAACAAAGAGCTGAGTAGGCACGAATCAAACAGTCAGCAGGCAATAATCATGGAACTCAGGTGTGAGGAATCATGCTGCTCAGCTGGAAATAATCAAGCAGCTGAGCAGGCAGGAATTACGCAGCACAGCTGACAATTGTCAAGCAGATCACAGGCAGGAATCGTGCAGCTCAGCTGACAATTGTCAAACAGATGAGCAGACAGTAATCACGCAGCTCAGCAGGCACTGATCACGTGACTGAGCATGCACTGTTCACGTGGCTGATCATACACTGATCACGTGACTGATCATGCACTGATCACGTGGCTATCATGCACTGATCACGTGGCTGATCATACACTGATCACGTGACTGATCATGCACTGATCACGTGGCTATCATGCACTGATCACGTGGCTGATCATGCACTGATCACGTGGCTGATCATGCACTGATCACGTGGCTGATCATGCACTGATCACGTGACTGATCATGCACTGATCACGTGGCTGATCATGCACTGATCACGTGGCTATCATGCACTGATCACGTGGCTGATCATGCACTGATCACGTGACTGATCATGCACTGATCACTGGCTATCATGCACTGATCACTGGCTATCATGCACTGATCACGTGGTGATCATACACTGATCACGTGACTGATCATGCACTGATCACGTCTATATCATGCACTGATCACGTGACTGATCATGCACTGATCACGTGGATGATCATACACTGATCATGTGACTGATCATGCACTGATCACGTGGCTATCATGCACTGATCACGTGGCTGATCATGCAATGATCACGTAGCTACCATGTACTGATCACGTGACTGATCATGCACTGATCACGTAATTGATCATGCACTGATCACGTGACTTATCATGCACTGATCACGTGACTGATCATGCACTGATCACGTGACTGATCATGCACTGATCACGTGGCTATCATGCACTGATCACGTGGCTGATCATGCAATGATCACGTAGCTATCATGTACTGATCACGTGACTGATCATGCACTGATCACGTGACTGATCATGCACTGATCACGTGGCTGATCATGCACTGATCACGTGGCTGATCATGCACTGATCACGTGGCTGATCATGCACTGATCACGTGACTGATCATGCACTGATCACGTGACTGATCATGCACTGATCACGTGGCTATCATGCACTGATCACGTGGCTGATCATGCACTGATCACGTGACTGATCATGCACTGATCACATGACTGATCATGCACTGATCACGTGACTGATCATGCACTGATCACGTGGCTATCATGCACTGATCACGTGGCTGATCATGCAATGATCACGTAGCTACCATGTACTGTCAGTGACTGATCATGCACTGATCACGTGACTGATCATGCACTGATCACGTGGCTATCATGCACTGATCACGTGGCTGATCATGCACTGATCACGTGCCTGATCATGCACTGATCACGTGACTGATCATGCACTGATCACGTGCTATCATGCACTGATCACGTGGCTGATCATGCACTGATCACGTGGCTGATCATGCACTGATACGTGACTGATCATGCACTGATCACGTGACTATCATGCACTGATCACGTGGCTATCATGCACTATCACGTGGCTGATCATGCACTGATCACGTAGCTACCATGTACTGGTCACGTGACTGATCATGCACTGATCACGTGACTGATCATGCACTGATCACGTGGCTATCATGCACTGATCACGTGACTGATCATGCACTGATCACGTCTATATCATGCACTGATCACGTGACTGATCATGCACTGATCACGTGGATGATCATGCACTGATCATGTGACTGATCATGCACTGATCACGTGGCTGATCATGCACTGATCACGTGACTGATCATGCACTGTTCACGTGACTGATCATGCACTGATCACGTGACTGATCATGCACTGATCACGTGGCTATCATGCACTACTCACGTGGCTGATCATGCAATGATCATGTAGCTACCATGTACCGGTCACGTGACTGATCATACACCCATCAGGTGACTGATCATGCACTGATCACGTGGCTATCATGCACTGATCACGTGGCTGATCATGCACTGATCACCTGCCTGATCATGCACTGATCACGTGACAAATCATGCACTGATCACGTGGCTATCATGAACTGATCACCTGGCTGATCATGCACTGATCACGTGGCTGATCATGCACTGATACCGTGACTGAGCATGGACTGATCACATGACTATCATGTAGTGATCACGTGACTTAATGGCGCTGATCATGTGACTGATCATGCGCTGATCATGTTTGCTATCATACACTGATCATGTGCCTCTGGAGGCAATAAACAAAGAGCTGAGTAGGCACGAATCAAACAGTCAGCAGGCAATAATCATGGAACTCAGGTGTGAGGAATCATGCTGCTCAGCTGGCAATAATCAAGCAGCTGAGCAGGCAGGAATTACGCAGCACAGCTGATAATTGTCAAGCAGATGACAGGCAGGAATCGTGCAGCTCAGCTGGCAATTGTCAAGCAGATGAGCAGACAGTAATCACGCAGCTCAGCAGGCCCAGATCACGTGACTGAGCATGCACTGTTCACGTGGCTGATCATACACTGATCACGTGACTGATCATGCACTGATCACGTGGCTATCATGCACTGATCACGTGGCTGATCATACACTGCTCACGTAACTGATCATGCACTGATCACGTGGCTATCATGCACTGATCACGTGGCTGATCATGCACTGATCACGTGGCTGATCATGCACTGATCACGTGGCTGATCATGCACTGATCACGTGACTGATCATGCACTGATCACGTGGCTGATCATGCACTGATCAGTGGCTATCATGCACTGATCACGTGGCTGATCATGCACTGATCACGTGACTGATCATGCACTGATCACTGGCTATCATGCACTCATTAACTGGCTATCATGCACTGATCACGTGGCTGATCATGCACTGATCACGTGACTGATCATGCACTGATCACGTCTATATCATGCACTGATCACGTGACTGCCATGCACTGATCACGTGGATGATCATACACTGATCATGTGACTGATCATGCACTGATCACGTGGCTATCATGCACTGATCACGTGGCTGATCATGCACTGATCACGTAGCTATCATGTACTGATCACGTGACTGATCATGCACTGATCACGTAATTGATCATGCACTGATCACGTGACTTATCATGCACTGTTCACGTGACTGATCATGCACTGATCACGTGACTGATCATGCACTGATCACGTGGCTATCATGCACTACTCACGTGGCTGATCATGCAATGATCATGTAGCTACCATGTACTGGTCACGTGACTGATCATACACCCATCAGGTGACTGATCATGCACTGATCACGTGGCTATCATGCACTGATCACGTGGCTGATCATGCACTGATCACCTGCCTGGTCATGCACTGATCACGTGACAAATCATGCACTGATCACATGGCTATCATGAACTGATCACGTGGCTGATCATGCACTGATCACGTGGCTGATCATGCACTGATACCGTGACTGAGCATGGACTGATCACATGACTATCATGTAGTGATCACGTGACTTAATGGCGCTGATCATGTGACTGATCATGCGCTGATCATGTTTGCTATCATACACTGATCATGTGCCTCTGGAGGCAATAAACAAAGAGCTGAGTAGGCACGAATCAAACAGTCAGCAGGCAATAATCATGGAACTCAGCTGTGAGGAATCATGCTGCTCAGCTGGCAATAATCAAGCAGCTGAGCAGGCAGGAATTACGCAGCACAGCTGGCAATTGTCAAGCAGATGACAGGCAGGAATCGTGCAGCTCAGCTGGCAATTGTCAAGCAGATGAGCAGACAGTAATCACGCAGCTCAGCAGGCCCAGATCACGTGACTGAGCATGCACTGTTCACGTGGCTGATCATACACTGATCACGTGACTGATCATGCACTGATCACGTGGCTATCATGCACTGATCACGTGGCTGATCATACACTGATCACGTGACTGATCATGCACTGATCACGTGGCTATCATGCACTGATCACGTGGCTGATCATGCACTGATCACGTGACTGATCATGCACTGATCACGTGGCTGATCATGCACTGATCACGTGGCTATCATGCACTGATCACGTGGCTGATCATGCACTGATCACGTGACTGATCATGCACTGATCATCTGGCTATCATGCACTCATTAACTGGCTATCATGCACTGATCACGTGGCTGATCATGCACTGATCACGTGACTGATCATGCACTGATCACGTCTATATCATGCACTGATCACATGACTGATCATGCACTGATCACGTGGATGATCATGCACTGATCATGTGACTGATCATGCACTGATCACGTGGCTATCATGCACTGATCACGTGGCTGATCATGCAATGATCACGTAGCTACCATGTACTGGTCACGTGACTGATCATGCACTGATCACGTAATTGATCATGCACTGATCACGTGACTTATCATGCACTGATCACGTGAGTGATCATGCACTGATCACGTGACTGATCATGCACTGATCACGTGGCTATCATGCACTACTCACGTGGCTGATCATGCAATGATCATGTAGCTACCATGTACTGGTCACGTGACTGATCATACACCCATCAGGTGACTGATCATGCACTGATCACGTGGCTATCATGCACTGATCACGTGGCTGATCATGCACTGATCACCTGCCTGGTCATGCACTGATCACGTGACTGATCATGCACTGATCACGTGGCTATCATGAACTGATCACGTGGCTGATCATGCACTGATCACGTGGCTGATCATGCACTGATACCGTGACTGAGCATGGACTGATCACATGACTATCATGTAGTGATCACGTGACTTAATGGCGCTGATCATGTGACTGATCATGCGCTGATCATGTTTGCTATCATACACTGATCATGTGCCTCTGGAGGCAATAAACAAAGAGCTGAGTAGGCACGAATCAAACAGTCAGCAGGCAATAATCATGGAACTCAGCTGTGAGGAATCATGCTGCTCAGCTGGCAATAATCAAGCAGCTGAGCAGGCAGGAATTACGCAGCACAGCTGATAATTGTCAAGCAGATGACAGGCAGGAATCGTGCAGCTCAGCTGGCAATTGTCAAGCAGATGAGCAGACAGTAATCACGCAGCTCAGCAGGCCCAGATCACGTGACTGAGCATGCACTGTTCACGTGGCTGATCATACACTGATCACGTGACTGATCATGCACTGATCACGTGGCTATCATGCACTGATCACGTGGCTGATCATACACTGCTCACGTAACTGATCATGCACTGATCACGTGGCTATCATGCACTGATCACGTGGCTGATCATGCACTGATCACGTGGCTGATCATGCACTGATCACGTGGCTGATCATGCACTGCTCACGTGACTGATCATGCACTGATCACGTGGCTGATCATGCACTGATCAGTGGCTATCATGCACTGATCACGTGGCTGATCATACACTGATCACGTGACTGATCATGCACTGATCATCTGGCTATCATGCACTCATTAACTGGCTATCATGCACTGATCACGTGGCTGATCATGCACTGATCACGTGACTGATCATGCACTGATCACGTCTATATCATGCACTGATCACATGACTGCCCATGCACTGATCACCCGGATGATCATACACTGATCATGTGACTGATCATGCACTGATCACGTGGCTATCATGCACTGATCACGTGGCTGATCATGCAATGATCACGTAGCTACCATGTACTGGTCACGTGACTGATCATGCACTGATCACGTAATTGATCATGCACTGATCACGTGACTTATCATGCACTGATCACGTGAGTGATCATGCACTGATCACGTGACTGATCATGCACTGATCACGTGGCTATCATGCACTGCTCACGTGGCTGATCATGCAATGATCACGTAGCTACCATGTACTGGTCACGTGACTGATCATGCACTGATCACGTAATTGATCATGCACTGATCACGTGGCTGATCATGCACTGATCACGTGACTGATCATGCACTGATCACGTGACTGATCATGCACTGATCACGTGACTGATCATGCACTGATCACCTGCCTGATCATGCACTGATCACGTGACAAATCATGCACTGATCACATAGCTATCATGAACTGATCACCTGGCTGATCATGCACTGATCACGTGGCTGATCATGCACTGATACCGTGACTGAGCATGGACTGATCACATGACTATCATGTAGTGATCACGTGACTTAATGGCGCTGATCATGTGACTGATCATGCACTGATCATGTTTGCTATCATACACTGATCATGTGCCTCTGGAGGCAATAAACAAAGAGCTGAGTAGGCACGAATCATACAGTCAGCAGGCAATAATCATGGAACTCAGCTGTGAGGAATCATGCTGCTCAGCTGGCAATAATCAAGCAGCTGAGCAGGCAGGAATTACGCAGCACAGCTGGCAATTGTCAAGCAGATGACAGGCAGGAATCGTGCAGCTCAGCTGGCAATTGTCAAGCAGATGAGCAGACAGTAATCACGCAGCTCAGCAGGCCCTGATCACGTGACTGAGCATGCACTGTTCACGTGGCTGATCATACACTGATCACGTGATGATCATGCACTGATCACTTGGATATCATGCACTGATCACGTGGCTGATCATACACTGTTCACGTGTCTGACCATGCACTGATCACGTGGCTGATCATACACTGCTCACGTAACTGATCATGCACTGATCACGTGGCTATCATGCACTGATCACGTGGCTGAACATGCACTGTTCACGTGGCTGATCACACACCTGTCACGTGACATATCATGCACTGATCACGTGGCACTCATGCACTGATCACGTGGCTGATCATACTCTGCTCACGTAACTCATCATGCACACATCACGTGGCTATCATGCACTGCTCACGTGGCTCGTCATGGAATGATCACGTAGCTACCATATACTGGTCACGTGACTGATCATGCACTGATCACGTAAATGATCATGCACTGATCACGTGACTGATCATGCACTGATCACGTGACTGATCATGCACTGATCACGTGACTGATCATGCACTGATCACGTGGCTATCATGCACTGCTCACGTGGCTGATCATGCAATGATCACGTAGCAACCATGTACTGGTCACGTGACTGATCATGCACTGATCACGTAATTGATCATGCACTGATCACGTGGCTCATCATGCACTGATCACGTGGCTGATCACACATGTATCACGTGACTGATCATGCACTGATCACGTGGCTATCATGCACTGATCACGTGGCTATCATGCACTGATCACGTGGATATCATGCACTGATCACGTGGCTGATCACACACATCACATGACTGATCATGCACTGATCACGTGGCTATCATGCACTGATCACGTGGCTATCATGCACTGATCACGTGGCTGATCATGCACTGATCACGTGACTGATCATGCACTGATCACGTGACTGATCATGCACTGATCACGTGACTGATCATGCACTGATCACGTGACTGATCATGCACTGATCACGTGGCTATCATGCACTGATCACGTGGCTGATCATGCACTGATCACGTAGCTATCATGCACTGATCACGTGACTGATCATGCACTGATCACGTGACTGATCATGCACTGATCACGTGGCTATCATGCACTGATCACGTGGCTGATCATGCACTGATCACGTGCCTGATCATGCACTGATCACATGACTGATCATGCACTGATCACGTGACTGATCATGCACTGATCACGTGGCTATCATGCACTATCACGTGGCTGATCATGCAATGATCACGTAGCTACCATGTACTGGTCACGTGACTGATCATACACTGATCACGTGACTGATCATGCACTGATCACGTGGCTATCATGCACTGATCACGTGGCTGATCATGCACTGATCACGTGCCTGATCATGCACTGATCACGTGACTGATCATGCACTGATCACGTGGCTATCATGCACTGATCACGTGGCTGATCATGCACTGATCACGTGGCTGATCATGCACTGATACGTGACTGATCATGCACTGATCACATGACTATCATGCACTGATCACGTGGCTATCATGCACTGATCACGTGGCTGATCATGCAATGATCACGTAGCTACCATGTACTGGTCACGTGACTGATCATGCACTGATCACGTGACTGATCATGCACTGATCACGTGGCTATCATGCACTGATCACGTGACTGATCATGCACTGATCACGTCTATATCATGCACTGATCACGTGACTGATCATGCACTGATCACGTGGATGATCATGCACTGATCACGTGACTGATCATGCACTGATCACGTGGCTGATCATGCACTGATCACGTGACTGATCATGCACTGTCACGTGACTGATCATGCACTGATCACGTGACTGATCATGCACTGATCACGTGGCTATCATGCACTACTCACGTGGCTGATCATGCAATGATCATGTAGCTACCATGTACTGGTCACGTGACTGATCATACACCCATCAGGTGACTGATCATGCACTGATCACGTGGCTATCATGCACTGATCACGTGGCTGATCATGCACTGATCACCTGCCTGATCATGCACTGATCACGTGACTGATCATGCACTGATCACGTGGCTATCATGAACTGATCACGTGGCTGATCATGCACTGATCACGTGGCTGATCATGCACTGATACCGTGACTGAGCATGGACTGATCACATGACTATCATGTAGTGATCACGTGACTTAATGGCGCTGATCATGTGACTGATCATGCGCTGATCATGTTTGCTATCATACACTGATCATGTGCCTCTGGAGGCAATAAACAAAGAGCTGAGTAGGCACGAATCAAACAGTCAGCAGGCAATAATCATGGAACTCAGGTGTGAGGAATCATGCTGCTCAGCTGGCAATAATCAAGCAGCTGAGCAGGCAGGAATTACGCAGCACAGCTGATAATTGTCAAGCAGATGACAGGCAGGAATCGTGCAGCTCAGCTGGCAATTGTCAAGCAGATGAGCAGACAGTAATCACGCAGCTCAGCAGGCCCAGATCACGTGACTGAGCATGCACTGTTCACGTGGCTGATCATACACTGATCACGTGACTGATCATGCACTGATCACGTGGCTATCATGCACTGATCACGTGGCTGATCATACACTGCTCACGTAACTGATCATGCACTGATCACGTGGCTATCATGCACTGATCACGTGGCTGATCATGCACTGATCACGTGGCTGATCATGCACTGATCACGTGGCTGATCATGCACTGATCACGTGACTGATCATGCACTGATCACGTGGCTGATCATGCACTGATCAGTGGCTATCATGCACTGATCACGTGGCTGATCATGCACTGATCACGTGACTGATCATGCACTGATCACTGGCTATCATGCACTCATCACTGGCTATCATGCACTGATCACGTGGCTGATCATACACTGATCACGTGACTGATCATGCACTGATCACGTCTATATCATGCACTGATCACATGACTGATCATGCACTGATCACGGATGATCATACTGATCATGTGACTGATCATGCACTGATCACGTGGCTATCATGCACTGATCACGTGGCTGATCATGCAATGATCACGTAGCTACCATGTACTGGTCACGTGACTGATCATGCACTGATCACGTAATTGATCATGCACTGATCACGTGGCTGATCATGCACTGATCACGTGGCTGATCATGCACTGATCACGTGACTGATCATGCACTGATCACGTGGCTATCATGCACTGATCACGTGACTGATCATGCACTGATCACGTCTATATCATGCACTGATCACGTGACTGATCATGCACTGATCACGTGATGATCATGCACTGATCACGTGACTGATCATGCACTGATCACGTGGCTGATCATGCACTGATCACGTGACTGATCATGCACTGATCACGTGACTGATCATGCACTGATCACGTGACTGATCATGCACTGATCACGTGGCTATCATGCACTACTCACGTGGCTGATCATGCAATGATCATGTAGCTACCATGTACTGGTCACGTGACTGATCATACACCCATCAGGTGACTGATCATGCACTGATCACGTGGCTATCATGCACTGATCACGTGGCTGATCATGCACTGATCACGTGCCTGGTCATGCACTGATCACGTGACAAATCATGCACTGATCACGTAGCTATCATGAACTGATCACCTGGCTGATCATGCACTGATCACGTGGCTGATCATGCACTGATACCGTGACTGAGCATGGACTGATCACATGACTATCATGTAGTGATCACGTGACTTAATGGCGCTGATCATGTGACTGATCATGCGCTGATCATGTTTGCTATCATACACTGATCATGTGCCTCTGGAGGCAATAAACAAAGAGCTGAGTAGGCACGAATCAAACAGTCAGCAGGCAATAATCATGGAACTCAGGTGTGAGGAATCATGCTGCTCAGCTGGCAATAATCAAGCAGCTGAGCAGGCAGGAATTACGCAGCACAGCTGGCAATTGTCAAGCAGATGACAGGCAGGAATCGTGCAGCTCAGCTGGCAATTGTCAAGCAGATGAGCAGACAGTAATCACGCAGCTCAGCAGGCCCAGATCACGTGACTGAGCATGCACTGTTCACGTGGCTGATCATACACTGATCACGTGACTGATCATGCACTGATCACGTGGCTATCATGCACTGATCACGTGGCTGATCATACACTGATCACGTAACTGATCATGCACTGATCACGTGGCTGATCATGCACTGATCACGTGGCTGATCATGCACTGATCACGTGGCTGATCATGCACTGATCACGTGGCTGATCATGCACTGATCACGTGACTGATCATGCACTGATCACGTGGCTGATCATGCACTGATCACGTGGCTATCATGCACTGATCACGTGGCTGATCATGCACTGATCACGTGACTGATCATGCACTGATCACTGGCTATCATGCACTCATTCACTGGCTATCATGCACTGATCACGTGGCTGATCATGCACTGATCACGTGACTGATCATGCACTGATCACGTCTATATCATGCACTGATCACATGACTGATCATGCACTGATCACCCGGATGATCATGCACTGATCATGTGACTGATCATGCACTGATCACGTGGCTATCATGCACTGATCACGTGGCTGATCATGCACTGATCACGTAGCTACCATGTACTGATCACGTGACTGATCATGCACTGATCACGTGGCTATCATGCACTGATCACGTGGCTATCATGCACTGATCACGTGGCTGATCATGCACTGATCACGTGGCTATCATGCACTGATCACGTGACTGATCATGCACTGATCACGTGGCTGATCATGCACTGATCACGTGACTGATCATGCACTGATCACGTGACTGATCATGCACTGATCACGTGACTGATCATGCACTGATCACGTGGCTATCATGCACTACTCACGTGGCTGATCATGCAATGATCATGTAGCTACCATGTACTGGTCACGTGACTGATCATACACCCATCAGGTGACTGATCATGCACTGATCACGTGGCTATCATGCACTGATCACGTGG
Source organism: Bos javanicus (assembly GCF_032452875.1). Lineage (NCBI taxonomy): Eukaryota > Metazoa > Chordata > Mammalia > Artiodactyla > Bovidae > Bos > Bos javanicus. The sequence continues at coordinate 402,326 of NW_026893622.1, forward strand.
CTGATCATGCACTGATCACCTGCCTGGTCATGCACTGATCACGTGACTGATCATGCACTGATCACGTGGCTATCATGAACTGATCACCTGGCTGATCATGCACTGATCACGTGGCTGATCATGCACTGATACCGTGACTGAGCATGGACTGATCACATGACTATCATGTAGTGATCACGTGACTTAATGGCGCTGATCATGTGACTGATCATGCGCTGATCATGTTTGCTATCATACACTGATCATGTGCCTCTGGAGGCAATAAACAAAGAGCTGAGTAGGCACGAATCAAACAGTCAGCAGGCAATAATCATGGAACTCAGCTGTGAGGAATCATGCTGCTCAGCTGGCAATAATCAAGCAGCTGAGCAGGCAGGAATTACGCAGCACAGCTGATAATTGTCAAGCAGATGACAGGCAGGAATCGTGCAGCTCAGCTGGCAATTGTCAAGCAGATGAGCAGACAGTAATCACGCAGCTCAGCAGGCCCAGATCACGTGACTGAGCATGCACTGTTCACGTGGCTGATCATACACTGATCACGTGACTGATCATGCACTGATCACGTGGCTATCATGCACTGATCACGTGGCTGATCATACACTGATCACGTGACTGATCATGCACTGATCACGTGGCTATCATGCACTGATCACGTGGCTGATCATGCACTGATCACGTGGCTGATCATGCACTGATCACGTGGCTGATCATGCACTGATCAGTGGCTATCATGCACTGATCACGTGGCTGATCATGCACTGATCACGTGACTGATCATGCACTGATCATCTGGCTATCATGCACTCATTACTGGCTATCATGCACTGATCACGTGGCTGATCATGCACTGATCACGTGACTGATCATGCACTGATCACGTCTATATCATGCACTGATCACATGACTGATCATGCACTGATCACGGATGATCATACACTGATCATGTGACTGATCATGCACTGATCACGTGGCTATCATGCACTGCTCACGTGGCTGATCATGCAATGATCACGTAGCTACCATGTACTGGTCACGTGACTGATCATGCACTGATCACGTAATTGATCATGCACTGATCACGTGACTTATCATGCACTGTTACGTGACTGATCATGCACTGATCACGTGACTGATCATGCACTGATCACGTGGCTATCATGCACTACTCACGTGGCTGATCATGCAATGATCATGTAGCTACCATGTACTGGTCACGTGACTGATCATACACCCATCAGGTGACTGATCATGCACTGATCACGTGGCTATCATGCACTGATCACGTGGCTGATCATGCACTGATCACGTGATGATCATGCACTGATCACGGCTATCATGAACTGATCACCTGGCTGATCATGCACTGATCACGTGGCTGATCATGCACTGATACCGTGACTGAGCATGGACTGATCACATGACTATCATGTAGTGATCACGTGACTTAATGGCGCTGATCATGTGACTGATCATGCGCTGATCATGTTTGCTATCATACACTGATCATGTGCCTCTGGAGGCAATAAACAAAGAGCTGAGTAGGCACGAATCAAACAGTCAGCAGGCAATAATCATGGAACTCAGGTGTGAGGAATCATGCTGCTCAGCTGGCAATAATCAAGCAGCTGAGCAGGCAGGAATTACGCAGCACAGCTGATAATTGTCAAGCAGATGACAGGCAGGAATCGTGCAGCTCAGCTGGCAATTGTCAAGCAGATGAGCAGACAGTAATCACGCAGCTCAGCAGGCCCAGATCACGTGACTGAGCATGCACTGTTCACGTGGCTGATCATACACTGATCACGTGACTGATCATGCACTGATCACGTGGCTATCATGCACTGATCACGTGGCTGATCATACACTGTTCACGTGTCTGACCATGCACTGATCACGTGGCTGATCATACACTGCTCACGTAACTGATCATGCACTGATCACGTGGCTGATCATGCACTGATCAGTGGCTATCATGCACTGATCACGTGGCTGATCATACACTGATCACGTGACTGATCATGCACTGATCATCTGGCTATCATGCACTCATTACTGGCTATCATGCACTGATCACGTGGTTGATCATGCACTGATCACGTGACTGATCATGCACTGATCACGTCTATATCATGCACTGATCACATGACTGATCATGCACTGATCACCCGGATGATCATACACTGATCATGTGACTGATCATGCACTGATCACGTGGCTATCATGCACTGATCACGGCTGATCATGCAATGATCACGTAGCTACCATGTACTGGTCACGTGACTGATCATGCACTGATCACGTGATTGATCATGCACTGATCACGTGACTTATCATGCACTGATCACGTGAGTGATCATGCACTGATCACGTGACTGATCATGCACTGATCACGTGGCTATCATGCACTGCTCACGTGGCTGATCATGCAATGATCACCTAGCTACCATATACTGGTCACGTGACTGATCATGCACTGATCACGTAATTGATCATGCACTGATCACGTGGCTGATCATGCACTGATCACGTGACTGATCATGCACTGATCACGTGACTGATCATGCACTGATCACGTGACTGATCATGCACTGATCACCTGCCTGGTCATGCACTGATCACGTGACAAATCATGCACTGATCACATAGCTATCATGAACTGATCACCTGGCTGATCATGCACTGATCACGTGGCTGATCATGCACTGATACCGTGACTGAGCATGGACTGATCACATGACTATCATGTAGTGATCACGTGACTTAATGGCGCTGATCATGTGACTGATCATGCACTGATCATGTTTGCTATCATACACTGATCATGTGCCTCTGGAGGCAATAAACAAAGAGCTGAGTAGGCACGAATCATACAGTCAGCAGGCAATAATCATGGAACTCAGCTGTGAGGAATCATGCTGCTCAGCTGGCAATAATCAAGCAGCTGAGCAGGCAGGAATTACGCAGCACAGCTGGCAATTGTCAAGCAGATGACAGGCAGGAATCGTGCAGCTCAGCTGGCAATTGTCAAGCAGATGAGCAGACAGTAATCACGCAGCTCAGCAGGCCCTGATCACGTGACTGAGCATGCACTGTTCACGTGGCTGATCATACACTGATCACGTGATGATCATGCACTGATCACTTGGATATCATGCACTGATCACGTGGCTGATCATACACTGTTCACGTGTCTGACCATGCACTGATCACGTGGCTGATCATACACTGCTCACGTAACTGATCATGCACTGATCACGTGGCTATCATGCACTGATCACGTGGCTGAACATGCACTGTTCACGTGGCTGATCACACACCTGTCACGTGACATATCATGCACTGATCACGTGGCACTCATGCACTGATCACGTGGCTGATCATACTCTGCTCACGTAACTCATCATGCACACATCACGTGGCTATCATGCACTGCTCACGTGGCTCGTCATGGAATGATCACATAGCTACCATATACTGGTCACGTGACTGATCATGCACAGATCACGTAAATGATCATGCACTGTTCACGTGACTGATCATGCACTGATCACGTGACTGATCATGCACTGATCACGTGACTGATCATGCACTGATCACGTGGCTATCATGCACTGCTCACGTGGCTGATCATGCAATGATCACGTAGCAACCATGTACTGGTCACGTGACTGATCATGCACTGATCACGTAATTGATCATGCACTGATCACGTGGCTCATCATGCACTGATCACGTGGCTGATCACACATGTATCACGTGACTGATCATGCACTGATCACGTGGCTATCATGCACTGATCACGTGGCTATCATGCACTGATCACGTGGATATCATGCACTGATCACGTGGCTGATCACACACGATCACATGACTGATCATGCACTGATCACGTGGCTATCATGCACTGATCACGTGGCTGATCATGCACTGATCACGTGGCTGATCATGCACTGATCACGTGACTGATCATGCACTGATCACGTGACTGATCATGCACTGATCACGTGACTGATCATGCACTGATCACGTGGCTATCATGCACTGATCACGTGGCTGATCATGCAATGATCACGTAGCTATCATGCACTGATCACGTGACTGATCATGCACTGATCACGTAATGATCATGCACTGATCACGTGGCTGATCATGCACTGATCACGTGGCTGATCATGCACTGATCACGTGACTGATCATGCACTGATCACGTGACTGATCATGCACTGATCACGTGGCTATCATGCACTGATCACGTGGCTGATCATGCACTGATCACGTGCCTGATCATGCACATCACATGACTGATCATGCACTGATCACGTGACTGATCATGCACTGATCACGTGGCTATCATGCACTACTCACGTGGCTGATCATGCAATGATCATGTAGCTACCATGTACTGGTCAGTGACTGATCATACACTGATCACGTGACTGATCATGCACTGATCACGTGGCTATCATGCACTGATCACGTGGCTGATCATGCACTGATCACGTGCCTGATCATGCACTGATCACGTGACTGATCATGCACTGATCACATAGCTATCATGCACTGATCACGTGGCTGATCATGCACTGATCACGTGGCTGATCATGCACTGATACGTGACTGATCATGCACTGATCACATGACTATCATGCACTGATCACGTGGCTATCATGCACTGATCACGTGGCTGATCATGCAATGATCATGTAGCTACCATGTACTGGTCACGTGACTGATCATGCACTGATCACGTGACTGATCATGCACTGATCACGTGGCTATCATGCACTGATCACGTGACTGATCATGCACTGATCACGTCTATATCATGCACTGATCACATGACTGATCATGCACTGATCACGTGGATGATCATGCACTGATCATGTGACTGATCATGCACTGATCACGTGGCTGATCATGCACTGATCACGTGACTTATCATGCACTGTTCACGTGACTGATCATGCACTGATCACGTGACTGATCATGCACTGATCACGTGGCTATCATGCACTACTCACGTGGCTGATCATGCAATGATCATGTAGCTACCATGTACTGGTCACGTGACTGATCATACACCCATCAGGTGACTGATCATGCACTGATCACGTGGCTATCATGCACTGATCACGTGGCTGATCATGCACTGATCACCTGCCTGGTCATGCACTGATCACGTGACTGATCATGCACTGATCACGTAGCTATCATGAACTGATCACGTGGCTGATCATGCACTGATCACGTGGCTGATCATGCACTGATACCGTGACTGAGCATGGACTGATCACATGACTATCATGTAGTGATCACGTGACTTAATGGCGCTGATCATGTGACTGATCATGCGCTGATCATGTTTGCTATCATACACTGATCATGTGCCTCTGGAGGCAATAAACAAAGAGCTGAGTAGGCACGAATCAAACAGTCAGCAGGCAATAATCATGGAACTCAGGTGTGAGGAATCATGCTGCTCAGCTGGCAATAATCAAGCAGCTGAGCAGGCAGGAATTACGCAGCACAGCTGATAATTGTCAAGCAGATGACAGGCAGGAATCGTGCAGCTCAGCTGGCAATTGTCAAGCAGATGAGCAGACAGTAATCACGCAGCTCAGCAGGCCCAGATCACGTGACTGAGCATGCACTGTTCACGTGGCTGATCATACACTGATCACGTGACTGATCATGCACTGATCACGTGGCTATCATGCACTGATCACGTGGCTGATCATACACTGCTCACGTAACTGATCATGCACTGATCACGTGGCTATCATGCACTGATCACGTGGCTGATCATGCACTGATCACGTGGCTGATCATGCACTGATCACGTGGCTGATCATACACTGATCACGTAACTGATCATGCACTGATCACGTGGCTGATCATGCACTGATCAGTGGCTATCATGCACTGATCACGTGGCTGATCATGCACTGATCACGTGACTGATCATGCACTGATCATCTGGCTATCATGCACTGATCACTGGCTATCATGCACTGATCACGTGGCTGATCATGCACTGATCACGTGACTGATCATGCACTGATCACGTCTATATCATGCACTGATCACGTGACTGATCATGCACTGATCACGTGGATGATCATACACTGATCATGTGACTGATCATGCACTGATCACGTGGCTATCATGCACTGATCACGTGGCTGATCATGCACTGATCACGTAGCTACATGTACTGATCACGTGACTGATCATGCACTGATCACGTAATTGATCATGCACTGATCACGTGACTTATCATGCACTGTTCACGTGACTGATCATGCACTGATCACGTGACTGATCATGCACTGATCACGTGGCTATCATGCACTACTCACGTGGCTGATCATGCAATGATCATGTAGCTACCATGTACTGGTCACGTGACTGATCATACACCCATCAGGTGACTGATCATGCACTGATCACGTGGCTATCATGCACTGATCACGTGGCTGATCATGCACTGATCACCTGCCTGGTCATGCACTGATCACGTGACAAATCATGCACTGATCACGTGGCTATCATGAACTGATCACCTGGCTGATCATGCACTGATCACGTGGCTGATCATGCACTGATACCGTGACTGAGCATGGACTGATCACATGACTATCATGTAGTGATCACGTGACTTAATGGCGCTGATCATGTGACTGATCATGCGCTGATCATGTTTGCTATCATACACTGATCATGTGCCTCTGGAGGCAATAAACAAAGAGCTGAGTAGGCACGAATCAAACAGTCAGCAGGCAATAATCATGGAACTCAGCTGTGAGGAATCATGCTGCTCAGCTGGCAATAATCAAGCAGCTGAGCAGGCAGGAATTACGCAGCACAGCTGGCAATTGTCAAGCAGATGACAGGCAGGAATCGTGCAGCTCAGCTGGCAATTGTCAAGCAGATGAGCAGACAGTAATCACGCAGCTCAGCAGGCCCAGATCACGTGACTGAGCATGCACTGTTCACGTGGCTGATCATACACTGATCACGTGACTGATCATGCACTGATCACGTGGCTATCATGCACTGATCACGTGGCTGATCATACACTGATCACGTAACTGATCATGCACTGATCACGTGGCTATCATGCACTGATCACGTGGCTGATCATGCACTGATCACGTGACTGATCATGCACTGATCACGTGGCTGATCATGCACTGATCAGTGGCTATCATGCACTGATCACGTGGCTGATCATGCACTGATCACGTGACTGATCATGCACTGATCATCTGGCTATCATGCACTCATTAACTGGCTATCATGCACTGATCACGTGGTTGATCATACACTGATCACGTGACTGATCATGCACTGATCACGTCTATATCATGCACTGATCACATGACTGCCCATGCACTGATCACCCGGATGATCATACACTGATCATGTGACTGATCATGCACTGATCACGTGGCTATCATGCACTGCTCACGTGGCTGATCATGCAATGATCACGTAGCTACCATGTACTGGTCACGTGACTGATCATGCACTGATCACGTAATTGATCATGCACTGATCACGTGACTTATCATGCACTGATCACGTGACTGATCATGCACTGATCACGTGACTGATCATGCACTGATCACGTGGCTATCATGCACTACTCACGTGGCTGATCATGCAATGATCATGTAGCTACCATGTACCGGTCACGTGACTGATCATACACCCATCAGGTGACTGATCATGCACTGATCACGTGGCTATCATGCACTGATCACGTGGCTGATCATGCACTGATCACCTGCCTGGTCATGCACTGATCACGTGACAAATCATGAACTGATCACGTAGCTATCATGAACTGATCACCTGGCTGATCATGCACTGATCACGTGGCTGATCATGCACTGATACCGTGACTGAGCATGGACTGATCACATGACTATCATGTAGTGATCACGTGACTTAATGGCGCTGATCATGTGACTGATCATGCACTGATCATGTTTGCTATCATACACTGATCATGTGCCTCTGGAGGCAATAAACAAAGAGCTGAGTAGGCACGAATCAAACAGTCAGCAGGCAATAATCATGGAACTCAGCTGTGAGGAATCATGCTGCTCAGCTGGCAATAATCAAGCAGCTGAGCAGGCAGGAATTACGCAGCACAGCTGATAATTGTCAAGCAGATGACAGGCAGGAATCGTGCAGCTCAGCTGGCAATTGTCAAGCAGATGAGCAGACAGTAATCACGCAGCTCAGCAGGCCCAGATCACGTGACTGAGCATGCACTGTTCACGTGGCTGATCATACACTGATCACGTGACTGATCATGCACTGATCACGTGGCTATCATGCACTGATCACGTGGCTGATCATACACTGCTCACGTAACTGATCATGCACTGATCACGTGGCTATCATGCACTGATCACGTGGCTGATCATGCACTGATCACGTGGCTGATCATGCACTGATCACGTGGCTGATCATGCACTGATCACGTGACTGATCATGCACTGATCACGTGGCTGATCATGCACTGATCAGTGGCTATCATGCACTGATCACGTGGCTGATCATACACTGATCACGTGACTGATCATGCACTGATCATCTGGCTATCATGCACTCACTGGCTATCATGCACTGATCACGTGGTTGATCATACACTGATCACGTGACTGATCATGCACTGATCACGTCTATATCATGCACTGATCACATGACTGATCATGCACTGATCACCCGGATGATCATACACTGATCATGTGACAGATCATGCACTGATCACGTGGCTATCATGCACTGATCACGTGGCTGATCATGCAATGATCACGTAGCTACCATGTACTGGTCACGTGACTGATCATGCACTGATCACGTAATTGATCATGCACTGATCACGTGACTTATCATGCACTGATCACGTGACTGATCATGCACTGATCACGTGACTGATCATGCACTGATCACGTGGCTATCATGCACTGCTCACGTGGCTGATCATGCAATGATCACGTAGCTACCATATACTGGTCACGTGACTGATCATGCACTGATCACGTAATTGATCATGCACTGATCACGTGGCTGATCATGCACTGATCACGTGACTGATCATGCACTGATCACGTGACTGATCATGCACTGATCACGTGACTGATCATGCACTGATCACCTGCCTGGTCATGCACTGATCACGTGACAAATCATGCACTGATCACATAGCTATCATGAACTGATCACCTGGCTGATCATGCACTGATCACGTGGCTGATCATGCACTGATACCGTGACTGAGCATGGACTGATCACATGACTATCATGTAGTGATCACGTGACTTAATGGCGCTGATCATGTGACTGATCATGCACTGATCATGTTTGCTATCATACACTGATCATGTGCCTCTGGAGGCAATAAACAAAGAGCTGAGTAGGCACGAATCATACAGTCAGCAGGCAATAATCATGGAACTCAGCTGTGAGGAATCATGCTGCTCAGCTGGCAATAATCAAGCAGCTGAGCAGGCAGGAATTACGCAGCACAGCTGGCAATTGTCAAGCAGATGACAGGCAGGAATCGTGCAGCTCAGCTGGCAATTGTCAAGCAGATGAGCAGACAGTAATCACGCAGCTCAGCAGGCCCTGATCACGTGACTGAGCATGCACTGTTCACGTGGCTGATCATACACTGATCACGTGATGATCATGCACTGATCACTTGGATATCATGCACTGATCACGTGGCTGATCATACACTGTTCACGTGTCTGACCATGCACTGATCACGTGGCTGATCATACACTGCTCACGTAACTGATCATGCACTGATCACGTGGCTATCATGCACTGATCACGTGGCTGAACATGCACTGTTCACGTGGCTGATCACACACCTGTCACGTGACATATCATGCACTGATCACGTGGCACTCATGCACTGATCACGTGGCTGATCATACTCTGCTCACGTAACTCATCATGCACACATCACGTGGCTATCATGCACTGCTCACGTGGCTCGTCATGGAATGATCACATAGCTACCATATACTGGTCACGTGACTGATCATGCACTGATCACGTAAATGATCATGCACTGATCACGTGACTGATCATGCACTGATCACGTGACTGATCATGCACTGATCACGTGACTGATCATGCACTGATCACGTGGCTATCATGCACTGCTCACGTGGCTGATCATGCAATGATCACGTAGCAACCATGTACTGGTCACGTGACTGATCATGCACTGATCACGTAATTGATCATGCACTGATCACGTGGCTCATCATGCACTGATCACGTGGCTGATCACACATGTATCACGTGACTGATCATGCACTGATCACGTGGCTATCATGCACTGATCACGTGGCTATCATGCACTGATCACGTGGATATCATGCACTGATCACGTGGCTGATCACACACGTATCACATGACTGATCATGCACTGATCACGTGGCTATCATGCACTGATCACGTGGCTATCATGCACTGATCACGTGGCTGATCATGCACTGATCACGTACTGATCATGCACTGATCACGTGACTGATCATGCACTGATCACGTGACTGATCATGCACTGATCACGTGACTGATCATGCACTGATCACGTGGCTATCATGCACTGATCACGTGGCTGATCATGCACTGATCACGTAGCTACCATGCACTGATCACGTGACTGATCATGCACTGATCACGTGACTGATCATGCACTGATCACGTGGCTATCATGCACTGATCACGTGGCTGATCATGCACTGATCACGTGCCTGATCATGCACTGATCACATGACTGATCATGCACTGATCACGTGACTGATCATGCACTGATCACGTGGCTATCATGCACTACTCACGTGGCTGATCATGCAATGATCATGTAGCTACCATGTACTGGTCACGTGACTGATCATGCACTGATCACGTGACTGATCATGCACTGATCACGTGGCTATCATGCACTGATCACGTGGCTGATCATGCACTGATCACGTGCCTGATCATGCACTGATCACGTGACTGATCATGCACTGATCACGTAGCTATCATGCACTGATCACGTGGCTGATCATGCACTGATCACGTGGCTGATCATGCACTGATCACGTGACTGATCATGCACTGATCACGTGACTATCATGCACTGATCACGTGGCTATCATGCACTATCACGTGGCTGATCATGCACTGATCATGTAGCTACCATGTACTGGTCACGTGACTGATCATGCACTGATCAGGTGACTGATCATGCACTGATCACGTGGCTATCATGCACTGATCACGTGACTGATCATGCACTGATCACGTCTATATCATGCACTGATCACATGACTGATCATGCACTGATCACGTGGATGATCATGCACTGATCACGTGACTGATCATGCACTGATCACGTGGCTGATCATGCACTGATCACGTGACTGATCATGCACTGTTCACGTGACTGATCATGCACTGATCACGTGACTGATCATGCACTGATCACGTGGCTATCATGCACTACTCACGTGGCTGATCATGCAATGATCATGTAGCTACCATGTACTGGTCACGTGACTGATCATACACCCATCAGGTGACTGATCATGCACTGATCACGTGGCTATCATGCACTGATCACGTGGCTGATCATGCACTGATCACCTGCCTGATCATGCACTGATCACGTGACAAATCATGCACTGATCACGTGGCTATCATGAACTGATCACGTGGCTGATCATGCACTGATCACGTGGCTGATCATGCACTGATACCGTGACTGAGCATGGACTGATCACATGACTATCATGTAGTGATCACGTGACTTAATGGCGCTGATCATGTGACTGATCATGCGCTGATCATGTTTGCTATCATACACTGATCATGTGCCTCTGGAGGCAATAAACAAAGAGCTGAGTAGGCACGAATCAAACAGTCAGCAGGCAATAATCATGGAACTCAGGTGTGAGGAATCATGCTGCTCAGCTGGCAATAATCAAGCAGCTGAGCAGGCAGGAATTACGCAGCACAGCTGATAATTGTCAAGCAGATGACAGGCAGGAATCGTGCAGCTCAGCTGGCAATTGTCAAGCAGATGAGCAGACAGTAATCACGCAGCTCAGCAGGCCCAGATCACGTGACTGAGCATGCACTGTTCACGTGGCTGATCATACACTGATCACGTGACTGATCATGCACTGATCACGTGGCTATCATGCACTGATCACGTGGCTGATCATACACTGATCACGTAACTGATCATGCACTGATCACGTGGCTATCATGCACTGATCACGTGGCTGATCATGCACTGATCACGTGTCTGATCATGCACTGATCACGTGGCTGATCATGCACTGATCACGTAACTGATCATGCACTGATCACGTGGCTGATCATGCACTGATCAGTGGCTATCATGCACTGATCACGTGGCTGATCATGCACTGATCACGTGACTGATCATGCACTGATCACTGGCTATCATGCACTGATTCACTGGCTATCATGCACTGATCACGTGGCTGATCATGCACTGATCACGTGACTGATCATGCACTGATCACGTCTATATCATGCACTGATCACGTGACTGATCATGCACTGATCACGTGGATGATCATACACTGATCATGTGACTGATCATGCACTGATCACGTGGCTATCATGCACTGATCACGTGGCTGATCATGCAATGATCACGTAGCTACCATGTACTGATCACGTGATGATCATGCACTGATCACGTAATTGATCATGCACTGATCACGTGACTTATCATGCACTGTTCACGTGACTGATCATGCACTGATCACGTGACTGATCATGCACTGATCACGTGGCTATCATGCACTACTCACGTGGCTGATCATGCAATGATCATGTAGCTACCATGTACTGGTCACGTGACTGATCATACACCCATCAGGTGACTGATCATGCACTGATCACGTGGCTATCATGCACTGATCACGTGGCTGATCATGCACTGATCACCTGCCTGATCATGCACTGATCACGTGACAAATCATGCACTGATCACGTGGCTATCATGAACTGATCACCTGGCTGATCATGCACTGATCACGTGGCTGATCATGCACTGATACCGTGACTGAGCATGGACTGATCACATGACTATCATGTAGTGATCACGTGACTTAATGGCGCTGATCATGTGACTGATCATGCGCTGATCATGTTTGCTATCATACACTGATCATGTGCCTCTGGAGGCAATAAACAAAGAGCTGAGTAGGCACGAATCAAACAGTCAGCAGGCAATAATCATGGAACTCAGCTGTGAGGAATCATGCTGCTCAGCTGGCAATAATCAAGCAGCTGAGCAGGCAGGAATTACGCAGCACAGCTGATAATTGTCAAGCAGATGACAGGCAGGAATCGTGCAGCTCAGCTGGCAATTGTCAAGCAGATGAGCAGACAGTAATCACGCAGCTCAGCAGGCCCTGATCACGTGACTGAGCATGCACTGTTCACGTGGCTGATCATACACTGATCACGTGACTGATCATGCACTGATCACGTGGCTATCATGCACTGATCACGTGGCTGATCATACACTGCTCACGTAACTGATCATGCACTGATCACGTGGCTATCATGCACTGATCACGTGGCTGATCATGCACTGATCACGTGTCTGATCATGCACTGATCACGTGGCTGATCATGCACTGATCACGTGACTGATCATGCACTGATCACGTGGCTGATCATGCACTGATCAGTGGCTATCATGCACTGATCACGTGGCTGATCATGCACTGATCACGTGACTGATCATGCACTGATCATCTGGCTATCATGCACTCATTAACTGGCTATCATGCACTGATCACGTGGCTGATCATGCACTGATCACGTGACTGATCATGCACTGATCACGTCTATATCATGCACTGATCACATGACTGCCCATGCACTGATCACCCGGATGATCATACACTGATCATGTGACTGATCATGCACTGATCACGTGGCTATCATGCACTGATCACGTGGCTGATCATGCAATGATCACGTAGCTACCATGTACTGATCACGTGAGTGATCATGCACTGATCACGTAATTGATCATGCACTGATCAGGTGACTTATCATGCACTGTTCACGTGACTGATCATGCACTGATCACGTGACTGATCATGCACTGATCACGTGGCTATCATGCACTACTCACGTGGCTGATCATGCAATGATCATGTAGCTACCATGTACTGGTCACGTGACTGATCATACACCCATCAGGTGACTGATCATGCACTGATCACGTGGCTATCATGCACTGATCACGTGGCTGATCATGCACTGATCACCTGCCTGGTCATGCACTGATCACGTGACAAATCATGCACTGATCACGTAGCTATCATGAACTGATCACCTGGCTGATCATGCACTGATCACGTGGCTGATCATGCACTGATACCGTGACTGAGCATGGACTGATCACATGACTATCATGTAGTGATCACGTGACTTAATGGCGCTGATCATGTGACTGATCATGCGCTGATCATGTTTGCTATCATACACTGATCATGTGCCTCTGGAGGCAATAAACAAAGAGCTGAGTAGGCACGAATCAAACAGTCAGCAGGCAATAATCATGGAACTCAGGTGAGGAATCATGCTGCTCAGCTGGCAATAATCAAGCAGCTGAGCAGGCAGGAATTACGCAGCACAGCTGATAATTGTCAAGCAGATGACAGGCAGGAATCGTGCAGCTCAGCTGGCAATTGTCAAGCAGATGAGCAGACAGTAATCACGCAGCTCAGCAGGCCCAGATCACGTGACTGAGCATGCACTGTTCACGTGGCTGATCATACACTGATCACGTGACTGATCATGCACTGATCACGTGGCTATCATGCACTGATCACGTGGCTGATCATACACTGTTCACGTGTCTGACCATGCACTGATCACGTGGCTGATCATACACTGCTCACGTAACTGATCATGCACTGATCACGTGGCTGATCATGCACTGATCAGTGGCTATCATGCACTGATCACGTGGCTGATCATACACTGATCACGTGACTGATCATGCACTGATCATCTGGCTATCATGCACTCATTAACTGGCTATCATGCACTGATCACGTGGCTGATCATGCACTGATCACGTGACTGATCATGCACTGATCACGTCTATATCATGCACTGATCACATGACTGATCATGCACTGATCACGGGATGATCATGCACTGATCATGTGACTGATCATGCACTGATCACGTGGCTATCATGCACTGCTCACGTGGCTGATCATGCAATGATCACGTAGCTACCATGTACTGGTCACGTGACTGATCATGCACTGATCACGTAATTGATCATGCACTGATCACGTGACTGATCATGCACTGATCACGTGAGTGATCATGCACTGATCACGTGACTGATCATGCACTGATCACGTGGCTATCATGCACTGCTCACGTGGCTGATCATGCAATGATCACGTAGCTACCATGTACTGGTCACGTGACTGATCATGCACTGATCACGTTGATCATGCACTGATCACGTGGCTGATCATGCACTGATCACGTGGCTGATCATGCACTGATCACGTGACTGATCATGCACTGATCACGTGACTGATCATGCACTGATCACGTGACTGATCATGCACTGATCACCTGCCTGGTCATGCACTGATCACGTGACAAATCATGAACTGATCACATAGCTATCATGAACTGATCACCTGGCTGATCATGCACTGATCACGTGGCTGATCATGCACTGATACCGTGACTGAGCATGGACTGATCACATGACTATCATGTAGTGATCACGTGACTTAATGGCGCTGATCATGTGACTGATCATGCACTGATCATGTTTGCTATCATACACTGATCATGTGCCTCTGGAGGCAATAAACAAAGAGCTGAGTAGGCACGAATCATACAGTCAGCAGGCAATAATCATGGAACTCAGCTGTGAGGAATCATGCTGCTCAGCTGGCAATAATCAAGCAGCTGAGCAGGCAGGAATTACGCAGCACAGCTGGCAATTGTCAAGCAGATGACAGGCAGGAATCGTGCAGCTCAGCTGGCAATTGTCAAGCAGATGAGCAGACAGTAATCACGCAGCTCAGCAGGCCCTGATCACGTGACTGAGCATGCACTGTTCACGTGGCTGATCATACACTGATCACGTGATGATCATGCACTGATCACTTGGATATCATGCACTGATCACGTGGCTGATCATACACTGTTCACGTGTCTGACCATGCACTGATCACGTGGCTGATCATACACTGCTCACGTAACTGATCATGCACTGATCACGTGGCTATCATGCACTGATCACGTGGCTGAACATGCACTGTTCACGTGGCTGATCACACACCTGTCACGTGACATATCATGCACTGATCACGTGGCACTCATGCACTGATCACGTGGCTGATCATACTCTGCTCACGTAACTCATCATGCACACATCACGTGGCTATCATGCACTGCTCACGTGGCTCGTCATGGAATGATCACGTAGCTACCATATACTGGTCACGTGACTGATCATGCACAGATCACGTAAATGATCATGCACTGTTCACGTGACTGATCATGTACTGATCACGTGACTGATCATGCACTGATCACGTGGCTATCATGCACTGCTCACGTGGCTGATCATGCAACGATCACGTAGCAACCATGTACTGGTCACGTGACTGATCATGCACTGATCACGTAATTGATCATGCACTGATCACGTGGCTCATCATGCACTGATCACGTGGCTGATCACACATGTATCACGTGACTGATCATGCACTGATCACGTGGCTGATCATGCACTGATCACGTGGCTGATCATGCACTGATCACGTGGCTATCATGCACTGATCACGTGGCTGATCATGCACTGATCACGTGACTGATCATGCACTGATCACGTGGCTATCATGCACTGATCACGTGGCTGATCATGCACTGATCACGTGGCTGATCATGCACTGATCACGTGGCTGATCATGCACTGATCACGTGACTGATCATGCACTGATCACGTGGCTGATCATGCACTGATCAGTGGCTATCATGCACTGATCACGTGGCTGATCATGCACTGATCACGTGACTGATCATGCACTGATCACTGGCTATCATGCACTGATCACTGGCTATCATGCACTGATCACGTGGCTGATCATGCACTGATCACGTGACTGATCATGCACTGATCACGTCTATATCATGCACTGATCACGTGACTGATCATGCACTGATCACGTGGATGATCATGCACTGATCATGTGACTGATCATGCACTGATCACGTGGCTATCATGCACTGATCACGTGGCTGATCATGCACTGATCACGTGGCTGATCATGCACTGATCACGTGACTGATCATGCACTGATCACGTGGCTGATCATGCACTGATCACGTGGCTGATCATGCACTGATCACGTGGCTATCATGCACTGATCACGTGGCTATCATGCACTGATCACGTGGCTGATCACACACGATCACGTGACTGATCATGCACTGATCACGTGGCTATCATGCACTGATCACGTGGCTATCATGCACTGATCACGTGGCTGATCATGCAATGATCACGTAGCTATCATGCACTGATCACGTGACTGATCATGCACTGATCACGTGACTGATCATGCACTGATCACGTGACTGATCATGCACTGATCACGTGACTGATCATGCACTGATCACGTGACTGATCATGCACTGATCACGTGGCTATCATGCACTGATCACGTGGCTGATCATGCAATGATCACGTAGCTACCATGCACTGATCACGTGACTGATCATGCACTGATCACGTAATTGATCATGCACTGATCACGTGGCTGATCATGCACTGATCACGTGGCTGATCATGCACTGATCACGTGACTGATCATGCACTGATCACGTGACTGATCATGCACTGATCACGTGGCTATCATGCACTGATCACGTGGCTGATCATGCACTGATCACGTGGCTGATCATGCACTGATCACATGACTGATCATGCACTGATCACGTGACTGATCATGCACTGATCACGTGGCTATCATGCACTGATCACGTGGCTGATCATGCAATGATCACGTAGCTATCATGTACTGGTCAGTGACTGATCATGCACTGATCACGTGACTGATCATGCACTGATCACGTGGCTATCATGCACTGATCACGTGGCTGATCATGCACTGATCACGTGGCTGATCATGCACTGATCACGTGACTGATCATGCACTGATCACGTGGCTATCATGCACTGATCACGTGGCTGATCATGCACTGATCACGTGGCTGATCATGCACTGATCACGTGACTGATCATGCACTGATCACGTGACTATCATGCACTGATCACGTGGCTATCATGCACTGATCACGTGGCTGATCATGCACTGATCATGTAGCTACCATGCACTGATCACGTGACTGATCATACACTGATCACGTGACTGATCATGCACTGATCACGTGGCTATCATGCACTGATCACGTGACTGATCATGCACTGATCACGTCTATATCATGCACTGATCACGTGACTGATCATGCACTGATCACGTGGATGATCATGCACTGATCACGTGACTGATCATGCACTGATCACGTGGCTGATCATGCACTGATCACGTGACTGATCATGCACTGATCACGTGACTGATCATGCACTGATCACGTGACTGATCATGCACTGATCACGTGGCTATCATGCACTACTCACGTGGCTGATCATGCAATGATCATGTAGCTACCATGTACAGGTCACGTGACTGATCATACACCCATCAGGTGACTGATCATGCACTGATCACGTGGCTATCATGCACTGATCACGTGGCTGATCATGCACTGATCACGTGCCTGGTCATGCACTGATCACGTGACAAATCATGCACTGATCACGTGGCTATCATGAACTGATCACGTGGCTGATCATGCACTGATCACGTGGCTGATCATGCACTGATACCGTGACTGAGCATGGACTGATCACATGACTATCATGTAGTGATCACGTGACTTAATGGCGCTGATCATGTGACTGATCATGCGCTGATCATGTTTGCTATCATACACTGATCATGTGCCTCTGGAGGCAATAAACAAAGAGCTGAGTAGGCACGAATCAAACAGTCAGCAGGCAATAATCATGGAACTCAGGTGTGAGGAATCATGCTGCTCAGCTGGCAATAATCAAGCAGCTGAGCAGGCAGGAATTACGCAGCACAGCTGGCAATTGTCAAGCAGATGACAGGCAGGAATCGTGCAGCTCAGCTGGCAATTGTCAAGCAGATGAGCAGACAGTAATCACGCAGCTCAGCAGGCCCAGATCACGTGACTGAGCATGCACTGTTCACGTGGCTGATCATACACTGATCACGTGACTGATCATGCACTGATCACGTGACTATCATGCACTGATCACGTGGCTGATCATACACTGTTCACGTGTCTGACCATGCACTGATCACGTGGCTGATCATACACTGCTCACGTAACTGATCATGCACTGATCACGTGGCTGATCATGCACTGATCAGTGGCTATCATGCACTGATCACGTGGCTGATCATACACTGATCACGTGACTGATCATGCACTGATCACGTGGCTATCATGCACTCATTCACTGGCTATCATGCACTGATCACGTGGTTGATCATACACTGATCACGTGACTGATCATGCACTGATCACGTCTATATCATGCACTGATCACATGACTGATCATGCACTGATCACGTGGATGATCATGCACTGATCATGTGACTGATCATGCACTGATCACGTGGCTATCATGCACTGCTCACGTGGCTGATCATGCACTGATCACGTAGCTACCATGTACTGGTCACGTGACTGATCATGCACTGATCACGTAATTGATCATGCACTGATCACGTGACTTATCATGCACTGATCACGTGACTGATCATGCACTGATCACGTGACTGATCATGCACTGATCACGTGGCTATCATGCACTGCTCACGTGGCTGATCATGCAATGATCACGTAGCTATCATGCACTGGTCACGTGACTGATCATGCACTGATCACGTAACTGATCATGCACTGATCACGTGGCTGATCATGCACTGATCACGTGGCTGATCATGCACTGATCACGTGACTGATCATGCACTGATCACGTGACTGATCATGCACTGATCACGTGCCTGATCATGCACTGATCACGTGACTGATCATGCACTGATCACATGGCTATCATGAACTGATCACCTGGCTGATCATGCACTGATCACGTGGCTGATCATGCACTGATACCGTGACTGAGCATGGACTGATCACATGACTATCATGTAGTGATCACGTGACTTAATGGCGCTGATCATGTGACTGATCATGCACTGATCATGTTTGCTATCATACACTGATCATGTGCCTCTGGAGGCAATAAACAAAGAGCTGAGTAGGCACGAATCAAACAGTCAGCAGGCAATAATCATGGAACTCAGCTGTGAGGAATCATGCTGCTCAGCTGGCAATAATCAAGCAGCTGAGCAGGCAGGAATTACGCAGCACAGCTGGCAATTGTCAAGCAGATGACAGGCAGGAATCGTGCAGCTCAGCTGGCAATTGTCAAGCAGATGAGCAGACAGTAATCACGCAGCTCAGCAGGCCCTGATCACGTGACTGAGCATGCACTGTTCACGTGGCTGATCATACACTGATCACGTGATGATCATGCACTGATCACTTGGATATCATGCACTGATCACGTGGCTGATCATACACTGTTCACGTGTCTGACCATGCACTGATCACGTGGCTGATCATACACTGCTCACGTAACTGATCATGCACTGATCACGTGGCTATCATGCACTGATCACGTGGCTGAACATGCACTGTTCACGTGGCTGATCACACACCTGTCACGTGACATATCATGCACTGATCACGTGGCACTCATGCACTGATCACGTGGCTGATCATACTCTGCTCACGTAACTGATCATGCACACATCACGTGGCTATCATGCACTGCTCACGTGGCTCGTCATGGAATGATCACGTAGCTACCATATACTGGTCACGTGACTGATCATGCACAGATCACGTAAATGATCATGCACTGTTCACGTGACTGATCATGCACTGATCACGTGACTGATCATGCACTGATCACGTGGCTATCATGCACTGCTCACGTGGCTGATCATGCAACGATCACGTAGCAACCATGTACTGGTCACGTGACTGATCATGCACTGATCACGTGGCTGATCATGCACTGATCACGTGGCTGATCATGCACTGATCACGTGACTGATCATGCACTGATCACGTGGCTATCATGCACTGATCACGTGGCTGATCATGCACTGATCACGTGGCTATCATGCACTGATCACGTGACTGATCATGCACTGATCACGTGGCTGATCATGCACTGATCACGTGACTGATCATGCACTGATCACGTGACTGATCATGCACTGATCACGTGGCTATCATGCACTGATCACGTGGCTGATCATGCACTGATCACGTGGCTGATCATGCACTGATCACATGACTGATCATGCACTGATCACGTGACTGATCATGCACTGATCACGTGGCTGATCATGCACTGATCACGTGGCTGATCATGCACTGATCACGTGACTGATCATGCACTGATCACGTGACTGATCATGCACTGATCACGTGGATGATCATGCACTGATCACGTGGCTGATCATGCACTGATCACGTGGCTATCATGCACTGATCACGTGGCTGATCATGCACTGATACCGTGACTGAGCATGGACTGATCACATGACTATCATGTAGTGATCACGTGACTTAATGGCGCTGATCATGTGACTGATCATGCGCTGATCATGTTTGCTATCATACACTGATCATGTGCCTCTGGAGGCAATAAACAAAGAGCTGAGTAGGCACGAATCAAACAGTCAGCAGGCAATAATCATGGAACTCAGCTGTGAGGAATCATGCTGCTCAGCTGGCAATAATCAAGCAGCTGAGCAGGCAGGAATTACGCAGCACAGCTGGCAATTGTCAAGCAGATGACAGGCAGGAATCGTGCAGCTCAGCTGGCAATTGTCAAGCAGATGAGCAGACAGTAATCACGCAGCTCAGCAGGCCCTGATCACGTGACTGAGCATGCACTGTTCACGTGGCTGATCATACACTGATCACGTGACTGATCATGCACTGATCACTTGGATATCATGCACTGATCACGTGGCTGATCATACACTGTTCACGGTCTGACCATGCACTGATCACGTGGCTGATCATACACTGCTCACGTAACTGATCATGCACTGATCACGTGGCTGATCATGCACTGATCACGTGGCTGATCATGCACTGATCACGTGGCTATCATGCACTGATCACGTGACTGATCATGCACTGATCACGTAACTGATCATGCACTGATCACGTGGCTGATCATGCACTGATCACGTGACTGATCATGCACTGATCACGTGACTGATCATGCACTGATCACGTGGCTATCATGCACTGATCACGTGGCTGATCATACACTGTCACGTGACTGATCATGCACTGATCACGTGGCATCATGCACTGATCACGTGGCTGATCATGCACTGATCACGTGACTGATCATGCACTGATCACGTGGCTATCATGCACTGATCACGTGGCTGATCATGCACTGATCACGTAGCTACCATGCACTGGTCACGTGACTGATCATGCACTGATCACGTGAATGATCATGCACTGATCACGTGACTGATCATGCACTGATCACGTGACTGATCATGCACTGATCACGTGGCTATCATGCACTGATCACGTGGCTGATCATGCACTGATCACGTAGCTACCATGTACTGATCACGTGACTGATCATGCACTGATCACGTAATTGATCATGCACTGATCACGTGGCTGATCATGCACTGATCACGTGGCTGATCACACATGATCACGTGACTGATCATGCACTGATCACGTGGCTGATCATGCACTGATCACGTGGCTGATCATGCACTGATCACGTGGCTATCATGCACTGATCACGTGGCTGATCATGCACTGATCACGTAGCTATCATGCACTGATCACGTGACTGATCATGCACTGATCACGTGACTGATCATGCACTGATCACGTGGCTGATCATGCACTGATCACGTGGCTGATCACACACGATCACGTGACTGATCATGCACTGATCACGTGACTGATCATGCACTGATCACGTGGCTATCATGCACTGATCACGTGGATATCATGCACTGATCACGTGGCTGATCATCACACTGATCACGTGACTGATCATGCACTGATCACGTGGCTATCATGCACTGATCACGTGGCTGATCATGCACTGATCACGTGCTGATCATGCACTGATCACATGACTGATCATGCACTGATCACGTGACTGATCATGCACTGATCACGTGGCTTATCATGCACTGATCATGTGACTGATCATGCACTGATCATGTTTGCTATCATACACTGATCATGTGCCTCTGGAGGCAATGAACAAAGAGCTGAGTAGGCACGAATCAGTCAGCAGGCAATAATCATGGAACTCAGCTGTGAGGAATCATGCTGCTCAGCTGGCAATAATCAAGCAGCTGAGCAGGCAGGAATTATGCAGCACAGCTGGCAATTGTCAAGCAGATGACAGGCAGGAATCGTGCAGCTCAGCTGGCAATTGTCAAGCAGATGAGCAGACAGTAATCACGCAGCTCAGCAGGCCCTGATCACGTGACTGAGCATGCACTGTTCACGTGGCTGATCATACACTGATCACGTGACTGATCATGCACTGATCACGTGGCTGATCATGCACTGATCACGTGGCTGATCATGCACTGATCACGTGGCTGATCATGCACTGATCACGTGACTGATCATGCACTGATCACGTGCTATCATGCACTGATCACGTGGCTGATCATGCACTGATCACGTGGCTGATCATGCACTGATCACGTGGCTGATCATGCACTGATCACGTGGCTGATCATGCACTGATCACGTGGCTATCATGCACTGATCACGTGGCTGATCATGCACTGATCACGTAGCTACATGCACTGATCACGTGACTGATCATGCACTGATCACGTAACTGATCATGCACTGATCACGTGACTGATCATGCACTGATCACGTGACTGATCATGCACTGATCACGTGGCTATCATGCACTGCTCACGTGGCTGATCATGCACTGATCACGTAGCTACCATGTACTGGTCACGTGACTGATCATGCACTGATCACGTAATTGATCATGCACTGATCACGTGGCTGATCATGCACTGATCACGTGACTGATCATGCACTGATCACGTGACTGATCATGCACTGATCACGTGGCTATCATGCACTGATCACGTGGCTGATCATGCACTGATCACGTGACTGATCATGCACTGATCACGTGACTGATCATGCACTGATCACGTGGCTATCATGCACTGATCACGTGGCTGATCATGCACTGATCACGTGGCTGATCATGCACTGATCACGTGGCTGATCATGCACTGATCACGTGACTGATCATGCACTGATCACGTGGCTATCATGCACTGATCACGTGGCTGATCATGCACTGATCACGTGGCTATCATGCACTGATCACGTGGCTGATCATGCACTGATCACAGGCTGATCATGCACTGATCACGTGGCTGATCATGCACTGATCACGTGACTGATCATGCACTGATCACGTGGCTGATCATGCACTGATCACGTGGCTGATCATGCACTGATCACGTGGCTATCATGCACTGATCGTGACTGATCATGCACTGATCACGTGATTGATCATGCACTGATCACGTGGCTGATCATGCACTGATCACGTGACTGATCATGCACTGATCACGTGGCTGATCATGCACTGATCACGTGGCTATCATGCACTGATCACGTGGCTGATCACACACTGTCACGTGACATATCATGCACTGATCACGTGGCACTCATGCACTGATCACGTGGCTGATCATACACTGATCACGTAACTGATCATGCACTGATCACGTGGCTATCATGCACTGATCACGTGGCTCGTCATGAATGATCACGTAGCTACCATATACTGATCACGTGACTGATCATGCACTGATCACGTGAATGATCATGCACTGATCACGTGACTGATCATGCACTGATCACGTGACTGATCATGCACTGATCACGTGGCTATCATGCACTGATCACGTGGCTGATCATGCACTGATCACGTAGCAACCATGCACTGGTCACGTGACTGATCATGCACTGATCACGTAATTGATCATGCACTGATCACGTGGCTGATCATGCACTGATCACGTGGCTGATCACACATGATCACGTGACTGATCATGCACTGATCACGTGGCTGATCATGCACTGATCACGTGGCTATCATGCACTGATCACGTGGCTATCATGCACTGATCACGTGGCTGATCATGCACTGATCACGTAGCTATCATGCACTGGTCACGTGACTGATCATGCACTGATCACGTGACTGATCATGCACTGATCACGTGGCTATCATGCACTGATCACGTGGCTGATCATGCACACGATCATGTGACTGATCATGTACTGATCACGTGACTGATCATGCACTGATCACGTGGCTATCATGCACTGATCACGTGGCTATCATGCACTGATCACGTGGCTGATCATGCACACGATCACGTGACTGATCATGCACTGATCACGTGGCTATCATGCACTGATCACGTGGCTGATCATGCACTGATCACGTGGCTATCATGCACTGGTCACATGACTGATCATGCACTGATCACGTGACTGATCATGCACTGATCACGTGGCTTATCATGCATTGATCATGTGACTGATCATGTGCTGATCATGTTTGGTATCATACACTGATCATGTGCCTCTGGAGGCAATGAACAAAGAGCTGAGTAGGCAGGAATCAGTCAGCAGGCAATAATCATGGAACTCAGCTCTGAGAAATCATGCTGCTCAGCTGGCAATAATCAAGCAGCTGAGCAGGCAGGAATTATGCAGCACAGGTGGCAATTGTCAAGCAGATGACAGGCAGGAATCGTGCAGCTCAGCTGGCAATTGTCAAGCAGATGAGCAGACAGTAATCACGCAGCTCAGCAGGCCCTGATCACGTGACTGAGCATGCACTGTTCACGTGGCTGATCACACACTGATCACGTGACTGATCATGCACTGATCACGTGGCTGTCATGCACTGATCACGTGGCTATCATGCACTGATCACGTGGCTGATCATGCACTGATCACGTGACTGATCATGCACTGATCACGTGGCTATCATGCACTGATCACGTGGCTGATCATGCACTGATCACGGGACTGATCATGCACTGATCACGTGCTATCATGCACTGACACATGACTGATCATGCACTGATCACGTGATGATCATGCACTGATCACGTGACTGATCATGCACTGATCACGTGACTGATCATGCACTGATCACGTGGCTGATCATGCACTGATCACGTGGCTGATCATGCACTGATCACGTGGCACTCATGCACTGATCACGTGGCTGATCATACACTGATCACGTGACTGATCATGCACTGATCACGTGGCTATCATGCACTGATCACGTGGCTGTCATGCAATGATCACGTAGCTACCATATACTGGTCACGTGACTGATCATGCACTGATCACGTAAATGATCATGCACTGATCACGTGACTGATCATGCACTGATCATGCACTGATCACGTGGCTATCATGCACTGCTCACGTGGCTGATCATGCAATGATCACGTAGCAACCATGTACTGGTCACGTGACTGATCATGCACTGATCACGTAATTGATCATGCACTGATCACGTGGCTCATCATGCACTGATCACGTGGCTGATCACACATGATCACGTGACTGATCATGCACTGATCACGTGGCTATCATGCACTGATCACGTGGCTGATCATGCACTGATCACGTGGATATCATGCACTGATCACGTGGCTGATCACACACGATCACATGACTGATCATGCACTGATCACGTGGCTATCATGCACTGATCACGTGGCTATCATGCACTGATCACGTGGCTGATCATGCAATGATCACGTAGCTACCATGTACTGGTCACGTGACTGATCATGCACTGATCACGTAATTGATCATGCACTGATCATGTGGCTGATCATGCACTGATCACGTGGCTGATCATACACTGATCACGTGACTGATCATGCACTGATCACGTGACTGATCATGCACTGATCACGTGGCTATCATGCACTGATCACGTGGCTGATCATACACTGATCACGTGCCTGATCATGCACTGATCACGTGGCTGATCATGCACTGATCACGTGACTGATCATGCACTGATCACGTGTCTGATCATGCACTGATCACGTGGCTATCATGCACTGCTCACGTGGCTGATCATGTGATGATCACGCAACTACCATGTACTGGTCACGTGACTGATCATGCACTGATCACGTGACTGATCATGCACTGATCACGTGGCTATCATGCACTGATCACGTGGCTGATCATGCAATGATCATGTAGCTACCATGTACTGTCACGTGAATGATCATACACTGATCACGTGACTGATCATGCACTGATCACGTGGCTATCATGCACTGATCACGTGACTGATCATGCACTGATCACGTGGCTATCATGCACTGATCACATGACTGATCATGCACTGATCACGTGGATGATCATGCACTGATCACGTGACTGATCATGCACTGATCACGTGGCTGATCATGCACTGATCACGTGACTGATCATGCACTGATCACATGACTATCATGCACTGATCACGTGACTGATCATGCACTGATCACGTGGCTATCATGCACTGATCACGTGGCTGATCATGCACTGATCACGTAGCTATCATGCACTGATCACGTGACTGATCATGCACTGATCACGTGACTGATCATGCACTGATCACGTGATTGATCATGCACTGATCACGTGGCTGATCATGCACTGATCACGTGGCTGATCATGCACTGATCACGTGACTGATCATGCACTGATCACGTGACTGATCATGCACTGATCACGTGGCTATCATGCACTGATCACGTGGCTGATCATGCACTGATCACGTGCCTGATCATGCACTGATCACATGACTGATCATGCACTGATCACGTGACTGATCATGCACTGATCACGTGGCTATCATGCACTACTCACGTGGCTGATCATGCAATGATCATGTAGCTACCATGTACCGGTCACGTGACTGATCATACACCCATCAGGTGACTGATCATGCACTGATCACGTGGCTGATCATGCACTGATCACCTGCCTGATCATGCACAGATCACGTGACTGATCATGCACTGATCACATAGCTATCATGAACTGATCACGTGGCTGATCATGCACTGATCACGTGGCTGATCATGCACTGATACCGTGACTGAGCATGGACTGATCACATGACTATCATGTAGTGATCACGTGACTTAATGGCGCTGATCATGTGACTGATCATGCGCTGATCATGTTTGCTATCATACACTGATCATGTGCCTCTGGAGGCAATAAACAAAGAGCTGAGTAGGCACGAATCAAACAGTCAGCAGGCAATAATCATGGAACTCAGGTGTGAGGAATCATGCTGCTCAGCTGGCAATAATCAAGCAGCTGAGCAGGCAGGAATTACGCAGCACAGCTGGCAATTGTCAAGCAGATGACAGGCAGGAATCGTGCAGCTCAGCTGGCAATTGTCAAGCAGATGAGCAGACAGTAATCACGCAGCTCAGCAGGCCCTGATCACGTGACTGAGCATGCACTGTTCACGTGGCTGATCATACACTGATCACGTGATTGATCATGCACTGATCACTTGGATATCATGCACTGATCACGTGGCTGATCATACACTGTTCACGTGTCTGACCATGCACTGATCACGTGGCTGATCATGCACTGATCACGTGGCTGATCATGCACTGATCACGTGGCTATCATGCACTGATCACGTGGCTGATCATGCACTGATCACGTGGCTATCATGCACTGTCACGTGACTGATCATGCACTGATCACGTGGCTGATCATGCACTGATCACGTGGCTGATCATGCACTGATCACGTAGCTACCATGCACTGGTCACGTGACTGATCATGCACTGATCACGTAACTGATCATGCACTGATCACGTGGCTTATCATGCACTGATCATGTGACTGATCATGCACTGATCATGTTTGGTGTCATACACTGATCATGTGCCTCTGGAGGCAATGAACATAGAGCTGAGTAGGCACGGATCAGTCAGCAGGGTATAATCGTGGAACTCAGCTCTGAGAAATCATGCTGCTCAGCTGGCAATAATCAAGTAGATGATCAGGCAGGAATTACGCAGCACAGGTGGCAATTGTCAAGGAGATGACAGGCAGGAATCGTGCAGCTCAGCTGGCAATTGTCAAGCAGATGAGCAGACAGTAATCACGCAGCTCAGCAGCCCTGATCACGTGACTGATCATGCACTGATCACGTGGCTGATCATGCACTGATCACGTGACTGATCATGCACTGATCACGTGACTGATCATGCACTGATCACGTGGCTGATCATGCACTGATCACGTGGCTGATCATGCACTGATCACGTGGCTGATCATGCACTGATACCGTGACTGAGCATGGACTGATCACATGACTATCATGTAGTGATCACGTGACTTAATGATGCTGATCATGTGACTGATCATGCGCTGATCATGTTTGCTATCATACACTGATCATGTGCCTCTGGAGGCAATAAACAAAGAGCTGAGTAGGCACGAATCAAACAGTCAGCAGGCAATAATCATGGAACTCAGCTGTGAGGAATCATGCTGCTCAGCTGGCAATAATCAAGCAGCTGAGCAGGCAGGAATTACACAGCACAGCTGGCAATTGTCAAGCAGATGACAGGCAGGAATCATGCAGCTCAGCTGGCAATTGTCAAGCAGATGAGCAGACAGTAATCACGCAGCTCAGCAGGCCCTGATCACGTGACTGAGCATGCACTGTTCACGTGGCTGATCATACACTGATCACGTGACTGATCATGCACTGATCACGTGGATATCATGCACTGATCACGTGGCTGATCATACACTGTTCACGGTCTGACCATGCACTGATCACGTGGCTGATCATGCACTGATCACGTAACTGATCATGCACTGATCACGTGGCTGATCATGCACTGATCACGTGGCTGATCATGCACTGATCACGTAGCTACCATGCACTGGTCACGTGACTGATCATGCACTGATCACGTAACTGATCATGCACTGATCACGTGGCTGATCATGCACTGATCACGTGACTGATCATGCACTGATCACGTGACTGATCATGCACTGATCACGTGGCTATCATGCACTGATCACGTGGCTGATCATGCACTGATCACGCAGCTATCATGTACTGGTCACGTGACTGATCATGCACTGATCACGTAACTGATCATGCACTGATCACGTGGCTTATCATGCACTGATCATGTGACTGATCATGTGCTGATCATGTTTGGTGTCATACACTGATCATGTGCATCTGGAGGCAATGAACAAAGAGCTGAGTAGGCAGGCTATAATCATGGAACTCAGCTCTGAGAAATCATGCTGCTCAGCTGGCAATAATCAAGTAGATGAGCAGGCAGGAATTATGCAGCACAGGTGGCAATTGTCAAGCAGATGACAGGCAGGAATCGTGCAGCTCAGCTGGCAATTGTCAAGCAGATGAGCAGACAGTAATCACGCAGCTCAGCAGGCCCTGATCACGTGACTGAGCATGCACTGTTCACGTGGCTGATCATACACTGATCACGTGAATGATCATGCACTGATCACGTGATTGTCATGCACTGATCACGTGGCTGATCATGCACTGATCACGTGGCTGATCATGCACTGATCACGTGACTGATCATGCACTGATCACGTAGATATCATGCACTGATCACGTGGCTGATCATGCACTGATCACGGGACTGATCATGCACTGATCACGGGCTATCATGCACTGACACATGACTGATCATGCACTGATCACGTGATGATCATGCACTGATCACGTGACTGATCATGCACTGATCACGTGACTGATCATGCACTGATCACGTGGCTGATCATGCACTGATCACGTGGCTGATCATGCACTGATCACGTGGCACTCATGCACTGATCACGTGGCTGATCATGCACTGATCACGTGACTGATCATGCACTGATCACGTGGCTATCATGCACTGATCACGTGGCTGATCATGCAATGATCACGTAGCTACCATGCACTGATCACGTGACTGATCATGCACTGATCACGTGAACTGATCATGCACTGATCACGTGACTGATCATGCACTGATCACGTGGCTATCATGCACTGATCACGTGGCTGATCATGCACTGATCACGTAGCTACCATGCACTGATCACGTGACTGATCATGCACTGATCACGTAACTGATCATGCACTGATCACGTGGCTGATCATGCACTGATCACGTGGCTGATCATGCACTGATCACGTGACTGATCATGCACTGATCACGTGACTGATCATGCACTGATCACGTGGCTATCATGCACTGATCACGTGGCTGATCATGCACTGATCACGTGCCTGATCATGCACTGATCACATGACTGATCATGCACTGATCACGTGACTGATCATGCACTGATCACGTGGCTATCATGCACTACTCACGTGGCTGATCATGCAATGATCATGTAGCTACCATGTACTGGTCACGTGACTGATCATACACCCATCAGGTGACTGATCATGCACTGATCACGTGGCTGATCATGCACTGATCACGTGACTGATCATGCACTGATCACGTGACTGATCATGCACTGATCACATGGCTATCATGCACTGATCACGTGGCTGATCATGCACTGATCACGTGGCTGATCATGCACTGATACCGTGACTGAGCATGGACTGATCACATGACTATCATGTAGTGATCACGTGACTTAATGGCACTGATCATGTGACTGATCATGCGCTGATCATGTTTGCTATCATACACTGATCATGTGCCTCTGGAGGCAATAAACAAAGAGCTGAGTAGGCACGAATCAAACAGTCAGCAGGCAATAATCATGGAACTCAGGTGTGAGGAATCATGCTGCTCAGCTGGCAATAATCAAGCAGCTGAGCAGGCAGGAATTACGCAGCACAGCTGGCAATTGTCAAGCAGATGACAGGCAGGAATCGTGCAGCTCAGCTGGCAATTGTCAAGCAGATGAGCAGACAGTAATCACGCAGCTCAGCAGGCCCTGATCACGTGACTGAGCATGCACTGTTCACGTGGCTGATCATACACTGATCACGTGACTGATCATGCACTGATCACTTGGATATCATGCACTGATCACGTGGCTGATCATACACTGATCACGTGTCTGACCATGCACTGATCACGTGGCTGATCATGCACTGATCACGTGGCTGATCATGCACTGATCACGTGGCTATCATGCACTGATCACGTGGCTGATCATGCACTGATCACGTGGCTGATCATGCACTGATCACGTGACTGATCATGCACTGATCACGTGGCTGATCATGCACTGATCACGTGGCTGATCATGCACTGATCACGTAGCTATCATGCACTGGTCACGTGACTGATCATGCACTGATCACGTGACTGATCATGCACTGATCACGTGGCTTATCATGCACTGATCATGTGACTGATCATGCACTGATCATGTTTGGTGTCATACACTGATCATGTGCCTCTGGAGGCAATGAACATAGAGCTGAGTAGGCAGGAATCAGTCAGCAGGCTATAATCATGGAACTCAGCTCTGAGAAATCATGCTGCTCAGCTGGCAATAATCAAGTAGATGAGCAGGCAGGAATTACGCAGCACAGGTGGCAATTGTCAAGGAGATGACAGGCAGGAATCGTGCAGCTCAGCTGGCAATTGTCAAGCAGATGAGCAGACAGTAATCACGCAGCTCAGCAGGCCCTGATCACGTGACTGAGCATGCACTGTTCACGTGGCTGATCACACACTGATCACGTGACTGATCATGCACTGATCACGTGACTGATCATGCACTGATCACGTGGCTATCATGCACTGATCACGTGGCTGATCATGCACTGATCACGGGACTGATCATGCACTGATCACGGGCTATCATGCACTGATACATGACTGATCATGCACTGATCACGTGGCTGATCATGCACTGATCACGTGACTGATCATGCACTGATCACGTGACTGATCATGCACTGATCACGTGGCTGATCATGCACTGATCACGTGGCTATCATGCACTGATCACGTGGCTGATCATGCAATGATCACGTAGCTATCATGCACTGATCACGTGACTGATCATGCACTGATCACGTAATTGATCATGCACTGATCACGTGGCTGATCATGCACTGATCACGTGGCTGATCATGCACTGATCACGTGACTGATCATGCACTGATCACGTGGCTGATCATGCATGATCACGTAGCTATCATGCACTGATCACGTGACTGATCATGCACTGATCACGTGACTGATCATGCACTGATCACGTGGCTATCATGCACTGATCACGTGGCTGATCATGCACTGATCACGTAGCTATCATGCACTGATCACGTGACTGATCATGCACTGATCACGTGACTGATCATGCACTGATCACGTGACTGATCATGCACTGATCACGTGGCTGATCATGCACTGATCACGTGGCTGATCATGCACTGATCACGTGACTGATCATGCACTGATCACGTGACTGATCATGCACTGATCACGTGGCTATCATGCACTGATCACGTGGCTGATCATGCACTGATCACGTGCCTGATCATGCACTGATCACATGACTGATCATGCACTGATCACGTGACTGATCATGCACTGATCACGTGGCTATCATGCACTACTCACGTGGCTGATCATGCAATGATCATGTAGCTACCATGTACTGGTCACGTGACTGATCATACACCCATCAGGTGACTGATCATGCACTGATCACGTGGCTGATCATGCACTGATCACCTGCCTGATCATGCACTGATCACGTGACAAATCATGCACTGATCACATAGCTATCATGAACTGATCACCTGGCTGATCATGCACTGATCACGTGGCTGATCATGCACTGATACCGTGACTGAGCATGGACTGATCACATGACTATCATGTAGTGATCACGTGACTTAATGGCGCTGATCATGTGACTGATCATGCGCTGATCATGTTTGCTATCATACACTGATCATGTGCCTCTGGAGGCAATAAACAAAGAGCTGAGTAGGCACGAATCAAACAGTCAGCAGGCAATAATCATGGAACTCAGGTGTGAGGAATCATGCTGCTCAGCTGGCAATAATCAAGCAGCTGAGCAGGCAGGAATTACGCAGCACAGCTGGCAATTGTCAAGCAGATGACAGGCAGGAATCATGCAGCTCAGCTGGCAATTGTCAAGCAGATGAGCAGACAGTAATCACGCAGCTCAGCAGGCCCTGATCACGTGACTGAGCATGCACTGTTCACGTGGCTGATCATACACTGATCACGTGATTGATCATGCACTGATCACTTGGATATCATGCACTGATCACGTGGCTGATCATACACTGTTCACGTGTCTGACCATGCACTGATCACGTGGCTGATCATGCACTGATCACGTGGCTGATCATGCACTGATCACGTGGCTATCATGCACTGATCACGTGGCTGATCATGCACTGATCACGTGGCTGATCATGCACTGATCACGTGACTGATCATGCACTGATCACGTGGCTGATCATGCACTGATCATGAAGTGATCACGTGGCTATCATGCACTGATCACGTGGCTATCATGCACTGATCACGTGGCTGATCATGCACTGATCACGTGACTGATCATGCACTGATCACGTGGCTATCATGCACTGATCACGTGGCTATCATGCACTGATATCATGCACTGATCACGTGGCTGATCATGCACTGATCACGTGACTGATCATGCACTGATCACGTGGCTATCATGCACTGATCACGTGGCTGATCATGCACTGATCACGTAGCTACCATGCACTGTCACGTGACTGATCATGCACTGATCACGTGGCTGATCATGCACTGATCACGTGACTGATCATGCACTGATCACGTGGCTGATCATGCACTGATCACGTGCTATCATGCACTGATCACGTGACTGATCATGCACTGATCACGTGGCTGATCATGCACTGATCACGTGACTGATCATGCACTGATCACGTGGCTTATCATGCACTGATCATGTGACTGATCATGTGCTGATCATGTTTGGTATCATACACTGATCATGTGCCTCTGGAGGCAATGAACAAAGAGCTGAGTAGGCAGGAATCAGTAGGCAATAATCATGGAACTCAGCTCTGAGAAATCATGCTGCTCAGCTGGCAATAATCAAGTGGATGAGCAGGCAGGAATTATGCAGCACAGGTGGCAATTGTCAAGCAGATGACAGGCAGGAATCGTGCAGCTCAGCTGGCAATTGTCAAGCAGATGAGCAGACAGTAATCACGCAGCTCAGCAGGCCCTGATCACGTGACTGAGCATGCACTGTTCACGTGGCTGATCATACACTGATCACGTGACTGATCATGCACTGATCACGTGGCTATCATGCACTGATCACGTGACTGATCATGCACTGATCACGTAATTGTCATGCACTGATCACGTGGCTATCATGCACTGATCACGTGGCTGATCATGCACTGATCACGTGACTGATCATGCACTGATCACGTGGCTATCATGCACTGATCACGTGGCTGATCATGCACTGATCACGCAGCTATCATGCACTGATCACGTGACTGATCATGCACTGATCACGTGGCTGATCATGCACTGATCACGTGACTGATCATGCACTGATCACGTGACTGATCATGCACTGATCACGTGGCTATCATGCACTGATCACGTGGCTGATCATGCACTGATCACGCAGCTATCATGCACTGTCACGTGACTGATCATGCACTGATCACGTGGCTGATCATGCACTGATCACGTGACTGATCATGCACTGATCACGTGACTGATCATGCACTGATCACGTGGCTATCATGCACTGATCACGTGGCTGATCATGCACTGATCACGTGGCTGATCATGCACTGATCACGTGACTGATCATGCACTGATCACGTGACTGATCATGCACTGATCACGTGGCTATCATGCACTGATCACGTGGCTGATCATGCACTGATCACGTGACTGATCATGCACTGATCACGTGACTGATCATGCACTGATCACGTGGCTATCATGCACTGATCACGTGGCTGATCATGCACTGATCACGTGGCTATCATGCACTGATCACGTGGCTGATCATGCACTGATCACGTAGCTATCATGTACTGATCACGTGACTGATCATGCACTGATCACGTAACTGATCATGCACTGATCACGTGGCTGATCATGCACTGATCACGTGGCTGATCATGCACTGATCACGTGACTGATCATGCACTGATCACGTGACTGATCATGCACTGATCACGTGGCTATCATGCACTGATCACGTGGCTGATCATGCACTGATCACGTGCCTGATCATGCACTGATCACGTGGCTGATCATGCACTGATCACGTGATGATCATGCACTGATCACGTGGCTATCATGCACTGCACGTGGCTGATCATGCATGATCACGCAGCTACCATGTACTGGTCACATGACTGATCATGCACTGATCACGTGACTGATCATGCACTGATCACGTGGCTATCATGCACTACTCACGTGGCTGATCATGCAATGATCATGTAGCTACCATGTACAGGTCACGTGAATGATCATACACCCATCAGGTGACTGATCATGCACTGATCACGTGGCTATCATGCACTGATCACGTGACTGATCATGCACTGATCACGTCTATATCATGCACTGATCACATGACTGCCCATGCACTGATCACGTGGATGATCATACACTAATCATGTGACAGATCATGCACTGATCACGTGGCTGATCATGCACTGATACCGTGACTGAGCATGGACTGATCACATGACTATCATGTAGTGATCACGTGACTTAATGGCGCTGATCATGTGACTGATCATGCGCTGATCATGTTTGCTATCATACACTGATCATGTGCCTCTGGAGGCAATAAACAAAGAGCTGAGTAGGCACGAATCAAACAGTCAGCAGGCAATAATCATGGAACTCAGGTGTGAGGAATCATGCTGCTCAGCTGGCAATAATCAAGCAGCTGAGCAGGCAGGAATTACGCAGCACAGCTGGCAATTGTCAAGCAGATGACAGGCAGGAATCGTGCAGCTCAGCTGGCAATTGTCAAGCAGATGAGCAGACAGTAATCACGCAGCTCAGCAGGCCCTGATCACGTGACTGAGCATGCACTGTTCACGTGGCTGATCATACACTGATCACGTGATTGATCATGCACTGATCACTTGGATATCATGCACTGATCACGTGGCTGATCATACACTGTTCACGTGGCTGATCACACACTGATCACGTGACTATCATGCACTGATCACGTGGCATCATGCACTGATCACGTGGCTGATCATACACTGATCACGTGACTGATCATGCACTGATCACGTGGCTATCATGCACTGATCACGTGGCTGTCATGCAATGATCACGTAGCTACCATATACTGATCACGTGACTGATCATGCACTGATCACGTAAATGATCATGCACTGATCACGTGACTGATCATGCACTGATCACGTGACTGATCATGCACTGATCACGTGGCTATCATGCACTGCTCACGTGGCTGATCATGCAATGATCACGTAGCAACCATGTACTGGTCACGTGACTGATCATGCACTGATCACGTAATTGATCATGCACTGATCACGTGGCTGATCATGCACTGATCACGTGGCTGATCATGCACTGATCACGTGATATCATGCACTGATCACGTGGCTATCATGCACTGATCACGTGGCTATCATGCACTGATCACGTGGCTGATCACACATGATCACGTGACTGATCATGCACTGATCACGTGGCTATCATGCACTGATCACGTGGCTATCATGCACTGATCACGTGGCTGATCATGCAATGATCACGTAGCTATCATGCACTGGTCACGTGACTGATCATGCACTGATCACGAATTGATCATGCACTGATCACGTGGCTGATCATGCACTGATCACGTGGCTGATCACACACGATCACGTGACTGATCATGCACTGATCACGTGACTGATCATGCACTGATCACGTGGCTATCATGCACTGATCACGTGGATATCATGCACTGATCACGTGGCTGATCATGCACTGATCACGTGACTGATCATGCACTGATCACGTGACTGATCATGCACTGATCACGTGGCTGATCATGCACTGATCACGTGGCTATCATGCACTGATCACGTGACTGATCATGCACTGATCACGTGATTGATCATGCACTGATCACGTGGCTGATCATGCACTGATCACGTGACTGATCATGCACTGATCACGTGACTGATCATGCACTGATCACGTGACTGATCATGCACTGATCACGTGGCTGATCATGCACTGATCACGTAGCTATCATGCACTGATCACGTGACTGATCATGCACTGATCACGTGACTGATCATGCACTGATCACGTGGCTGATCATGCACTGATCACGTGACTGATCATGCACTGATCACGTGGCTATCATGCACTGATCACGTGGCTGATCATGCACTGATCACGTGGCTGATCATGCACTGATCACGTGGCTGATCATGCACTGATCACGTGATGATCATGCACTGATCACGTGGCTATCATGCACTGCTCACGTGGCTGATCATGCATGATCACGCAGCTACCATGTACTGGTCACATGACTGATCATGCACTGATCACGTGACTGATCATGCAGTGATCACGTGGCTATCATGCACTACTCACGTGGCTGATCATGCAATGATCATGTAGCTACCATGTACAGGTCACGTGAATGATCATACACCCATCAGGTGACTGATCATGCACTGATCACGTGGCTATCATGCACTGATCACGAGACTGATCATGCACTGATCACGTCTATATCATGCACTGATCACATGACTGCCCATGCACTGATCACGTGGATGATCATACACTAATCATGTGACAGATCATGCACTGATCACGTGGCTGATCATGCACTGATACCGTGACTGAGCATGGACTGATCACATGACTATCATGTAGTGATCACGTGACTTAATGGCGCTGATCATGTGACTGATCATGCGCTGATCATGTTTGCTATCATACACTGATCATGTGCCTCTGGAGGCAATAAACAAAGAGCTGAGTAGGCACGAATCAAACAGTCAGCAGGCAATAATCATGGAACTCAGGTGTGAGGAATCATGCTGCTCAGCTGGCAATAATCAAGCAGCTGAGCAGGCAGGAATTACGCAGCACAGCTGGCAATTGTCAAGCAGATGACAGGCAGGAATCGTGCAGCTCAGCTGGCAATTGTCAAGCAGATGAGCAGACAGTAATCACGCAGCTCAGCAGGCCCTGATCACGTGACTGAGCATGCACTGTTCACGTGGCTGATCATACACTGATCACGTGATTGATCATGCACTGATCACTTGGATATCATGCACTGATCACGTGGCTGATCATACACTGTTCACGTGGCTGATCATGCACTGATCACGTGACTGATCATGCACTGATCACGTGGCATCATGCACTGATCACGTGGCTGATCATGCACTGATCACGTGACTGATCATGCACTGATCACGTGGCT
Source organism: Bos javanicus (assembly GCF_032452875.1). NCBI lineage: Eukaryota > Metazoa > Chordata > Mammalia > Artiodactyla > Bovidae > Bos > Bos javanicus. The sequence goes on from NW_026893622.1 coordinate 442,238, forward strand.
ATCATGCACTGATCACGTGGCTGTCATGCACTGATCACGTAGCTTCCATATACTGATCACGTGACTGATCATGCACTGATCACGTAAATGATCATGCACTGATCACGTGACTGATCATGCACTGATCACGTGACTGATCATGCACTGATCACGTGGCTATCATGCACTGCTCACGTGGCTGATCATGCAATGATCACGTAGCAACCATGTACTGGTCACGTGACTGATCATGCACTGATCACGTAATTGATCATGCACTGATCACGTGGCTGATCATGCACTGATCACGTGGCTGATCATGCACTGATCACGTGGATGATCATGCACTGATCACGTGGCTATCATGCACTGATCACGTGGCTATCATGCACTGATCACGTGGCTGATCACACATGATCACATGACTGATCATGCACTGATCACGTGGCTATCATGCACTGATCACGTGGCTATCATGCACTGATCACGTGGCTGATCATGCAATGATCACGTAGCTACCATGTACTGGTCACGTGACTGATCATGCACTGATCACGTAATTGATCATGCACTGATCACGTGGCTGATCATGCACTGATCACGTGGCTGATCACACTGATCACGTGACTGATCATGCACTGATCACGTGACTGATCATGCACTGATCACGTGGCTATCATGCACTGATCACGTGGCTATCATGCACTGATCACGTGGCTGATCATGCACTGATCACGTGGCTGATCATGCACTGATCACGTGACTGATCATGCACTGATCACGTGGCATCATGCACTGATCACGTGGCTGATCATACACTGATCACGTGACTCATGCACTGATCACGTGGCTATCATGCACTGATCACGTGGCTGATCATGCAATGATCACGTAGCTACCATATACTGGTCACGTGACTGATCATGCACTGATCACGTAACTGATCATGCACTGATCACGTGACTGATCATGCACTGATCACGTGACTGATCATGCACTGATCACGTGGCTATCATGCACTGATCACGTGGCTGATCATGCACGATCACGTAGCAATCATGTACTGGTCACGTGACTGATCATGCACTGATCACGTAATTGATCATGCACTGATCACGTGGCTGATCATGCACTGATCACGTGACTGATCATGCACTGATCACGTGACTGATCATGCACTGATCACGTGGCTATCATGCACTGATCACGTGGCTATCATGCACTGATCACGTGACTGATCATGCACTGATCACGTGGCTATCATGCACTGATCACGTGGCTATCATGCACTGATATCATGCACTGTCACGTGGCTGATCATGCACTGATCACGTGACTGATCATGCACTGATCACGTGGCTATCATGCACTGATCACGTGGCTGATCATGCACTGATCACGTAGCTATCATGCACTGATCACGTGACTGATCATGCACTGATCACGTGGCTGATCATGCACTGATCACGTGACTGATCATGCACTGATCACGTGGCTGATCATGCACTGATCACGTGGCTGATCATGCACTGATCACGTGGCTGATCACACATGATCACGTGACTGATCATGCACTGATCACGTGGCTATCATGCACTGATCACGTGGCTATCATGCACTGATCATGCACTGATCACGTGGCTGATCATGCACTGATCACGTGACTGATCATGCACTGATCACGTGGCTATCATGCACTGATCACGTGGCTGATCATGCACTGATCACGTGCTATCATGCACTGATCACGTGACTGATCATGCACTGATCACGTGACTGATCATGCACTGATCACGTGGCTATCATGCACTGATCACGTGGCTGATCATGCACTGATCACGTAGCTACATGCACTGATCACGTGACTGATCATGCACTGATCACGTAATTGATCATGCACTGATCACGTGGCTGATCATGCACTGATCACGTGGCTGATCATGCACTGATCACGTGGCTGATCATGCACTGATCACGTGGCTGATCATGCACTGATCACGTGACTGATCATGCACTGATCACGTGGCTATCATGCACTGATCACGTGGCTGATCATGCACTGATCACGTGGCTACATGCACTGATCACGTGACTGATCATGCACTGATCACGTGACTGATCATGCACTGATCACGTGGCTGATCATGCACTGATCACGTGGCTATCATGCACTGATCACGTGGCTGATCATGCACTGATCACGTGATGATCATGCACTGATCACGTGACTGATCATGCACTGATCACGTGACTGATCATGCACTGATCACGTGGCTATCATGCACTGATCACGTGGCTGATCATGCACTGATCACGTGACTGATCATGCACTGATCACGTGGCTGATCATGCACTGATCACGTGGCTGATCATGCACTGATCACGTGTCTGATCATGCACTGATCACGTGGCTATCATGCACTGATCACGTGGCTGATCATGCATGATCACGCAGCTACCATGTACTGGTCACATGACTGATCATGCACTGATCACGTGACTGATCATGCACTGATCACGTGGCTATCATGCACTACTCACGTGGCTGATCATGCAATGATCATGTAGCTACCATGTACAGGTCACGTGAATGATCATACACCCATCAGGTGACTGATCATGCACTGATCACGTGGCTATCATGCACTGATCACGAGACTGATCATGCACTGATCACGTCTATATCATGCACTGATCACATGACTGCCCATGCACTGATCACGTGGATGATCATACACTAATCATGTGACAGATCATGCACTGATCACGTGGCTGATCATGCACTGATACCGTGACTGAGCATGGACTGATCACATGACTATCATGTAGTGATCACGTGACTTAATGGCGCTGATCATGTGACTGATCATGCGCTGATCATGTTTGCTATCATACACTGATCATGTGCCTCTGGAGGCAATAAACAAAGAGCTGAGTAGGCACGAATCAAACAGTCAGCAGGCAATAATCATGGAACTCAGCTGTGAGGAATCATGCTGCTCAGCTGGCAATAATCAAGCAGCTGAGCAGGCAGGAATTACGCAGCACAGCTGGCAATTGTCAAGCAGATGACAGGCAGGAATCGTGCAGCTCAGCTGGCAATTGTCAAGCAGATGAGCAGACAGTAATCACGCAGCTCAGCAGGCCCTGATCACGTGACTGAGCATGCACTGTTCACGTGGCTGATCATACACTGATCACGTGATTGATCATGCACTGATCACTTGGATATCATGCACTGATCACGTGGCTGATCATACACTGTTCACGTGTCTGACCATGCACTGATCACGTGGCTGATCATACACTGATCACGTAACTGATCATGCACTGATCACGTGGCTATCATGCACTGATCACGTGGCTGATCATGCACTGATCACGTGGCTACATGCACTGATCACGTGACTGATCATGCACTGATCACGTGGCTGATCATGCACTGATCACGTGACTGATCATGCACTGATCACGTGACTGATCATGCACTGATCACGTGGCTATCATGCACTGATCACGTGGCTGATCATGCACTGATCACGTGCCTGATCATGCACTGATCACATGACTGATCATGCACTGATCACGTGACTGATCATGCACTGATCACGTGGCTATCATGCACTACTCACGTGGCTGATCATGCAATGATCATGTAGCTACCATGTACTGGTCACGTGACTGATCATACACCCATCAGGTGACTGATCATGCACTGATCACGTGGCTGATCATGCACTGATCACGTGCCTGATCATGCACTGATCACGTGACTGATCATGCACTGATCACGTGGCTATCATGCACTGATCACGTGGCTGATCATGCACTGATCACGTGGCTGATCATGCACTGATACCGTGACTGAGCATGGACTGATCACATGACTATCATGTAGTGATCACGTGACTTAATGGCGCTGATCATGTGACTGATCATGCACTGATCATGTTTGCTATCATACACTGATCATGTGCCTCTGGAGGCAATAAACAAAGAGCTGAGTAGGCACGAATCAAACAGTCAGCAGGCAATAATCATGGAACTCAGGTGTGAGGAATCATGCTGCTCAGCTGGCAATAATCAAGCAGCTGAGCAGGCAGGAATTACGCAGCACAGCTGGCAATTGTCAAGCAGATGACAGGCAGGAATCGTGCAGCTCAGCTGGCAATTGTCAAGCAGATGAGCAGACAGTAATCACGCAGCTCAGCAGGCCCTGATCACGTGACTGAGCATGCACTGTTCACGTGGCTGATCATACACTGATCACGTGATGATCATGCACTGATCACGTGGCTATCATGCACTGATCACGTGGCTGATCATGCACTGATCACGTGGCTGATCACACACTGATCACGTGACTATCATGCACTGATCACGTGGCATCATGCACTGATCACGTGGCTGATCATACACTGATCACGTGACTGATCATGCACTGATCACGTGGCTATCATGCACTGATCACGTGGCTGTCATGCAATGATCACGTGGCTACCATATACTGGTCACGTGACTGATCATGCACTGATCACGTAAATGATCATGCACTGATCACGTGACTGATCATGCACTGATCACGTGACTGATCATGCACTGATCACGTGGCTATCATGCACTGCTCACGTGGCTGATCATGCACTGATCACGTAGCAACCATGTACTGGTCACGTGACTGATCATGCACTGATCACGTAATTGATCATGCACTGATCACGTGGCTCATCATGCACTGATCACGTGGCTGATCACACACTATCACGTGACTGATCATGCACTGATCACGTGACTGATCATGCACTGATCACGTGGCTATCATGCACTGATCACGTGGCTATCATGCACTGATCACGTGGCTGATCACACACGATCACGTGACTGATCATGCACTGATCACGTGACTGATCATGCACTGATCACGTGACTGATCATGCACTGATCACGTGGCTATCATGCACTGATCACGTGGCTGATCATGCACTGATCACGTAGCTATCATGCACTGATCACGTGACTGATCATGCACTGATCACGTGACTGATCATGCACTGATCACGTGACTGATCATGCACTGATCACGTGACTGATCATGCACTGATCACGTGGCTGATCATGCACTGATACCGTGACTGAGCATGGACTGATCACATGACTATCATGTAGTGATCACGTGACTTAATGGCGCTGATCATGTGACTGATCATGCGCTGATCATGTTTGCTATCATACACTGATCATGTGCCTCTGGAGGCAATAAACAAAGAGCTGAGTAGGCACGAATCATACAGTCAGCAGGCAATAATCATGGAACTCAGCTGTGAGGAATCATGCTGCTCAGCTGGCAATAATCAAGCAGCTGAGCAGGCAGGAATTACGCAGCACAGCTGGCAATTGTCAAGCAGATGACAGGCAGGAATCGTGCAGCTCAGCTGGCAATTGTCAAGCAGATGAGCAGACAGTAATCACGCAGCTCAGCAGGCCCTGATCACGTGACTGAGCATGCACTGTTCACGTGGCTGATCATACACTGATCACGTGATTGATCATGCACTGATCACGTGGATATCATGCACTGATCACGTGGCTGATCATACACTGTTCACGTGTCTGACCATGCACTGATCACGTGGCTGATCATGCACTGATCACGTAACTGATCATGCACTGATCACGTGGCTATCATGCACTGATCACGTGGCTGATCATGCACTGATCACGTGGCTATCATGCACTGATCACGTGACTGATCATGCACTGATCACGTAATTGATCATGCACTGATCACGTGACTGATCATGCACTGATCACGTGACTGATCATGCACTGATCACGTGGCTATCATGCACTGATCACGTGGCTGATCATGCAATGATCACGTAGCTACCATGTACTGATCACGTGACTGATCATGCACTGATCACGTAATTGATCATGCACTGATCACGTGGCTGATCATGCACTGATCACGTGACTGATCATGCACTGATCACGTGGCTATCATGCACTGATCACGTGGCTGATCATGCAATGATCACGTAGCTACCATGTACTGGTCACGTGACTGATCATGCACTGATCACGTGACTGATCATGCACTGATCACGTGACTGATCATGCACTGATCACGTGGCTGATCATGCACTGATCACGTGACTGATCATGCACTGATCACGTGGCTGATCATGCACTGATCACGTGGCTATCATGCACTGATCACGTGGCTGATCATGCACTGATCACGTAGCTACATGCACTGGTCACATGACTGATCATGCACTGATCACGTAACTGATCATGCACTGATCACGTGGCTTATCATGCATGATCATGTGACTGATCATGTGCTGATCATGTTTGGTGTCATACACTGATCATGTGCCTCTGGAGGCAATGAACAAAGAGCTGAGTAGGCAGGAATCAGTAGGCAATAATCATGGAACTCAGCTCTGAGAAATCATGCTGCTCAGCTGGCAATAATCAAGTAGATGAGCAGGCAGGAATTATGCAGCACAGCTGGCAATTGTCAAGCAGATGACAGGCAGGAATCGTGCAGCTCAGCTGGCAATTGTCAAGCAGATGAGCAGACAGTAATCACGCAGCTCAGCAGGCCCTGATCACGTGACTGAGCATGCACTGTTCACGTGGCTGATCATACACTGATCACGTGACTGATCATGCACTGATCACGTGGCTATCATGCACTGATCACGTGGCTGATCATGCACTGATCACGTGACTGATCATGCACTGATCACGTGGCTATCATGCACTGATCACGTGGCTGATCATGCACTGATCACGGGACTGATCATGCACTGATCACGGGCTATCATGCACTGACACATGACTGATCATGCACTGATCACGTGACTGATCATGCACTGATCACGTGGCTGATCATGCACTGATCACGTGGCTGATCATGCACTGATCACGTGGCTGATCATGCACTGATCACGTGGCTGATCATGCACTGATCACGTGACTGATCATGCACTGATCACGTGGCTATCATGCACTGATCACGTGGCTGATCATGCACTGATCACGTGACTGATCATGCACTGATCACGTGACTGATCATGCACTGATCACGTGACTGATCATGCACTGATCACGTGGCTATCATGCACTGATCACGTGGCTATCATGCACTGATCACGTGGCTGATCACACATGATCACGTGACTGATCATGCACTGATCACGTGGCTATCATGCACTGATCACGTGGCTATCATGCACTGATCACGTGGCTGATCATGCACTGATCACGTGACTGATCATGCACTGATCACGTGGCTGATCATGCACTGATCACGTGACTGATCATGCACTGATCACGTGACTGATCATGCACTGATCACGTGGCTATCATGCACTGATCACGTGGCTGATCATGCACTGATCACGCAGGTACCATGCACTGATCACATGACTGATCATGCACTGATCACGTGGCTGATCATGCACTGATCACGTGGCTGATCATGCACTGATACCGTGACTGAGCATGGACTGATCACATGACTATCATGTAGTGATCACGTGACTTAATGGCGCTGATCATGTGACTGATCATGCGCTGATCATGTTTGCTATCATACACTGATCATGTGCCTCTGGAGGCAATAAACAAAGAGCTGAGTAGGCACGAATCAAACAGTCAGCAGGCAATAATCATGGAACTCAGGTGTGAGGAATCATGCTGCTCAGCTGGCAATAATCAAGCAGCTGAGCAGGCAGGAATTACGCAGCACAGCTGGCAATTGTCAAGCAGATGACAGGCAGGAATCGTGCAGCTCAGCTGGCAATTGTCAAGCAGATGAGCAGACAGTAATCACGCAGCTCAGCAGGCCCTGATCACGTGACTGAGCATGCACTGTTCACGTGGCTGATCATACACTGATCACGTGATTGATCATGCACTGATCACTTGGATATCATGCACTGATCACGTGGCTGATCATACACTGTTCACGTGTCTGACCATGCACTGATCACGTGGCTGATCATACACTGCTCACGTAACTGATCATGCACTGATCACGTGGCTATCATGCACTGATCACGTGGCTGAACATGCACTGTTCACGTGGCTGATCACACACTGTCACGTGACATATCATGCACTGATCACGTGGCACTCATGCACTGATCACGTGGCTGATCATACTCTGCTCACGTAACTGATCATGCACACATCACGTGGCTATCATGCACTGCTCACGTGGCTCGTCATGGAATGATCACGTAGCTACCATATACTGGTCACGTGACTGATCATGCACTGATCACGTAATGATCATGCACTGATCACGTGACTGATCATGTACTGATCACGTGACTGATCATGCACTGATCACGTGGCTATCATGCACTGCTCACGTGGCTGATCATGCACTGATCACGTGACTGATCATGCACTGATCACGTGGATATCATGCACTGATCACGTGGCTGATCATGCACTGATCACGTGGCTGATCATGCACTGATCACGTGGCTGATCATGCACTGATCACGTGACTGATCATGCACTGATCACGTGGCTATCATGCACTGATCACGTGGCTGATCATGCACTGATCACGTGGCTGATCATGCACTGATCACGTGACTGATCATGCACTGATCACGTGGCTGATCATGCACTGATCACGTGGCTGATCATGCACTGATCACGTGACTGATCATGCACTGATCACGTGGAATCATGCACTGATCACGTGGCTGATCATGCACTGATCACGCAGCTACCATGCACTGATCACATGACTGATCATGCACTGATCACATGACTGATCATGCACTGATCACGTGGCTTATCATGCACTGATCATGTGACTGATCATGTGCTGATCATGTTTGGTATCATACACTGATCATGTGCCTCTGGAGGCAATGAACAAAGAGCTGAGTAGGCACGAATCAGTCAGCAGGCAATAATCATGGAACTCAGCTCTGAGAAATCATGCTGCTCAGCTGGCAATAATCAAGCAGATGAGCAGGCAGGAATTATGCAGCACAGGTGGCAATTGTCAAGCAGATGACAGGCAGGAATCGTGCAGCTCAGCTGGCAATTGTCAAGCAGATGAGCAGACAGTAATCACGCAGCTCAGCAGGCCCTGATCACGTGACTGAGCATGCACTGTTCACGTGGCTGATCATACACTGATCACGTGACTGATCATGCACTGATCACGTGACTGTCATGCACTGATCACGTGGCTATCATGCACTGATCACGTGGCTGATCATGCACTGATCACGTGACTGATCATGCACTGATCACGTAGCTATCATGCACTGATCACGTGGCTGATCATGCACTGATCACGTGGACTGATCATGCACTGATCACAGTGCTATCATGCACTGATACATGACTGACATGCACTGATCACGTGATGATCATGCACTGATCACGTGACTGATCATGCACTGATCACGTGACTGATCATGCACTGATCACGTGGCTGATCATGCACTGATCACGTGGCTATCATGCACTGATCACGTGGCTGATCATGCAATGATCACGTAGCTACCATGTACTGGTCACGTGACTGATCATGCACTGATCACGTAATTGATCATGCACTGATCACGTGGCTGATCATGCACTGATCACGTGGCTGATCATGCACTGATCACGTGGCTGATCATGCACTGATCACGTGGCTATCATGCACTGATCACGTGGCTGATCATACTGATCACGTGGCTGTCATGCACTGATCACGTGGCTGATCATGCACTGATCACGTAGCTATCATGCACTGATCACGTGACTGATCATGCACTGATCACGTGACTGATCATGCACTGATCACGTGGCTGATCATGCACTGATCACGTGGCTGATCATGCACTGATCACGTGGCTGATCATGCACTGATCACGTGGCTGATCATGCACTGATCACGTGACTGATCATGCACTGATCACGTGGCTATCATGCACTGATCACGTGGCTGATCATGCACTGATCACGTGACTGATCATGCACTGATCACGTGACTGATCATGCACTGATCACGTGACTGATCATGCACTGATCACGTGGCTATCATGCACTGATCACGTGGCTATCATGCACTGATCACGTGGCTGATCACACATGATCACGTGACTGATCATGCACTGATCACGTGGCTATCATGCACTGATCACGTGGCTATCATGCACTGATCACGTGGCTGATCATGCACTGATCACGTGACTGATCATGCACTGATCACGTGGCTGATCATGCACTGATCACGTGGCTGATCATGCACTGATCACGTGACTGATCATGCACTGATCACGTGGCTATCATGCACTGATCACGTGACTGATCATGCACTGATCACGTAATTGATCATGCACTGATCACGTGACTGATCATGCACTGATCACGTGACTGATCATGCACTGATCACGTGGCTATCATGCACTGATCACGTGGCTGATCATGCACTGATCACGCAGCTGCCATGCACTGATCACGTGACTGATCATGCACTGATCACGTAATTGATCATGCACTGATCACGTGGCTGATCATGCACTGATCACGTGACTGATCATGCACTGATCACGTGACTGATCATGCACTGATCACGTGGCTATCATGCACTGATCACGTGGCTGATCATGCACTGATCACGTAGCTACCATGTACTGATCACGTGACTGATCATGCACTGATCACGTAATTGATCATGCACTGATCACGTGGCTGATCATGCACTGATCACGTGGCTGATCATGCACTGATCACGTGACTGATCATGCACTGATCACGTGGCTATCATGCACTGATCACGTGGCTGATCATGCACTGATCACGTGACTGATCATGCACTGATCACGTGGCTGATCATGCACTGATCACGTGACTGATCATGCACTGATCACGTGGCTATCATGCACTGATCACGTGGCTATCATGCACTGATCACGTGACTGATCATGCACTGATCACGTGACTGATCATGCACTGATCACGTGGCTATCATGCACTGATCACGTGGCTGATCATGCAATGATCATGTAGCTACCATGTACTGGTCACGTGACTGATCATACACCCATCAGGTGACTGATCATGCACTGATCACGTGGCTATCATGCACTGATCACGTGGCTGATCATGCACTGATCACGTGCCTGATCATGCACTGATCACGTGACTGATCATGCACTGATCACGTGGCTGATCATGCACTGATCACGTGGCTGATCATGCACTGATCACGTGGCTGATCATGCACTGATACCGTGACTGAGCATGGACTGATCACATGACTATCATGTAGTGATCACGTGACTTAATGGCGCTGATCATGTGACTGATCATGCGCTGATCATGTTTGCTATCATACACTGATCATGTGCCTCTGGAGGCAATAAACAAAGAGCTGAGTAGGCACGAATCAAACAGTCAGCAGGCAATAATCATGGAACTCAGCTGTGAGGAATCATGCTGCTCAGCTGGCAATAATCAAGCAGCTGAGCAGGCAGGAATTACGCAGCACAGCTGGCAATTGTCAAGCAGATGACAGGCAGGAATCGTGCAGCTCAGCTGGCAATTGTCAAGCAGATGAGCAGACAGTAATCACGCAGCTCAGCAGGCCCTGATCACGTGACTGAGCATGCACTGTTCACGTGGCTGATCATACACTGATCACGTGATTGATCATGCACTGATCACTTGGATATCATGCACTGATCACGTGGCTGATCATACACTGTTCACGTGTCTGACCATGCACTGATCACGTGGCTGATCATACACTGCTCACGTAACTGATCATGCACTGATCACGTGGCTGATCATGCACTGATCACGTGGCTGATCATGCACTGATCACGTGGCTGATCATGCACTGATCACGTGACTATCATGCACTGATCACGTGGCTGATCATGCACTGATCACGGGACTGATCATGCACTGATCACGAGGTATCATGCACTGATCACGTGACTGATCATGCACTGATCACGTGGCTGATCATGCACTGATCACGTGACTGATCATGCACTGATCACGTGGCTGATCATGCACTGATCACGTGACTGATCATGCACTGATCACGTGGCTGATCATGCACTGATCACGTGGCTGATCATGCACTGATCACGTGACTGATCATGCACTGATCACGTGGCACTCATGCACTGATCACGTGGCTGATCATGCACTGATCACGTGACTGATCATGCACTGATCACGTGGCTATCATGCACTGATCACGTGGCTGATCATGCACTGATCACGTGGCTATCATGCACTGGTCACGTGACTGATCATGCACTGATCACGTGACTGATCATGCACTGATCACGTGGCTGATCATGCACTGATCACGTGACTGATCATGCACTGATCACGTAGCTATCATGCACTGATCACGTGACTGATCATGCACTGATCACGTGGCTGATCATGCACTGATCACGTGGCTGATCATGCACTGATCACGTGACTGATCATGCACTGATCACGTGGCTGTCATGCACTGATCACGTGGCTATCATGCACTGATCACGTGGCTGATCATGCACTGATCACGTGACTGATCATGCACTGATCACGTGGCTGATCATGCACTGATCACGTGACTGATCATGCACTGATCACGTGGCTGATCATGCACTGATCACGTGACTGATCATGCACTGATCACGTGGCTATCATGCACTGATCACGTGGCTATCATGCACTGATCACGTGGCTGATCATGCACTGATCACGTAGCTATCATGCACTGATCACGTGACTGATCATGCACTGATCACGTAACTGATCATGCACTGATCACGTGGCTGATCATGCACTGATCACGTGGCTATCATGCACTGATCACGTGGCTGATCATGCACTGATCACGCAGCTATCATGCACTGATCACGTATGTGATCATGCACTGATCACGTGGCTGATCATGCACTGATCACGTGACTGATCATGCACTGATCACGTGGCTATCATGCACTGATCACGTGGCTGATCATGCACTGATCACGCAGCTATCATGCACTGATCACGTGACTGATCATGCACTGATCACGTGACTGATCATGCACTGATCACGTGGCTGATCATGCACTGATCACGTGCTGATCATGCACTGATCACGTGGCTATCATGCACTGATCACGTGGCTGATCATGCACTGATCACTGCCTGATCATGCACTGATCACGTGACTGATCATGCACTGATCACGTGGCTATCATGCACTGATCACGTGGCTGATCATGCACTGATCACGTGGCTGATCATGCACTGATCACGTGGCTATCATGCACTGATCACGTGGCTGATCATGCACTGATCACGTGACTGATCATGCACTGATCACGTGACTGATCATGCACTGATCACGTGACTGATCATGCACTGATCAGTGACTATCATGCACTGATCACGTGGCTGATCATGCACTGATCACGTGACTGATCATGCACTGATCACTGGCTATCATGCACTGATCACGTGGCTATCATGCACTGATCACGTGGCTGATCATGCACTGATCACGTGACTGATCATGCACTGATCACGTCTGATCATGCACTGATCACGTGACTGATCATGCACTGATCACGTGGCTGATCATACACTGATCACGTGACTGATCATGCACTGATCACGTGGCTATCATGCACTGATCACGTGGCTGATCATGCAATGATCACGTAGCTACCATATACTGATCACGTGACTGATCATGCACTGATCACGTAAATGATCATGCACTGATCACGTGACTGATCATGCACTGATCACGTGACTGATCATGCACTGATCACGTGGCTATCATGCACTGCTCACGTGGCTGATCATGCAATGATCACGTAGCAACCATGTACTGGTCACGTGACTGATCATGCACTGATCACGTAATTGATCATGCACTGATCACGTGACTGATCATGCACTGATCACGTGGCTGATCATGCACTGATCACGTGACTGATCATGCACTGATCACGTGGCTATCATGCACTGATCACGTGGCTATCATGCACTGATCACGTGGCTGATCACACTGATCACGTGACTGATCATGCACTGATCACGTGGCTGATCATGCACTGATCACGTGGCTGATCATGCACTGATCACGTGGCTATCATGCACTGATCACGTGGCTGATCATGCACTGATCACGCAGCTATCATGCACTGATCACGTGACTGATCATGCACTGATCACGTGGCTGATCATGCACTGATCACGTGGCTGATCATGCACTGATCACGTGGCTATCATGCACTGATCACGTGGCTGATCATGCACTGATCACGCAGCTATCATGCACTGATCACGTGACTGATCATGCACTGATCACGTGGCTGATCATGCACTGATCACGTGACTGATCATGCACTGATCACGTGACTGATCATGCACTGATCACGTGGCTATCATGCACTGATCACGTGGCTGATCATGCACTGATCACGCAGCTATCATGCACTGATCACGTGACTGATCATGCACTGATCACGTGACTGATCATGCACTGATCACGTGGCTGATCATGCACTGATCACGTGACTGATCATGCACTGATCACGTGACTGATCATGCACTGATCACGTGGCTATCATGCACTGATCACGTGGCTGATCATGCACTGATCACGTGCCTGATCATGCACTGATCACGTGACTGATCATGCACTGATCACGTGACTGATCATGCACTGATCACGTGGCTATCATGCACTGATCACGTGGCTGATCATGCAATGATCATGTAGCTACCATGCACTGATCACGTGACTGATCATGCACTGATCACGTGACTGATCATGCACTGATCACGTGGCTATCATGCACTGATCACGTGGCTGATCATGCACTGATCACGTGCCTGTCATGCACTGATCACGTGACTGATCATGCACTGATCACGTGGCAATCATGCACTGATCACGTGACTGATCATGCACTGATCACGTGGCTATCATGCACTGATCACGTGGCTCTCATGCACTGATCACGTGACTGATCATGCACTGATCACGTGATTGTCATGCACTGATCACGTGGCTATCATGCACTGATCACGTGGCTGATCATGCACTGATCACGTAGCTATCATGCACTGATCACGTGGCTGATCATGCACTGATCACGGGACTGATCATGCACTGATCACAGCTATCATGCACTGATCACGTGACTGATCATGCACTGATCACGTGGCTGATCATGCACTGATCACGTGACTGATCATGCACTGATCACGTGACTGATCATGCACTGATCACGTGGCTGATCATGCACTGATCACGTGACTGATCATGCACTGATCACGTGGCTGATCATGCACTGATCACGTGGCTGATCATGCACTGATCACGTGACTGATCATGCACTGATCACGTGGCTATCATGCACTGATCACGTGGCTGATCATGCACTGATCACGTAGCTACCATGCACTGATCACGTGACTGATCATGCACTGATCACGTAACTGATCATGCACTGATCACGTGACTGATCATGCACTGATCACGTGACTGATCATGCACTGATCACGTGGCTATCATGCACTGATCACGTGGCTGATCATGCACTGATCACGTAGCAACCATGTACTGATCACGTGACTGATCATGCACTGATCACGTGGCTGATCATGCACTGATCACGTGGCTATCATGCACTGATCACGTGGCTGATCATGCACTGATCACGTGGCTGATCATGCACTGATCACGTGACTGATCATGCACTGATCACGTGGCTGATCATGCACTGATCACGTAGCTATCATGCACTGGTCACGTGACTGATCATGCACTGATCACGTGGCTGATCATGCACTGATCACGTGGCTGATCATGCACTGATCACGTGACTGATCATGCACTGATCACGTGACTGATCATGCACTGATCACGTGGCTATCATGCACTGATCACGTGGCTGATCATGCACTGATCACGCAGCTATCATGCACTGATCACGTGACTGATCATGCACTGATCACGTGGCTATCATGCACTGATCACGTGGCTGATCATGCAATGACCACGAGCTACCATGCACTGATCACGTGACTGATCATGCACTGATCAGTAATTGATCATGCACTGATCACGTGACTGATCATGCACTGATCACGTGACTGATCATGCACAGATCACGTGACTGATCATGCACTGATCACGTGGCTATCATGCACTGCTCACGTGGCTGATCATGCACTAATCACGCAGCTACCATGCACTGATCACATGACTGATCATGCACTGATCACATAATTGATCATGCACTGATCACCTGGCTTATCATGCACTGATCATGTGACTGATCATGCGCTGATCATGTTTGGTGTCACACACTGATCATGTGCCTCTGGAGGCAATGAACATAGAGCTGAGTAGGCACGAATCAGTCAGCAGGCTATAATCATGGAACTCACCTCTGAGAAATCATGCTGCTCAGCTGGCAATAATCAAGTAGATGAGCAGGCAGGAATTATGCAGCACAGGTGGCAATTGTCAAGGAGATGACAGGCAGGAATCGTGCAGCTCAGCTGGAAATTGTCAAGCAGATGAGCAGACAGTAATCACACAGCTCAGCAGGCCCTGATCACGTGACTGAGCATGCACTGTTCACGTGGCTGATCATGCACTGATCACGTGACTGATCATGCACTGATCACGTGGCTATCATGCTCTGATCACGTGGCTGATCATGCACTGATCACGTGCTACCATGCACTGATCACGTGACTGATCATGCACTGATCACGTAATTGATCCTGCACTGATCACGTGGCTCATCACGCACTGATCACGTGGCTGATCACACAGTATCACGTGACTGATCATGCACTGATCACGTGGCTATCATGCACTGATCACGTGGCTATCATGCACTGATCACGTGGCTGATCATGCACTGATCACGTGGCTGATCATGCACTGATCACGTGACTGATCTTGCACTGATCACGTGGCTGATCATGCAATGATCACGCAGCTACCATGTACTGGTCACATGACTGATTATGCACTGATCACGTAATTGATCATGCACTGATCACCTGGCTTACCATGCATTGATTATGTGATTCATCATGTGCTGATCATGTTTCTGTCATACACTGATCATGTGCCTCTGGATGCAATGAACAAAGAGCTGAGTAGGCAGGAATCAGTAGGCAATAATCATGGAACTCAGCTCTGAGAAATCATGCTGCTCAGCTGGCAATAATCAAGTAGATGAGCAGGCAGGAATTGTGCAGCACAGGTGGCAATTGTCAAGGAGATGACAGGCAGGAATCGTGCAGCTCAGCTGGCAATTGTCAAGCACATGAGCAGACAGTAATCACGCAGCTCAGCAGGCCCTGATCACGTGACTGAGCATGCACTGTTCACGTGGCTGATCACACACTGATCACGTGACTGATCATGCACTGATCACGTGACTGATCATGCACTGATCACGTGGCTATCATGCACTGATCACGTGGCTGATCATGCACTGATCACGGGACTGATCATGCACTGATCACGGGCTATCATGCACTGATACATGACTGATCATGCACTGATCACGTGGCTGATCATGCACTGATCACGTGGCTATCATGCACTGATCACGTGGCTGATCATGCATGATCACGCAGCTACCATGCACTGGTCACATGACTGATCATGCACTGATCACGTGACTGATCATGCACTGATCACGTGGCTATCATGCACTACTCACGTGGCTGATCATGCAATGATCATGTAGCTACCATGTACAGGTCACGTGAATGATCATACACTGATCAGGTGACTGATCATGCACTGATCACGTGGCTATCATGCACTGATCACGTGACTGATCATGCACTGATCACGTGGATGATCATACACTGATCATGTGACAGATCATGCACTGATCACGTGGCTGATCATGCACTGATACCGTGACTGAGCATGGACTGATCACATGACTATCATGTAGTGATCACGTGACTTAATGGCGCTGATCATGTGACTGATCATGCGCTGATCATGTTTGCTATCATACACTGATCATGTGCCTCTGGAGGCAATAAACAAAGAGCTGAGTAGGCACGAATCAAACAGTCAGCAGGCAATAATCATGGAACTCAGCTGTGAGGAATCATGCTGCTCAGCTGGCAATAATCAAGCAGCTGAGCAGGCAGGAATTACGCAGCACAGCTGGCAATTGTCAAGCAGATGACAGGCAGGAATCGTGCAGCTCAGCTGGCAATTGTCAAGCAGATGAGCAGACAGTAATCACGCAGCTCAGCAGGCCCTGATCACGTGACTGAGCATGCACTGTTCACGTGGCTGATCATGCACTGATCACGTGACTGATCATGCACTGATCACGTGGCTATCATGCACTGATCACGTGGCTGATCATGCACTGATCACGTAGCTACCATGCACTGATCACGTGACTGATCATGCACTGATCACGTAACTGATCATGCACTGATCACGTGGCTGATCATGCACTGATCACGTGGCTGATCACACACTGATCACGTGACTGATCATGCACTGATCACGTGGCTATCATGCACTGATCACGTGGCTATCATGCACTGATCACGTGGCTGATCATGCACTGATCACGTGACTGATCATGCACTGATCACGTGGCTGATCATGCACTGATCACGCAGCTATCATGCACTGATCACGTGACTGATCATGCACTGATCACGTAACTGATCATGCACTGATCACGTGGCTTATCATGCACTGATCATGTGACTGATCATGCTGATCATGTTTCTGTCATACACTGATCATGTGCCTCTGGATGCAATAACAAAGAGCTGAGTAGGCAGGAATCAGTAGGCAATAATCATGGAACTCAGCTCTGAGAAATCATGCTGCTCAGCTGGCAATAATCAAGTAGATGAGCAGGCAGGAATTATGCAGCACAGGTGGCAATTGTCAAGCAGATGACAGGCAGGAATCGTGCAGCTCAGCTGGCAATTGTCAAGCAGATGAGCAGACAGTAATCACGCAGCTCAGCAGGCCCTGATCACGTGACTGAGCATGCACTGTTCACGTGGCTGATCATACACTGATCACGTGACTGATCATGCACTGATCACGTGACTGATCATGCACTGATCACGTGGCTATCATGCACTGATCACGTGGCTGATCATGCACTGATCACGTGGCTATCATGCACTGATCACGTGACTGATCATGCACTGATCACGTGGCTGATCATGCACTGATCACGTGGCTGATCATGCACTGATCACGTGGCTATCATGCACTGATCACGTGACTGATCATGCACTGATCACGTGATTGATCATGCACTGATCACGTGGCTGATCATGCACTGATCACGTGACTGATCATGCACTGATCACGTGACTGATCATGCACTGATCACGTGGCTATCATGCACTGATCACGGCTGATCATGCACTGATCACGTAGCTACCATGCACTGTCACGTGGCTGATCATGCACTGATCACGTGACTGATCATGCACTGATCACGTGGCTATCATGCACTGATCACGTGGCTGATCATGCACTGATCACGTAGCTATCATGCACTGGTCACGTGACTGATCATGCACTGATCACGTGGCTGATCATGCACTGATCACGTGACTGATCATGCACTGATCACGTGACTGATCATGCACTGATCACGTGGCTATCATGCACTGATCACGTGGCTGATCATGCACTGATCACGTAGCTACCATGCACTGATCACGTGACTGATCATGCACTGATCACGTAATTGATCATGCACTGATCACGTGGCTGATCATGCACTGATCACGTGACTGATCTCACACTGATCACGTGACTGATCATGCACTGATCACGTGGCTATCATGCACTGATCACGTGGCTGATCATGCACTGATCACGTGACTGATCATGCACTGATCACGTGACTGATCATGCACTGATCACGTGGCTATCATGCACTGATCACGTGGCTGATCATGCACTGATCACGTGACTGATCATGCACTGATCACGTGACTGATCATGCACTGATCACGTGGCTGATCATGCACTGATCACGTGACTGATCATGCACTGATCACGTGGCTGATCATGCACTGATCACGTGACTGATCATGCACTGATCACGTGGCTATCATGCACTGATCACGTGGCTGATCATGCACTGATCACGTGACTGATCATGCACTGATCACGTGGCTATCATGCACTACTCACGTGGCTGATCATGCAATGATCATGTAGCTACCATGTACAGGTCACGTGAATGATCATACACCCATCAGGTGACTGATCATGCACTGATCACGTGGCTATCATGCACTGATCACGAGACTGATCATGCACTGATCACGTCTATATCATGCACTGATCACATGACTGCCCATGCACTGATCACGTGGATGATCATACACTAATCATGTGACAGATCATGCACTGATCACGTGGCTGATCATGCACTGATACCGTGACTGAGCATGGACTGATCACATGACTATCATGTAGTGATCACGTGACTTAATGGCGCTGATCATGTGACTGATCATGCGCTGATCATGTTTGCTATCATACACTGATCATGTGCCTCTGGAGGCAATAAACAAAGAGCTGAGTAGGCACGAATCAAACAGTCAGCAGGCAATAATCATGGAACTCAGCTGTGAGGAATCATGCTGCTCAGCTGGCAATAATCAAGCAGCTGAGCAGGCAGGAATTACGCAGCACAGCTGGCAATTGTCAAGCAGATGACAGGCAGGAATCGTGCAGCTCAGCTGGCAATTGTCAAGCAGATGAGCAGACAGTAATCACGCAGCTCAGCAGGCCCTGATCACGTGACTGAGCATGCACTGTTCACGTGGCTGATCATACACTGATCACGTGATTGATCATGCACTGATCACTTGGATATCATGCACTGATCACGTGGCTGATCATACACTGTTCACGTGTCTGACCATGCACTGATCACGTGGCTGATCATACACTGCTCACGTAACTGATCATGCACTGATCACGTGGCTATCATGCACTGATCACGTGGCTGAACATGCACTGTTCACGTGGCTGATCACACACCTGTCACGTGACATATCATGCACTGATCACGTGGCACTCATGCACTGATCACGTGGCTGATCATACTCTGCTCACGTAACTCATCATGCACACATCACGTGGCTATCATGCACTGCTCACGTGGCTCGTCATGGAATGATCACGTAGCTACCATATACTGGTCACGTGACTGATCATGCACAGATCACGTAAATGATCATGCACTGTTCACGTGACTGATCATGTACTGATCACGTGACTGATCATGCACTGATCACGTGGCTATCATGCTCTGCTCACGTGGCTGATCATGCAACGATCACGTAGCAACCATGTACTGGTCACGTGACTGATCATGCACTGATCACGTAATTGATCCTGCACTGATCACGTGGCTCATCATGCACTGATCGTGGCTGATCACACACGTATCACGTGACTGATCATGCACTGATCACGTGACTATCATGCACTGATCACGTGGCTATCATGCACTGATCACGTGGATATCATGCACTGATCACGTGGCTGATCACACACGTATCACGTGACTGATCATGCACTGATCACGTGGCTATCATGCACTGATCACGTGGCTATCATGCACTGATATCATGCACTGATCACGTGGCTGATCACACACGATCACGTGACTGATCATGCACTGATCACGTGGCTGATCATGCACTGATCACGTGACTGATCATGCACTGATCACGTGACTGATCATGCACTGATCACGTGGCTGATCATGCACTGATCACGTGACTGATCATGCACTGATCACGTGACTGATCATGCACTGATCACGTGACTGATCATGCACTGATCACGTGACTGATCATGCACTGATCACGTGGCTGATCATGCACTGATCACGTGACTGATCATGCACTGATCACGTGACTGATCATGCACTGATCAGTGGCTATCATGCACTGATCACGTGGCTGATCATGCACTGATCACGTGACTGATCATGCACTGATCACTGGCTATCATGCACTGATCACGTGGCTATCATGCACTGATCACGTGGCTGATCATGCACTGATCACGTGACTGATCATGCACTGATCACGTCTATATCATGCACTGATCACATGACTGATCATGCACTGATCACGTGGATGATCATACACTGATCACGTGACTGATCATGCACTGATCACGTGGCTATCATGCACTGATCACGTGGCTGATCATGCACTGATCACGTAGCTACCATGCACTGATCACGTGACTGATCATGCACTGATCACGTAATTGATCATGCACTGATCACGTGACTGATCATGCACTGATCACGTGACTGATCATGCACTGATCACGTGACTGATCATGCACTGATCACGTGGCTATCATGCACTGATCACGTGGCTGATCATGCACTGATCACGTGCTACCATGCACTGATCACGTGACTGATCATGCACTGATCACGTGGCTGATCATGCACTGATCACGTGGCTGATCATGCACTGATCACGTGACTGATCATGCACTGATCACGTGACTGATCATGCACTGATCACGTGGCTATCATGCACTGATCACGTGGCTGATCATGCACTGATCACGTGCCTGATCATGCACTGATCACATGGCTGATCATGCACTGATCACGTGACTGATCATGCACTGATCACGTGGCTATCATGCACTACTCACGTGGCTGATCATGCAATGATCATGTAGCTACCATGTACTGGTCACGTGACTGATCATGCACTGATCACGTGACTGATCATGCACTGATCACGTGCCTGATCATGCACTGATCACGTGACTGATCATGCACTGATCACGTAGCTATCATGCACTGATCACTGGCTGATCATGCACTGATCACGTGGCTGATCATGCACTGATACCGTGACTGAGCATGGACTGATCACATGACTATCATGTAGTGATCACGTGACTTAATGGCACTGATCATGTGACTGATCATGCACTGATCATGTTTGCTATCATACACTGATCATGTGCCTCTGGAGGCAATAAACAAAGAGCTGAGTAGGCACGAATCAAACAGTCAGCAGGCACTAATCATGGAACTCAGCTGTGAGGAATCATGCTGCTCAGCTGGCAATAATCAAGCAGCTGAGCAGGCAGGAATTACGCAGCACAGCTGGCAATTGTCAAGCAGATGACAGGCAGGAATCGTGCAGCTCAGCTGGCAATTGTCAAGCAGATGAGCAGACAGTAATCACGCAGCTCAGCAGGCCCTGATCACGTGACTGAGCATGCACTGTTCACGTGAATCATGCTGCTCAGCTGGCAATAATCAAGCAGCTGATCAGGCAGGAATTACACAGCACAGCTGGCAATTGTCAAGCAGATGACAGGCAGGAATCGTGCAGCTCAGCTGGCAATTGTCAAGCAGATGAGCAGACAGTAATCACGCAGCTCAGCAGGCCCTGATCACGTGACTGAGCATGCACTGTTCACGTGGCTGATCATACACTGATCACGTGATTGATCATGCACTGATCACGTGGATATCATGCACTGATCACGTGGCTGATCATACACTGTTCACGTGTCTGACCATGCACTGATCACGTGGCTGATCATACACTGCTCACGTAACTGATCATGCACTGATCACGTGGCTATCATGCACTGATCACGTGGCTGATCATGCACTGATCACGTGGCTGATCACACACTGTCACGTGACATATCATGCACTGATCACGTGGCACTCATGCACTGATCACGTGGCTGATCATACACTGATCACGTGACTGATCATGCACTGATCACGTGGCTATCATGCACTGCTCACGTGGCTGTCATGGAATGATCATGAGCTACCATATACTGGTCACGTGACTGATCATGCACTGATCACGTAAATGATCATGCACTGATCACGTGACTGATCATGCACTGATCACGTGACTGATCATGCACTGATCACGTGGCTATCATGCACTGATCACGTGGCTGATCATGCAATGATCACGTAGCTACCATGTACTGGTCACGTGACTGATCATGCACTGATCACGTGGCTGATCATGCACTGATCACGTGACTGATCATGCACTGATCACGTGGCTGATCATGCACTGATCACGTGACTGATCATGCACTGATCACGTGGCTGATCATGCACTGATCACGTGGCTATCATGCACTGATCACGTGACTGATCATGCACTGATCACGTGGCTGATCATGCACTGATCACGTGGCTGATCATGCACTGATCACGTGGCTGATCACACTGATCACGTGACTGATCATGCACTGATCACGTGACTGATCATGCACTGATCACGTGGCTATCATGCACTGATCACGTGGCTATCATGCACTGATCACGTGGCTGATCATGCACTGATCACGTGACTGATCATGCACTGATCACGTGGCTATCATGCACTGATCACGTGGCTGATCATGCACTGATCACGTGGCTATCATGCACTGATCACGTGGCTGATCATGCACTGATCACGTAGCTATCATGCACTGATCACGTGACTGATCATGCACTGATCACGTGGCTGATCATGCACTGATCACGTGACTGATCATGCACTGATCACGTGGCTGATCATGCACTGATCACGCAGCTATCATGCACTGATCACATGACTGATCATGCACTGATCACGTGACTGATCATGCACTGATCACGTGGCTTATCATGCACTGATCATGTGACTGATCATGTGCTGATCATGTTTGTATCATACACTGATCATGTGCCTCTGGAGGCAATGAACAAAGAGCTGAGTAGGCACGAATCAGTAGGCAATAATCATGGAACTCAGCTGTGAGAAATCATGCTGCTCAGCTGGCAATAATCAAGCAGCTGAGCAGGCAGGAATTATGCAGCACAGCTGGCAATTGTCAAGCAGATGACAGGCAGGAATCGTGCAGCTCAGCTGGCAATTGTCAAGCAGATGAGCAGACAGTAATCACGCAGCTCAGCAGGCCCTGATCACGTGACTGAGCATGCACTGTTCACGTGGCTGATCATACACTGATCACGTGACTGATCATGCACTGATCACGTGGCTATCATGCACTGATCACGTGACTGATCATGCACTGATCACGTAATTGCATGCACTGATCACGTGGCTATCATGCACTGATCACGTGGCTGATCATGCACTGATCACGTGACTGATCATGCACTGATCACGTGGCTGATCATGCACTGATCACGTGGCTATCATGCACTGATCACGTGGCTGATCATGCACTGATCACGTAGCTACCATGTACTGATCACGTGACTGATCATGCACTGATCACGTAATTGATCATGCACTGATCACGTGGCTGATCATGCACTGATCACGTGGCTGATCATGCACTGATCACGTGACTGATCATGCACTGATCACGTGGCTGATCATGCACTGATCACGTGACTGATCATGCACTGATCACGTGACTGATCATGCACTGATCACGTGGCTATCATGCACTGCTCACGTGGCTGATCATGCATGATCACGCAGCTACCATGTACTGGTCACATGACTGATCATGCACTGATCACGTGACTGATCATGCACTGATCACGTGGCTATCATGCACTACTCACGTGGCTGATCATGCAATGATCATGTAGCTACCATGTACTGGTCACGTGAATGATCATACACCCATCAGGTGACTGATCATGCACTGATCACGTGGCTATCATGCACTGATCACGTGACTGATCATGCACTGATCACGTCTATATCATGCACTGATCACATGACTGCCCATGCACTGATCACGTGGATGATCATACACTGATCATGTGACAGATCATGCACTGATCACGTGGCTGATCATGCACTGATACCGTGACTGAGCATGGACTGATCACATGACTATCATGTAGTGATCACGTGACTTAATGGCGCTGATCATGTGACTGATCATGCACTGATCATGTTTGCTATCATACACTGATCATGTGCCTCTGGAGGCAATAAACAAAGAGCTGAGTAGGCACGAATCATAAGTCAGCAGGCAATAATCATGGAACTCAGCTGTGAGGAATCATGCTGCTCAGCTGGCAATAATCAAGCAGCTGAGCAGGCAGGAATTACGCAGCACAGCTGGCAATTGTCAAGCAGATGACAGGCAGGAATCGTGCAGCTCAGCTGGCAATTGTCAAGCAGATGAGCAGACAGTAATCACGCAGCTCAGCAGGCCCTGATCACGTGACTGAGCATGCACTGTTCACGTGGCTGATCATACACTGATCACGTGACTGATCATGCACTGATCACGTGGATATCATGCACTGATCACGTGGCTGATCATGCACTGATCACGTGTCTGACCATGCACTGATCACGTGGCTGATCATACACTGATCACGTGACTGATCATGCACTGATCACGTGGCTGATCATGCACTGATACCGTGACTGAGCATGGACTGATCACATGACTATCATGTAGTGATCACGTGACTTAATGGCGCTGATCATGTGACTGATCATGCGCTGATCATGTTTGCTATCATACACTGATCATGTGCCTCTGGAGGCAATAAACAAAGAGCTGAGTAGGCACGAATCATAAGTCAGCAGGCAATAATCATGGAACTCAGCTGTGAGGAATCATGCTGCTCAGCTGGCAATAATCAAGCAGCTGAGCAGGCAGGAATTACGCAGCACAGCTGGCAATTGTCAAGCAGATGACAGGCAGGAATCGTGCAGCTCAGCTGGCAATTGTCAAGCAGATGAGCAGACAGTAATCACGCAGCTCAGCAGGCCCTGATCACGTGACTGAGCATGCACTGTTCACGTGGCTGATCATACACTGATCACGTGATTGATCATGCACTGATCACTTGGATATCATGCACTGATCACGTGGCTGATCATACACTGTTCACGTGTCTGACCATGCACTGATCACGTGGCTGATCATACACTGCTCACGTACTGATCATGCACTGATCACGTGGCTATCATGCACTGATCACGTGGCTGAACATGCACTGTTCACGTGGCTGATCACACACCTGTCACGTGACATATCATGCACTGATCACGTGGCACTCATGCACTGATCACGTGGCTGATCATACTCTGCTCACGTAACTGATCATGCACACATCACGTGGCTATCATGCACTGCTCACGTGGCTCGTCATGGAATGATCACGTAGCTACCATATACTGGTCACGTGACTGATCATGCACTGATCACGTAAATGATCATGCACTGTTCACGTGACTGATCATGCACTGATCACGTGACTGATCATGCACTGATCACGTGGCTATCATGCACTGCTCACGTGGCTGATCATGCAACGATCACGTAGCAACCATGTACTGGTCACGTGACTGATCATGCACTGATCACGTAATTGATCATGCACTGATCACGTGGCTCATCATGCACTGATCACGTGGCTGATCACACACGTATCACGTGACTGATCATGCACTGATCACGTGACTATCATGCACTGATCACGTGGCTATCATGCACTGATCACGTGGATATCATGCACTGATCACGTGGCTGATCACACACGTATCACGTGACTGATCATGCACTGATCACGTGGCTATCATGCACTGATCACGTGGCTATCATGCACTGATATCATGCACTGATCACGTGGCTGATCATGCACGATCACGTGACTGATCATGCACTGATCACGTGGCTGATCATGCACTGATCACGTGACTGATCATGCACTGATCACGTGACTGATCATGCACTGATCACGTGGCTGATCATGCACTGATCACGTGACTGATCATGCACTGATCACGTGACTGATCATGCACTGATCACGTGACTGATCATGCACTGATCACGTAACTGATCATGCACTGATCACGTGGCTGATCATGCACTGATCACGTGACTGATCATGCACTGATCACGTGACTGATCATGCACTGATCAGTGGCTATCATGCACTGATCACGTGGCTGATCATGCACTGATCACGTGACTGATCATGCACTGATCACTGGCTATCATGCACTGATCACGTGGCTATCATGCACTGATCACGTGGCTGATCATGCACTGATCACGTGACTGATCATGCACTGATCACGTCTATATCATGCACTGATCACATGACTGATCATGCACTGATCACGTGCTGATCATACACTGATCACGTGACTGATCATGCACTGATCACGTGGCTATCATGCACTGATCACGTGGCTGATCATGCACTGATCACGTAGCTACCATGCACTGATCACGTGACTGATCATGCACTGATCACGTAATTGATCATGCACTGATCACGTGACTGATCATGCACTGATCACGTGACTGATCATGCACTGATCACGTGACTGATCATGCACTGATCACGTGGCTATCATGCACTGATCACGTGGCTGATCATGCACTGATCACGTAGCTACCATATACTGATCACGTGACTGATCATGCACTGATCACGTGGCTGATCATGCACTGATCACGTGGCTGATCATGCACTGATCACGTGACTGATCATGCACTGATCACGTGACTGATCATGCACTGATCACGTGGCTATCATGCACTGATCACGTGGCTGATCATGCACTGATCACGTGCCTGATCATGCACTGATCACATGGCTGATCATGCACTGATCACGTGACTGATCATGCACTGATCACGTGGCTATCATGCACTACTCACGTGGCTGATCATGCAATGATCATGTAGCTACCATGTACTGGTCACGTGACTGATCATGCACTGATCACGTGACTGATCATGCACTGATCACGTGCCTGATCATGCACTGATCACGTGACTGATCATGCACTGATCACATAGCTATCATGCACTGATCACGTGGCTGATCATGCACTGATCACGTGGCTGATCATGCACTGATACCGTGACTGAGCATGGACTGATCACATGACTATCATGTGTGATCACGTGACTTAATGGCGCTGATCATGTGACTGATCATGCACTGATCATGTTTGCTATCATACACTGATCATGTGCCTCTGGAGGCAATAAACAAAGAGCTGAGTAGGCACGAATCAAACAGTCAGCAGGCATAATCATGGAACTCAGCTGTGAGGAATCATGCTGCTCAGCTGGCAATAATCAAGCAGCTGAGCAGGCAGGAATTACGCAGCACAGCTGGCAATTGTCAAGCAGATGACAGGCAGGAATCGTGCAGCTCAGCTGGCAATTGTCAAGCAGATGAGCAGACAGTAATCACGCAGCTCAGCAGGCCCTGATCACGTGACTGAGCATGCACTGTTCACGTGAATCATGCTGCTCAGCTGGCAATAATCAAGCAGCTGAGCAGGCAGGAATTACACAGCACAGCTGGCAATTGTCAAGCAGATGACAGGCAGGAATCGTGCAGCTCAGCTGGCAATTGTCAAGCAGATGAGCAGACAGTAATCACGCAGCTCAGCAGGCCCTGATCACGTGACTGAGCATGCACTGTTCACGTGGCTGATCATACACTGATCACGTGATTGATCATGCACTGATCACGTGGATATCATGCACTGATCACGTGGCTGATCATACACTGTTCACGTGTCTGACCATGCACTGATCACGTGGCTGATCATGCACTGCTCACGTAACTGATCATGCACTGATCACGTGGCTATCATGCACTGATCACGTGGCTGATCATGCACTGTTCACGTGGCTGATCACACACTGTCACGTGACATATCATGCACTGATCACGTGGCACTCATGCACTGATCACGTGGCTGATCATACTCTGATCACGTGACTGATCATGCACACATCACGTGGCTATCATGCACTGCTCACGTGGCTCGTCATGGACTGATCATGAAGCTACCATATACTGGTCACGTGACTGATCATGCACTGATCACGTAAATGATCATGCACTGTTCACGTGACTGATCA
Organism: Bos javanicus; assembly: GCF_032452875.1. Taxonomy (NCBI): domain Eukaryota; kingdom Metazoa; phylum Chordata; class Mammalia; order Artiodactyla; family Bovidae; genus Bos; species Bos javanicus. The sequence goes on from NW_026893622.1 coordinate 472,161, forward strand.
TGCACTGATCACGTGACTGATCATGCACTGATCACGTGGCTATCATGCACTGCTCACGTGGCTGATCATGCAACGATCACGTAGCAACCATGTACTGGTCACGTGACTGATCATGCACTGATCACGTAATTGATCATGCACTGATCACGTGGCTCATCATGCACTGATCCGTGGCTGATCACACTGTATCACGTGACTGATCATGCACTGATCACGTGACTAATCATGCACTGATCACGTGGCTATCATGCACTGATCACGTGGATATCATGCACTGATCACGTGGCTGATCACACACGTATCACGTGACTGATCATGCACTGATCACGTGGCTATCATGCACTGATCACGTGGCTGATCATGCACTGATCACGTGGCTATCATGCACTGATCACGTGGCTGATCATGCACTGATCACGTAGCTATCATGCACTGATCACGTGACTGATCATGCACTGATCACGTGGCTGATCATGCACTGATCACGTGACTGATCATGCACTGATCACGTGGCTGATCATGCACTGATCACGCAGCTACCATGCACTGGTCACATGACTGATCATGCACTGATCACGTAATTGATCATGCACTGATCACGTGGCTTATCATGCATTGATCATGTGACTGATCATGTGCTGATCATGTTTCTGTCATACACTGATCATGTGCCTCTGGAGGCAATGAACAAAGAGCTGAGTAGGCACGAATCAGTCAGGCAATAATCATGGAACTCAGCTGTGAGAAATCATGCTGCTCAGCTGGCAATAATCAAGCAGCTGAGCAGGCAGGAATTATGCAGCACAGCTGGCAATTGTCAAGCAGATGACAGGCAGGAATCGTGCAGCTCAGCTGGCAATTGTCAAGCAGATGAGCAGACAGTAATCACGCAGCTCAGCAGGCCCTGATCACGTGACTGAGCATGCACTGTTCACGTGGCTGATCATACACTGATCACGTGACTGATCATGCACTGATCACGTGGCTATCATGCACTGATCACGTGGCTGATCATGCACTGATCACGTGGCTGTATGCACTGATCACGTGGCTATCATGCACTGATCACGTGGCTGATCATGCACTGATCACGTGACTGATCATGCACTGATCACGTGGCTGATCATGCACTGATCACGTGGCTATCATGCACTGATCACGTGGCTGATCATGCACTGATCACGTAGCTACCATGCACTGGTCACGTGACTGATCATGCACTGATCACGTAATTGATCATGCACTGATCACGTGGCTGATCATGCACTGATCACGTGGCTGATCATGCACTGATCACGTGACTGATCATGCACTGATCACGTGGCTGATCATGCACTGATCACGTGACTGATCATGCACTGATCACGTGACTGATCATGCACTGATCACGTGGCTGATCATGCACTGATCACGTGACTGATCATGCACTGATCACGTGACTGATCATGCACTGATCACGTGGCTATCATGCACTGATCACGTGGCTGATCATGCATGATCACGCAGCTACCATGTACTGGTCACATGACTGATCATGTGACTGATCATGCACTGATCACGTGGCTATCATGCACTGATCACGTGGCTGATCATGCACTGATCACGTAGCTACCATGCACTGATCACGTGACTGATCATGCACTGATCACGTGACTGATCATGCACTGATCACGTGGCTATCATGCACTGATCACGTGGCTGATCATGCACTGATCACGCAGCTACCATGTACTGATCACGTGACTGATCATGCACTGATCACGTGACTGATCATGCACTGATCACGTGGCTATCATGCACTGATCACGTGGCTGATCATGCACTGATCACGTAGGAACCATGCACTGTCACGTGACTGATCATGCACTGATCACGTGATTGATCATGCACTGATCACGTGGCTGATCATGCACTGATCACGTGGCTGATCACACACTGATCACGTGACTGATCATGCACTGATCACGTGGCTATCATGCACTGATCACGTGGCTATCATGCACTGATATCATGCACTGATCACGTGGCTGATCACACACTGATCACGTGACTGATCATGCACTGATCACGTGGCTGATCATGCACTGATCACGTGACTGATCATGCACTGATCACGTGACTGATCATGCACTGATCACGTGGCTGATCATGCACTGATCACGTGACTGATCATGCACTGATCACGTGACTGATCATGCACTGATCACGTGACTGATCATGCACTGATCACGAATTGATCATGCACTGATCACGTGGCTGATCATGCACTGATCACGTGACTGATCATGCACTGATCACGTGACTGATCATGCACTGATCACGTGGCTATCATGCACTGATCACGTGGCTGATCATGCACTGATCACGTGACTGATCATGCACTGATCACGTGGCTATCATGCACTGATCACGTGGCTATCATGCACTGATCACGTGGCTGATCATGCACTGATCACGTGACTGATCATGCACTGATCACGTCTATATCATGCACTGATCACGTGACTGATCATGCACTGATCACGTGGCTGATCATACACTGATCACGTGACTGATCATGCACTGATCACGTGGCTATCATGCACTGATCACGTGGCTGATCATGCAATGATCACGTAGCTACCATGTACTGGTCACGTGACTGATCATGCACTGATCACGTAATTGATCATGCACTGATCACGTGACTGATCATGCACTGATCACGTGACTGATCATGCACTGATCACGTGACTGATCATGCACTGATCACGTGGCTATCATGCACTGATCACGTGGCTGATCATGCACTGATCACGTAGCTACCATGTACTGATCACGTGACTGATCATGCACTGATCACGTGGCTGATCATGCACTGATCACGTGGCTGATCATGCACTGATCACGTGACTGATCATGCACTGATCACGTGACTGATCATGCACTGATCACGTGGCTATCATGCACTGATCACGTGGCTGATCATGCACTGATCACGTGCCTGATCATGCACTGATCACATGGCTGATCATGCACTGATCACGTGACTGATCATGCACTGATCACGTGGCTATCATGCACTACTCACGTGGCTGATCATGCAATGATCATGTAGCTACCATGTACTGGTCACGTGACTGATCATACACCCATCAGGTGACTGATCATGCACTGATCACGTGCCTGATCATGCACTGATCACGTGACTGATCATGCACTGATCACATAGCTATCATGCACTGATCACGTGGCTGATCATGCACTGATCACGTGGCTGATCATGCACTGATACCGTGACTGAGCATGGACTGATCACATGACTATCATGTAGTGATCACGTGACTTAATGGCGCTGATCATGTGACTGATCATGCGCTGATCATGTTTGCTATCATACACTGATCATGTGCCTCTGGAGGCAATAAACAAAGAGCTGAGTAGGCACGAATCAAACAGTCAGCAGGCATAATCATGGAACTCAGCTGTGAGGAATCATGCTGCTCAGCTGGCAATAATCAAGCAGCTGAGCAGGCAGGAATTACGCAGCACAGCTGGCAATTGTCAAGCAGATGACAGGCAGGAATCGTGCAGCTCAGCTGGCAATTGTCAAGCAGATGAGCAGACAGTAATCACGCAGCTCAGCAGGCCCTGATCACGTGACTGAGCATGCACTGTTCACGTGAATCATGCTGATCAGCTGGCAATGATCATGCACTGATCAGGCAGGAATTACACAGCACAGCTGGCAATTGTCAAGCAGATGACAGGCAGGATCGTGCAGCTCAGCTGGCAATTGTCACGCAGATGATCAGACACTGATCACGTGGCTCATCATGCACTGATCACGTGACTGATCATGCACTGTTCACGTGGCTGATCATACACTGATCACGTGACTGATCATGCACTGATCACGTGGCTATCATGCACTGATCACGTGGCTGATCATACACTGATCACGTGTCTGATCATGCACTGATCACGTGGCTGATCATGCACTGATCACGTGACTGATCATGCACTGATCACGTGGCATCATGCACTGATCACGTGGCTGATCATGCACTGATCACGTGACTGATCATGCACTGATCACGTGGCTATCATGCACTGATCACGTGGCTGATCATGCACTGATCACGTGGCTATCATGTACTGTCACGTGACTGATCATGCACTGATCACGTGGCTGATCATGCACTGATCACGTGACTGATCATGCACTGATCACGTAGCTATCATGCACTGATCACGTGGCTGATCATGCACTGATCACGTGACTGATCATGCACTGATCACGTGGCTGATCATGCACTGATCACGTGACTGATCATGCACTGATCACGTGACTGATCATGCACTGATCACGTGGCTGATCATGCACTGATCACGTGACTGATCATGCACTGATCACGTGACTGATCATGCACTGATCACGTGGCTATCATGCACTGATCACGTGGCTGATCATGCATGATCACGCAGCTACCATGTACTGGTCACGTGACTGATCATGCACTGATCACGTGACTGATCATGCACTGATCACGTGGCTATCATGCACTATCACGTGGCTGATCATGCACTGATCATGTAGCTACCATGTACTGGTCACGTGACTGATCATGCACTGATCACGTGACTGATCATGCACTGATCACGTGGCTATCATGCACTGATCACGTGGCTGATCATGCACTGATCACGTAGCTATCATGCACTGATCACGTGACTGATCATGCACTGATCACGTGACTGATCATGCACTGATCACGTGGCTGATCATGCACTGATCACGTGGCTGATCATGCACTGATCACGTAGGATCATGCACTGTCACGTGACTGATCATGCACTGATCACGTGACTGATCATGCACTGATCACGTGGCTGATCATGCACTGATCACGTGGCTGATCATGCACTGATCACGTGACTGATCATGCACTGATCACGTGACTGATCATGCACTGATCACGTGACTGATCATGCACTGATCACGTGGCTGATCATGCACTGATCACGTGACTGATCATGCACTGATCACGTGACTGATCATGCACTGATCACGTGACTGATCATGCACTGATCACGTAATTGATCATGCACTGATCACGTGGCTGATCATGCACTGATCACGTGACTGATCATGCACTGATCACGTGACTGATCATGCACTGATCAGTGGCTATCATGCACTGATCACGTGGCTGATCATGCACTGATCACGTGACTGATCATGCACTGATCACTGGCTATCATGCACTGATCACGTGGCTATCATGCACTGATCACGTGGCTGATCATGCACTGATCACGTGACTGATCATGCACTGATCACGTCTATATCATGCACTGATCACGTGACTGATCATGCACTGATCACGTGGATGATCATGCACTGATCACGTGACTGATCATGCACTGATCACGTGGCTATCATGCACTGATCACGTGGCTGATCATGCAATGATCACGTAGCTACCATGTACTGATCACGTGACTGATCATGCACTGATCACGTAATTGATCATGCACTGATCAGTGACTGATCATGCACTGATCACGTGACTGATCATGCACTGATCACGTGACTGATCATGCACTGATCACGTGGCTATCATGCACTGATCACGTGGCTGATCATGCACTGATCACGTAGCTACCATGCACTGGTCACGTGACTGATCATGCACTGATCACGTGGCTGATCATGCACTGATCACGTGGCTGATCATGCACTGATCACGTGACTGATCATGCACTGATCACGTGACTGATCATGCACTGATCACGTGGCTATCATGCACTGATCACGTGGCTGATCATGCACTGATCACGTGCCTGATCATGCACTGATCACATGGCTGATCATGCACTGATCACGTGACTGATCATGCACTGATCACGTGGCTATCATGCACTACTCACGTGGCTGATCATGCAATGATCATGTAGCTACCATGTACTGGTCACGTGACTGATCATGCACTGATCACGTGACTGATCATGCACTGATCACGTGGCTGATCATGCACTGATCACGTGACTGATCATGCACTGATCACATAGCTATCATGCACTGATCACGTGGCTGATCATGCACTGATCACGTGGCTGATCATGCACTGATACCGTGACTGATCATGGACTGATCACATGACTATCATGCACTGATCACGTGACTTAATGGCACTGATCATGTGACTGATCATGCACTGATCATGTTTGCTATCATACACTGATCATGTGCCTCTGGAGGCAATAAACAAAGAGCTGAGTAGGCACGAATCAAACAGTCAGCAGGCAATAATCATGGAACTCAGCTGTGAGGAATCATGCTGCTCAGCTGGCAATAATCAAGCAGCTGAGCAGGCAGGAATTACGCAGCACAGCTGGCAATTGTCAAGCAGATGACAGGCAGGAATCGTGCAGCTCAGCTGGCAATTGTCAAGCAGATGAGCAGACAGTAATCACGCAGCTCAGCAGGCCCTGATCACGTGACTGAGCATGCACTGTTCACGTGAATCATGCTGCTCAGCTGGCAATAATCAAGCAGCTGAGCAGGCAGGAATTACACAGCACAGCTGACAATTGTCAAGCAGATGACAGGCAGGAATCGTGCAGCTCAGCTGGCAATTGTCAAGCAGATGAGCAGACAGTAATCACGCAGCTCAGCAGGCCCTGATCACGTGACTGAGCATGCACTGTTCACGTGGCTGATCATACACTGATCACGTGATTGATCATGCACTGATCACTTGGATATCATGCACTGATCACGTGGCTGATCATACACTGTTCACGTGTCTGACCATGCACTGATCACGTGGCTGATCATACACTGCTCACGTAACTGATCATGCACTGATCACGTGGCTATCATGCACTGATCACGTGGCTGAACATGCACTGTTCACGTGGCTGATCACACACCTGTCACGTGACATATCATGCACTGATCACGTGGCACTCATGCACTGTTCACGTGGCTGATCATACACTGATCACGTGACTGATCATGCACTGATCACTTGGACATCATGCACTGTTCACGTGGTTCGTCATGGAATGATCACGAAGCTACCATATACTGGTCACGTGACTGATCATGCACTGATCACGTAAATGATCATGCACTGTTCACGTGACTGATCATGTACTGATCACGTGACTGATCATGCACTGATCACGTGGCTATCATGCACTGCTCACGTGGCTGATCATGCAATGATCACGTAGCAACCATGTACTGGTCACGTGACTGATCATGCACTGATCACGTAATTGATCATGCACTGATCACGTGGCTCATCATGCACTGATCCGTGGCTGATCACACTGTATCACGTGACTGATCATGCACTGATCACGTGACTAATCATGCACTGATCACGTGGCTATCATGCACTGATCACGTGGATATCATGCACTGATCACGTGGCTGATCACACACGTATCACGTGACTGATCATGCACTGATCACGTGGCTATCATGCACTGATCACGTGGCTGATCATGCACTGATCACGTGGCTATCATGCACTGATCACGTGGCTGATCATGCACTGATCACGTAGCTATCATGCACTGATCACGTGACTGATCATGCACTGATCACGTGGCTGATCATGCACTGATCACGTGACTGATCATGCACTGATCACGTGGCTGATCATGCACTGATCACGCAGCTACCATGCACTGGTCACATGACTGATCATGCACTGATCACGTAATTGATCATGCACTGATCACGTGGCTTATCATGCATTGATCATGTGACTGATCATGTGCTGATCATGTTTCGTGTCATACACTGATCATGTGCCTCTGGAGGCAATGAACAAAGAGCTGAGTAGGCACGAATCAGTAGGCAATAATCATGGAACTCAGCTCTGAGAAATCATGCTGCTCAGCTGGCAATAATCAAGCAGATGAGCAGGCAGGAATTATGCAGCACAGGTGGCAATTGTCAAGCAGATGACAGGCAGGAATCGTGCAGCTCAGCTGGCAATTGTCAAGCAGATGAGCAGACAGTAATCACGCAGCTCAGCAGGCCCTGATCACGTGACTGAGCATGCACTGTTCACGTGGCTGATCACACACTGATCACGTGACTGATCATGCACTGATCACGTGGCTATCATGCACTGATCACGTGATTGATCATGCACTGATCACGTAATTGTCATGCACTGATCACGTGGCTATCATGCACTGATCACGTGGCTGATCATGCACTGATCACGTGACTGATCATGCACTGATCACGTGGCTGATCATGCACTGATCACGTGGCTATCATGCACTGATCACGTGGCTGATCATGCACTGATCACGTAGCTACCATGTACTGATCACGTGACTGATCATGCACTGATCACGTAATTGATCATGCACTGATCACGTGGCTGATCATGCACTGATCACGTGGCTGATCATGCACTGATCACGTGACTGATCATGCACTGATCACGTGGCTGATCATGCACTGATCACGTGACTGATCATGCACTGATCTCGTGTCTGATCATGCACTGATCACGTGGCTATCATGCACTGCTCACGTGGCTGATCATGCATGATCACGCAGCTACCATGTACTGGTCACATGACTGATCATGCACTGATCACGTGACTGATCATGCAGTGATCACGTGGCTATCATGCACTACTCACGTGGCTGATCATGCAATGATCATGTAGCTACCATGTACAGGTCACGTGAATGATCATACACCCATCAGGTGACTGATCATGCACTGATCACGTGGCTATCATGCACTGATCACGAGACTGATCATGCACTGATCACGTCTATATCATGCACTGATCACATGACTGCCCATGCACTGATCACGTGGATGATCATACACTAATCATGTGACAGATCATGCACTGATCACGTGGCTGATCATGCACTGATACCGTGACTGAGCATGGACTGATCACATGACTATCATGTAGTGATCACGTGACTTAATGGCGCTGATCATGTGACTGATCATGCGCTGATCATGTTTGCTATCATACACTGATCATGTGCCTCTGGAGGCAATAAACAAAGAGCTGAGTAGGCACGAATCAAACAGTCAGCAGGCAATAATCATGGAACTCAGCTGTGAGGAATCATGCTGCTCAGCTGGCAATAATCAAGCAGCTGAGCAGGCAGGAATTACGCAGCACAGCTGGCAATTGTCAAGCAGATGACAGGCAGGAATCGTGCAGCTCAGCTGGCAATTGTCAAGCAGATGAGCAGACAGTAATCACGCAGCTCAGCAGGCCCTGATCACGTGACTGAGCATGCACTGTTCACGTGGCTGATCATACACTGATCACGTGATTGATCATGCACTGATCACTTGGATATCATGCACTGATCACGTGGCTGATCATACACTGTTCACGTGTCTGACCATGCACTGATCACGTGGCTGATCATACACTGCTCACGTAACTGATCATGCACTGATCACGTGGCTATCATGCACTGATCACGTGGCTGAACATGCACTGTTCACGTGGCTGATCACACACCTGTCACGTGACATATCATGCACTGATCACGTGGCACTCATGCACTGATCACGTGGCTGATCATACTCTGCTCACGTAACTCATCATGCACACATCACGTGGCTATCATGCACTGCTCACGTGGCTCGTCATGGAATGATCACGTAGCTACCATATACTGGTCACGTGACTGATCATGCACAGATCACGTAAATGATCATGCACTGTTCACGTGACTGATCATGTACTGATCACGTGACTGATCATGCACTGATCACGTGGCTATCATGCTCTGCTCACGTGGCTGATCATGCAACGATCACGTAGCAACCATGTACTGGTCACGTGACTGATCATGCACTGATCACGTAATTGATCCTGCACTGATCACGTGGCTCATCATGCACTGATCCGTGGCTGATCACACTGTATCACGTGACTGATCATGCACTGATCACGTGACTATCATGCACTGATCACGTGGCTATCATGCACTGATCACGTGGATATCATGCACTGATCACGTGGCTGATCACACACGTATCACGTGACTGATCATGCACTGATCACGTGGCTATCATGCACTGATCACGTGGCTATCATGCACTGATATCATGCACTGATCACGTGGCTGATCACACTGATCACGTGACTGATCATGCACTGATCACGTGGCTGATCATGCACTGATCACGTGACTGATCATGCACTGATCACGTGACTGATCATGCACTGATCACGTGGCTGATCATGCACTGATCACGTGACTGATCATGCACTGATCACGTGACTGATCATGCACTGATCACGTGACTGATCATGCACTGATCACGTGGCTGATCATGCACTGATCACGTGGCTGATCATGCACTGATCACGTGACTGATCATGCACTGATCACGTGACTGATCATGCACTGATCAGTGGCTATCATGCACTGATCACGTGGCTGATCATGCACTGATCACGTGACTGATCATGCACTGATCACTGGCTATCATGCACTGATCACGTGGCTATCATGCACTGATCACGTGACTGATCATGCACTGATCACGTGACTGATCATGCACTGATCACGTGGCTATCATGCACTGATCACGTGGCTGATCATGCACTGATCACGTGCCTGATCATGCACTGATCACGTGGCTGATCATGCACTGATCACGTGACTGATCATGCACTGATCACGTGGCTATCATGCACTATCACGTGGCTGATCATGCAATGATCACGTAGCTACCATGCACTGATCACGTGACTGATCATGCACTGATCACGTGACTGATCATGCACTGATCACGTGGCTGATCATGCACTGATCACGTGACTGATCATGCACTGATCACGTGGATATCATGCACTGATCACGTGGCTGATCATGCACTGATCACGTGGCTGATCATGCACTGATACCGTGACTGATCATGGACTGATCACATGACTATCATGTACTGATCACGTGACTTAATGGCACTGATCATGTGACTGATCATGCGCTGATCATGTTTGCTATCATACACTGATCATGTGCCTCTGGAGGCAATAAACAAAGAGCTGAGTAGGCACGAATCAAACAGTCAGCAGGCACTAATCATGGAACTCAGCTGTGAGGAATCATGCTGCTCAGCTGGCAATAATCAAGCAGCTGAGCAGGCAGGAATTACGCAGCACAGCTGGCAATTGTCAAGCAGATGACAGGCAGGAATCGTGCAGCTCAGCTGGCAATTGTCAAGCAGATGAGCAGACAGTAATCACGCAGCTCAGCAGGCCCTGATCACGTGACTGAGCATGCACTGATCACGTGAATCATGCTGATCAGCTGGCAATGATCATGCACTGATCAGGCAGGAATTACACAGCACAGCTGGCAATTGTCATGCAGATGACAGGAATCGTGCAGCTCAGCTGGTAATTGTCAAGCAGATGAGCAGACAGTAATCACGCAGCTGATCAGGCACTGATCACGTGACTGATCATGCACTATCACGTGAATCATGCTGCTCAGCTGGCAATAATCAAGCAGCTGAGCAGGCAGGAATTACACAGCACAGCTGGCAATTGTCAAGCAGATGACAGGCAGGAATCGTGCAGCTCAGCTGGCAATTGTCAAGCAGATGAGCAGACAGTAATCACGCAGCTCAGCAGGCCCTGATCACGTGACTGAGCATGCACTGTTCACGTGGCTGATCATACACTGATCACGTGATTGATCATGCACTGATCACGTGGATATCATGCACTGATCACGTGGCTGATCATACACTGTTCACGTGTCTGACCATGCACTGATCACGTGGCTGATCATACACTGATCACGTAACTGATCATGCACTGATCACGTGGCTATCATGCACTGATCACGTGGCTGATCATGCACTGTTCACGTGGCTGATCACACACTGATCACGTGACATATCATGCACTGATCACGTGGCACTCATGCACTGATCACGTGGCTGATCATACACTGATCACGTGACTGATCATGCACACATCACGTGGCTATCATGCACTGCTCACGTGGCTGTCATGGAATGATCACGAAGCTACCATATACTGGTCACGTGACTGATCATGCACTGATCACGTAAATGATCATGCACTGATCACGTGACTGATCATGCACTGATCACGTGACTGATCATGCACTGATCACGTGGCTATCATGCACTGCTCACGTGGCTGATCATGCACGATCACGTAGCAACCATGTACTGGTCACGTGACTGATCATGCACTGATCACGTAATTGATCATGCACTGATCACGTGGCTCATCATGCACTGATCCGTGGCTGATCACACTGTATCACGTGACTGATCATGCACTGATCACGTGACTAATCATGCACTGATCACGTGGCTATCATGCACTGATCACGTGGATATCATGCACTGATCACGTGGCTGATCACACACGTATCACGTGACTGATCATGCACTGATCACGTGGCTATCATGCACTGATCACGTGGCTGATCATGCACTGATCACGTGGCTATCATGCACTGATCACGTGGCTGATCATGCACTGATCACGTAGCTATCATGCACTGATCACGTGACTGATCATGCACTGATCACGTGGCTGATCATGCACTGATCACGTGACTGATCATGCACTGATCACGTGGCTGATCATGCACTGATCACGCAGCTATCATGCACTGATCACATGACTGATCATGCACTGATCACGTGACTGATCATGCACTGATCACGTGGCTTATCATGCATTGATCATGTGACTGATCATGTGCTGATCATGTTTCTGTCATACACTGATCATGTGCCTCTGGAGGCAATGAACAAAGAGCTGAGTAGGCACGAATCAGTCAGGCAATAATCATGGAACTCAGCTGTGAGGAATCATGCTGCTCAGCTGGCAATAATCAAGCAGCTGAGCAGGCAGGAATTATGCAGCACAGCTGGCAATTGTCAAGCAGATGACAGGCAGGAATCGTGCAGCTCAGCTGGCAATTGTCAAGCAGATGAGCAGACAGTAATCACGCAGCTCAGCAGGCCCTGATCACGTGACTGAGCATGCACTGTTCACGTGGCTGATCATACACTGATCACGTGAATGATCATGCACTGATCACGTGGCTATCATGCACTGATCACGTGATTGATCATGCACTGATCACGTAATTGTCATGCACTGATCACGTGGCTATCATGCACTGATCACGTGGCTGATCATGCACTGATCACGTGACTGATCATGCACTGATCACGTGGCTGATCATGCACTGATCACGTGGCTATCATGCACTGATCACGTGGCTGATCATGCACTGATCACGTAGCTACCATGCACTGATCACGTGACTGATCATGCACTGATCACGTAACTGATCATGCACTGATCACGTGGCTGATCATGCACTGATCACGTGGCTGATCATGCACTGATCACGTGACTGATCATGCACTGATCACGTGGCTGATCATGCACTGATCACGTGACTGATCATGCACTGATCACGTGACTGATCATGCACTGATCACGTGGCTGATCATGCACTGATCACGTGACTGATCATGCACTGATCACGTGGCTGATCATGCACTGATCACGTGGCTATCATGCACTGATCACGTGGCTGATCATGCACTGATCACGCAGGTACCATGTACTGATCACATGACTGATCATGCACTGATCATGCACTGATCACGTGGCTATCATGCACTGATCACGTGGCTGATCATGCACTGATCACGTAGCTACCATGTACTGATCACGTGACTGATCATGCACTGATCACGTGACTGATCATGCACTGATCACGTGGCTATCATGCACTGATCACGTGGCTGATCATGCACTGATCACGCAGCTATCATGCACTGATCACGTGACTGATCATGCACTGATCACGTGGCTGATCATGCACTGATCACGTGGCTGATCATGCACTGATCACGTGACTGATCATGCACTGATCACGTGACTGATCATGCACTGATCACGTGGCTATCATGCACTGATCACGTGGCTGATCATGCACTGATCATGTAGCTACCATGTACTGGTCACGTGAATGATCATACACCCATCAGGTGACTGATCATGCACTGATCACGTGGCTATCATGCACTGATCACGAGACTGATCATGCACTGATCACGTCTAATCATGCACTGATCACATGACTGCCCATGCACTGATCACGTGGATGATCATACACTAATCATGTGACAGATCATGCACTGATCACGTGGCTGATCATGCACTGATACCGTGACTGAGCATGGACTGATCACATGACTATCATGTAGTGATCACGTGACTTAATGGCGCTGATCATGTGACTGATCATGCGCTGATCATGTTTGCTATCATACACTGATCATGTGCCTCTGGAGGCAATAAACAAAGAGCTGAGTAGGCACGAATCAAACAGTCAGCAGGCAATAATCATGGAACTCAGCTGTGAGGAATCATGCTGCTCAGCTGGCAATAATCAAGCAGCTGAGCAGGCAGGAATTACGCAGCACAGCTGGCAATTGTCAAGCAGATGACAGGCAGGAATCGTGCAGCTCAGCTGGCAATTGTCAAGCAGATGAGCAGACAGTAATCACGCAGCTCAGCAGGCCCTGATCACGTGACTGAGCATGCACTGTTCACGTGGCTGATCATACACTGATCACGTGATTGATCATGCACTGATCACTTGGATATCATGCACTGATCACGTGGCTGATCATACACTGATCACGTGACTGATCATGCACTGATCACGTGGCTGATCATGCACTGATCACGTGGCTGATCATGCACTGATCACGTGGCTGATCATGCACTGATCACGTGGCTGATCATGCACTGATCACGTGACTGATCATGCACTGATCACGTGGCTATCATGCACTGATCACGTGACTGATCATGCACTGATCACGTGACTGATCATGCACTGATCACGTGGCTATCATGCACTGATCACGTGGCTGATCATGCAATGATCACGTAGCTACCATGTACTGTCACGTGACTGATCATGCACTGATCACGTGACTGATCATGCACTGATCACGTGGCTATCATGCACTGATCACGTGGCTGATCACACTGATCACGTGACTGATCATGCACTGATCACGTGACTGATCATGCACTGATCACGTGGCTATCATGCACTGATCACGTGGCTGATCATGCACTGATCACGTGGCTGATCATGCACTGATCACGTGGCTATCATGCACTGATCACGTGGCTGATCATGCACTGATCACGTGGCTATCATGCACTGATCACGTGACTGATCATGCACTGATCACGGGACTGATCATGCACTGATCACGGGCTATCATGCACTGTCACATGACTGATCATGCACTGATCACGTGGCTGATCATGCACTGATCACGTGACTGATCATGCACTGATCACGTGGCTGATCATGCACTGATCACGTGACTGATCATGCACTGATCACGTGGCTGATCATGCACTGATCACGTGGCTGATCATGCACTGATCACGTGACTGATCATGCACTGATCACGTGACTGATCATGCACTGATCACGTGGCTATCATGCACTGATCACGTGGCTGATCATGCACTGATCACGTGACTGATCATGCACTGATCACTGGCTGATCATGCACTGATCACGTGGCTATCATGCACTGATCACGTGGCTGATCATGCACTGATCACGTGACTGATCATGCACTGATCACGTCTATATCATGCACTGATCACGTGACTGATCATGCACTGATCACGTGGATGATCATACACTGATCATGTGACTGATCATGCACTGATCACGTGGCTATCATGCACTGATCACGTGGCTGATCATGCAATGATCACGTAGCTACCATGCACTGATCACGTGACTGATCATGCACTGATCACGTAACTGATCATGCACTGATCACGTGACTGATCATGCACTGATCACGTGACTGATCATGCACTGATCACGTGACTGATCATGCACTGATCACGTGGCTATCATGCACTGATCACGTGGCTGATCATGCACTGATCACGTGGCTATCATGCACTGTCACGTGACTGATCATGCACTGATCACGTGGCTGATCATGCACTGATCACGTGACTGATCATGCACTGATCACGTGACTGATCATGCACTGATCACGTGACTGATCATGCACTGATCACGTGACTGATCATGCACTGATCACGTGGCTATCATGCACTGATCACGTGGCTATCATGCACTGATCACGTGGCTGATCATGCAATGATCACGTAGCTACCATGCACTGGTCACGTGACTGATCATGCACTGATCACGTAATTGATCATGCACTGATCACGTGGCTGATCATGCACTGATCACGTGGCTGATCATGCACTGATCACGTGACTGATCATGCACTGATCACGTGACTGATCATGCACTGATCACGTGGCTATCATGCACTGATCACGTGACTGATCATACACTGATCACGTGCCTGATCATGCACTGATCACGTGGCTGATCATGCACTGATCACGTGACTGATCATGCACTGATCACGTGTCTGATCATGCACTGATCACGTGGCTATCATGCACTGCTCACGTGGCTGATCATGCATGATCACGCAGCTACCATGTACTGGTCACATGACTGATCATGCACTGATCACGTGACTGATCATGCAGTGATCACGTGGCTATCATGCACTACTCACGTGGCTGATCATGCAATGATCATGTAGCTACCATGTACAGGTCACGTGAATGATCATACACCCATCAGGTGACTGATCATGCACTGATCACGTGGCTATCATGCACTGATCATAGACTGATCATGCACTGATCACGTCTATATCATGCACTGATCACATGACTGCCCATGCACTGATCACGTGGATGATCATACACTAATCATGTGACAGATCATGCACTGATCACGTGGCTGATCATGCACTGATACCGTGACTGAGCATGGACTGATCACATGACTATCATGTAGTGATCACGTGACTTAATGGCGCTGATCATGTGACTGATCATGCGCTGATCATGTTTGCTATCATACACTGATCATGTGCCTCTGGAGGCAATAAACAAAGAGCTGAGTAGGCACGAATCAAACAGTCAGCAGGCAATAATCATGGAACTCAGCTGTGAGGAATCATGCTGCTCAGCTGGCAATAATCAAGCAGCTGAGCAGGCAGGAATTACGCAGCACAGCTGGCAATTGTCAAGCAGATGACAGGCAGGAATCGTGCAGCTCAGCTGGCAATTGTCAAGCAGATGAGCAGACAGTAATCACGCAGCTCAGCAGGCCCTGATCACGTGACTGAGCATGCACTGTTCACGTGGCTGATCATACACTGATCACGTGACTGATCATGCACTGATCACGTGATGATCATGCACTGATCACGTGGCTGATCATGCACTGATCACGTGGCTGATCATGCACTGATCACGTGGCTGATCATGCACTGATCACGTAGCTATCATGCACTGATCACGTGACTGATCATGCACTGATCACGTGGCTGATCATGCACTGATCACGTGGCTGATCATGCACTGATCACGTGGCTGATCACACACTGATCACGTGACTGATCATGCACTGATCACGTGACTATCATGCACTGATCACGTGGCTATCATGCACTGATCACGTGGCTATCATGCACTGATCACGTGGCTCTCATGCACTGATATCATGCACTGATCACGTGGCTGATCATGCACTGATCACGTGACTGATCATGCACTGATCACGTGGCTATCATGCACTGATCACGTGGCTCTCATGCACTGATATCATGCACTGATCACGTGGCTGATCATGCACTGATCACGTGACTGATCATGCACTGATCACGTGGCTATCATGCACTGATCACGTGGCTGATCATGCACTGATATCATGCACTGATCACGTGGCTGATCACACACTGATCACGTGACTGATCATGCACTGATCACGTGGCTGATCATGCACTGATCACGTGACTGATCATGCACTGATCACGTGACTGATCATGCACTGATCACGTGGCTATCATGCACTGATCACGTGGCTGATCATGCACTGATCACGTGACTGATCATGCACTGATCACGTGACTGATCATGCACTGATCACGTGACTGATCATGCACTGATCACGTGACTGATCATGCACTGATCACGTGGCTATCATGCACTGATCACGTGGCTGATCATGCACTGATCACGTAGCTACCATGCACTGATCACGTGACTGATCATGCACTGATCACGTAATGATCATGCACTGATCACGTGGCTGATCATGCACTGATCACGTGGCTGATCATGCACTGATCACGTGACTGATCATGCACTGATCACGTGACTGATCATGCACTGATCACGTGGCTATCATGCACTGATCACGTGGCTGATCATGCACTGATCACGTGGCTGATCATGCACTGATCACATGACTGATCATGCACTGATCACGTGACTGATCATGCACTGATCACGTGGCTATCATGCACTACTCACGTGGCTGATCATGCAATGATCATGTAGCTACCATGTACTGGTCACGTGACTGATCATACACCCATCAGGTGACTGATCATGCACTGATCACGTGCCTGATCATGCACTGATCACGTGACTGATCATGCACTGATCACATGGCTATCATGAACTGATCACGTGGCTGATCATGCACTGATCACGTGGCTGATCATGCACTGATACCGTGACTGAGCATGGACTGATCACATGACTATCATGTAGTGATCACGTGACTTAATGGCGCTGATCATGTGACTGATCATGCGCTGATCATGTTTGCTATCATACACTGATCATGTGCCTCTGGAGGCAATAAACAAAGAGCTGAGTAGGCACGAATCAAACAGTCAGCAGGCAATAATCATGGAACTCAGCTGTGAGGAATCATGCTGCTCAGCTGGCAATAATCAAGCAGCTGAGCAGGCAGGAATTACGCAGCACAGCTGGCAATTGTCAAGCAGATGACAGGCAGGAATCGTGCAGCTCAGCTGGCAATTGTCAAGCAGATGAGCAGACAGTAATCACGCAGCTCAGCAGGCCCTGATCACGTGACTGAGCATGCACTGTTCACGTGGCTGATCATACACTGATCACGTGATGATCATGCACTGATCACTTGGATATCATGCACTGATCACGTGGCTGATCATACACTGTTCACGTGTCTGACCATGCACTGATCACGTGGCTGATCATACACTGCTCACGTAACTGATCATGCACTGATCACGTGGCTATCATGCACTGATCACGTGGCTGAACATGCACTGTTCACGTGGCTGATCACACACCTGTCACGTGACATATCATGCACTGATCACGTGGCACTCATGCACTGATCACGTGGCTGATCATACTCTGCTCACGTAACTGATCATGCACACATCACGTGGCTATCATGCACTGCTCACGTGGCTCGTCATGGAATGATCACGTAGCTACCATATACTGGTCACGTGACTGATCATGCACAGATCACGTAAATGATCATGCACTGTTCACGTGACTGATCATGTACTGATCACGTGACTGATCATGCACTGATCACGTGGCTATCATGCTCTGCTCACGTGGCTGATCATGCAATGATCACGTAGCAACCATGTACTGGTCACGTGACTGATCATGCACTGATCACGTAATTGATCCTGCACTGATCACGTGGCTGATCACACTGATCACGTGACTGATCATGCACTGATCACGTGGCTCTCATGCACTGATCACGTGGCTATCATGCACTGATCACGTGGATATCATGCACTGATCACGTGGCTGATCACACATGATCACGTGACTGATCATGCACTGATCACGTGGCTATCATGCACTGATCACGTGGCTATCATGCACTGATCACGTGGCTGATCATGCAATGATCACGTAGCTACCATGTACTGGTCACGTGACTGATCATGCACTGATCACGTGACTGATCATGCACTGATCACGTGGCTGATCATGCACTGATCACGTGGCTGATCATGCACTGATCACGTGACTGATCATGCACTGATCACGTGAATGATCATGCACTGATCACGTGGCTATCATGCACTGATCACGTGGCTATCATGCACTGATCACGTGGCTGATCATGCACTGATCACGTGACTGATCATGCACTGATCACGTGACTGATCATGCACTGATCACGTGGCTATCATGCACTGATCACGTGGCTGATCATGCACTGATCACGCAGCTACATGCACTGGTCACATGACTGATCATGCACTGATCACATGACTGATCATGCACTGATCACGTGGCTTATCATGCACTGATCATGTGACTGATCATGTGCTGATCATGTTTGCTATCATACACTGATCATGTGCCTCTGGAGGCAATGAACAAAGAGCTGAGTAGGCAGGAATCAGTCAGCAGGCAATAATCATGGAACTCAGCTGTGAGAAATCATGCTGCTCAGCTGGCAATAATCAAGCAGCTGAGCAGGCAGGAATTATGCAGCACAGCTGGCAATTGTCAAGCAGATGACAGGCAGGAATCGTGCAGCTCAGCTGGCAATTGTCAAGCAGATGAGCAGACAGTAATCACGCAGCTCAGCAGGCCCTGATCACGTGACTGAGCATGCACTGTTCACGTGGCTGATCACACACTGATCACGTGACTGATCATGCACTGATCATGTGGCTATCATGCACTGATCACGTGGCTGATCATACACTGATCACGTGACTGATCATGCACTGATCACGGGCTATCATGCACTGACTACATGACTGACATGCACTGATCACGTGGCTGATCATGCACTGATCACGTGACTGATCATGCACTGATCACGTGACTGATCATGCACTGATCACGTGGCTGATCATGCACTGATCACGTGGCTATCATGCACTGATCACGTGGCTGATCATGCAATGATCACGTAGCTACCATGCACTGATCACGTGACTGATCATGCACTGATCACGTAATTGATCATGCACTGATCACGTGGCTGATCATGCACTGATCACGTGGCTGATCATGCACTGATCACGTGGCTGATCATGCACTGATCACGTGGCTATCATGCACTGATCACGTGACTGATCATGCACTGATCACGTGACTGATCATGCACTGATCACGTGGCTATCATGCACTGATCACGTGACTGATCATGCACTGATCACGTGGCTGATCATGCACTGATCACGTGACTGATCATGCACTGATCACGTGGCTGATCATGCACTGATCACGTGACTGATCATGCACTGATCACGTGACTGATCATGCACTGATCACGTGACTGATCATGCACTGATCACGTGGCTATCATGCACTGATCACGTGGCTGATCATGCACTGATCACGTAGCTATCATGCACTGATCACGTGACTGATCATGCACTGATCACGTGATGATCATGCACTGATCACGTGGCTGATCATGCACTGATCACGTGGCTGATCATGCACTGATCACGTGACTGATCATGCACTGATCACGTGACTGATCATGCACTGATCACGTGGCTATCATGCACTGATCACGTGGCTGATCATGCACTGATCACGTGGCTGATCATGCACTGATCACATGACTGATCATGCACTGATCACGTGACTGATCATGCACTGATCACGTGGCTATCATGCACTACTCACGTGGCTGATCATGCAATGATCATGTAGCTACCATGTACTGGTCACGTGACTGATCATACACCCATCAGGTGACTGATCATGCACTGATCACGTGCCTGATCATGCACTGATCACGTGACTGATCATGCACTGATCACATAGCTATCATGAACTGATCACCTGGAAGATCATGCACTGATCACGTGGCTGATCATGCACTGATACCGTGACTGAGCATGGACTGATCACATGACTATCATGTAGTGATCACGTGACTTAATGGCGCTGATCATGTGACTGATCATGCGCTGATCATGTTTGCTATCATACACTGATCATGTGCCTCTGGAGGCAATAAACAAAGAGCTGAGTAGGCACGAATCAAACAGTCAGCAGGCAATAATCATGGAACTCAGCTGTGAGGAATCATGCTGCTCAGCTGGCAATAATCAAGCAGCTGAGCAGGCAGGAATTACGCAGCACAGCTGGCAATTGTCAAGCAGATGACAGGCAGGAATCGTGCAGCTCAGCTGGCAATTGTCAAGCAGATGAGCAGACAGTAATCACGCAGCTCAGCAGGCCCTGATCACGTGACTGAGCATGCACTGTTCACGTGGCTGATCATACACTGATCACGTGATGATCATGCACTGATCACTTGGATATCATGCACTGATCACGTGGCTGATCATACACTGTTCACGTGTCTGACCATGCACTGATCACGTGGCTGATCATACACTGCTCACGTAACTGATCATGCACTGATCACGTGGCTATCATGCACTGATCACGTGGCTGATCATACTGATCACGTGACTGATCATGCACACATCACGTGGCTATCATGCACTGATCACGTGGCTGTCATGCAATGATCACGTAGCTACCATATACTGGTCACGTGACTGATCATGCACTGATCACGTAAATGATCATGCACTGATCACGTGACTGATCATGCACTGATCACGTGACTGATCATGCACTGATCACGTGGCTATCATGCACTGCTCACGTGGCTGATCATGCAATGATCACGTAGCAACCATGTACTGGTCACGTGACTGATCATGCACTGATCACGTAATTGATCATGCACTGATCACGTGGCTGATCACACATGATCACGTGACTGATCATGCACTGATCACGTGGCTCTCATGCACTGATCACGTGGCTATCATGCACTGATCACGTGGATATCATGCACTGATCACGTGGCTGATCACACACGATCACGTGACTGATCATGCACTGATCACGTGGCTATCATGCACTGATCACGTGGCTGATCATGCACTGATCACGTAATTGATCATGCACTGATCACGTGGATCATCATGCACTGATCACGTGGCTGATCACACTGATCACGTGACTGATCATGCACTGATCACGTGACTGATCATGCACTGATCACGTGGCTATCATGCACTGATCACGTGGCTATCATGCACTGATCACGTGGCTGATCACACACTGATCACGTGACTGATCATGCACTGATCACGTGGCTATCATGCACTGATCACGTGGCTGATCATGCACTGATCACGTGGCTGATCATGCACTGATCAGTGACTGATCATGCACTGATCACGTGACTGATCATGCACTGATCACGTGGCTATCATGCACTGATCACGTGGCTGATCATGCACTGATCACGTGGCTGATCATGCACTGATCACGTGGCTGATCATGCACTGATCACGTGACTGATCATGCACTGATCACGTGGCTGATCATGCACTGATCACGTGACTGATCATGCACTGATCACGTGGCTATCATGCACTGATCACGTGGCTGTCATGCAATGATCACGTAGCTACCATGCACTGATCACGTGACTGATCATGCACTGATCACGTGGCTGATCATGCACTGATCACGTGACTGATCATGCACTGATCACGTGACTGATCATGCACTGATCACGTGGCTATCATGCACTGATCACGTGGCTGATCATGCACTGATCACGTAGCTACCATGTACTGATCACGTGACTGATCATGCACTGATCACGTAATTGATCATGCACTGATCACGTGGCTGATCATGCACTGATCACGTGGCTGATCATGCACGATCACGTGACTGATCATGCACTGATCACGTGACTATCATGCACTGATCACGTGGCTATCATGCACTGATCACGTGGCTATCATGCACTGATCACGTGGCTGATCACACACGATCACGTGACTGATCATGCACTGATCACGTGGCTATCATGCACTGATCACGTGGCTATCATGCACTGATATCATGCACTGATCACGTGGCTGATCACACACGATCACGTGACTGATCATGCACTGATCACGTGGCTATCATGCACTGATCACGTGGCTATCATGCACTGATATCATGCACTGATCACGTGGCTGATCATGCACTGATCACGTGACTGATCATGCACTGATCACGTGACTGATCATGCACTGATCACGTGGCTGATCATGCACTGATCACGTGACTGATCATGCACTGATCACGTGACTGATCATGCACTGATCACGTGACTGATCATGCACTGATCACGTAATTGATCATGCACTGATCACGTGGCTGATCATGCACTGATCACGTGACTGATCATGCACTGATCACGTGACTGATCATGCACTGATCAGTGGCTATCATGCACTGATCACGTGGCTGATCATGCACTGATCACGTGACTGATCATGCACTGATCACTGGCTATCATGCACTGATCACGTGGCTATCATGCACTGATCACGTGGCTGATCATGCACTGATCACGTGACTGATCATGCACTGATCACGTCTATATCATGCACTGATCACGTGACTGATCATGCACTGATCACGTGGATGATCATGCACTGATCACGTGACTGATCATGCACTGATCACGTGGCTATCATGCACTGATCACGTGGCTGATCATGCAATGATCACGTAGCTACCATGTACTGGTCACGTGACTGATCATGCACTGATCACGTAATTGATCATGCACTGATCAGTGACTGATCATGCACTGATCACGTGACTGATCATGCACTGATCACGTGACTGATCATGCACTGATCACGTGGCTATCATGCACTGATCACGTGGCTGATCATGCACTGATCACGTGGCTATCATGCACTGATCACGTGACTGATCATGCACTGATCACGTGGCTGATCATGCACTGATCACGTGGCTGATCATGCACTGATCACGTGACTGATCATGCACTGATCACGTGACTGATCATGCACTGATCACGTGGCT
This sequence comes from Bos javanicus, assembly GCF_032452875.1. NCBI lineage: Eukaryota > Metazoa > Chordata > Mammalia > Artiodactyla > Bovidae > Bos > Bos javanicus. Next base: position 497,043 of record NW_026893622.1, read on the forward strand.
ATCATGCACTGATCACGTGGCTGATCATGCACTGATCACGTGCCTGATCATGCACTGATCACATGGCTGATCATGCACTGATCACGTGACTGATCATGCACTGATCACGTGGCTATCATGCACTACTCACGTGGCTGATCATGCAATGATCATGTAGCTACCATGTACTGGTCACGTGACTGATCATACACCCATCAGGTGACTGATCATGCACTGATCACGTGCCTGATCATGCACTGATCACGTGACTGATCATGCACTGATCACATAGCTATCATGAACTGATCACGTGGCTGATCATGCACTGATCACGTGGCTGATCATGCACTGATACCGTGACTGAGCATGGACTGATCACATGACTATCATGTAGTGATCACGTGACTTAATGGCGCTGATCATGTGACTGATCATGCGCTGATCATGTTTGCTATCATACACTGATCATGTGCCTCTGGAGGCAATAAACAAAGAGCTGAGTAGGCACGAATCAAACAGTCAGCAGGCAATAATCATGGAACTCAGCTGTGAGGAATCATGCTGCTCAGCTGGCAATAATCAAGCAGCTGAGCAGGCAGGAATTACGCAGCACAGCTGGCAATTGTCAAGCAGATGACAGGCAGGAATCGTGCAGCTCAGCTGGCAATTGTCAAGCAGATGAGCAGACAGTAATCACGCAGCTCAGCAGGCCCTGATCACGTGACTGAGCATGCACTGTTCACGTGGCTGATCATACACTGATCACGTGATTGATCATGCACTGATCACTTGGATATCATGCACTGATCACGTGGCTGATCATACACTGTTCACGTGTCTGACCATGCACTGATCACGTGGCTGATCATACACTGCTCACGTAACTGATCATGCACTGATCACGTGGCTATCATGCACTGATCACGTGGCTAACATGCACTGTCACGTGGCTGATCACACACTGTCACGTGACTATCATGCACTGATCACGTGGCTGATCATGCACTGATCACGTGACTGATCATGCACTGATCACGTGACTGATCATGCACTGATCACGTGACTGATCATGCACTGATCACGTGACTGATCATGCACTGATCACGTGGCTATCATGCACTGATCACGTGGCTGATCATGCACTGATCACGTAGCTACCATGCACTGGTCACGTGACTGATCATGCACTGATCACGTAATGATCATGCACTGATCACGTGGCTGATCATGCACTGATCACGTGGCTGATCATGCACTGATCACGTGACTGATCATGCACTGATCACGTGACTGATCATGCACTGATCACGTGGCTATCATGCACTGATCACGTGGCTGATCATGCACTGATCACGTGCCTGATCATGCACTGATCACATGACTGATCATGCACTGATCACGTGACTGATCATGCACTGATCACGTGGCTATCATGCACTACTCACGTGGCTGATCATGCAATGATCATGTAGCTACCATGTACTGGTCACGTGACTGATCATACACCCATCAGGTGACTGATCATGCACTGATCACGTGCCTGATCATGCACTGATCACGTGACTGATCATGCACTGATCACATAGCTATCATGAACTGATCACCTGGCTGATCATGCACTGATCACGTGGCTGATCATGCACTGATACCGTGACTGAGCATGGACTGATCACATGACTATCATGTACTGATCACGTGACTTAATGGCGCTGATCATGTGACTGATCATGCGCTGATCATGTTTGCTATCATACACTGATCATGTGCCTCTGGAGGCAATAAACAAAGAGCTGAGTAGGCACGAATCAAAAGTCAGCAGGCAATAATCATGGAACTCAGCTGTGAGGAATCATGCTGCTCAGCTGGCAATAATCAAGCAGCTGAGCAGGCAGGAATTACGCAGCACAGCTGGCAATTGTCAAGCAGATGACAGGCAGGAATCGTGCAGCTCAGCTGGCAATTGTCAAGCAGATGAGCAGACAGTAATCACGCAGCTCAGCAGGCCCTGATCACGTGACTGAGCATGCACTGTTCACGTGGCTGATCATACACTGATCACGTGATGATCATGCACTGATCACTTGGATATCATGCACTGATCACGTGGCTGATCATACACTGTTCACGTGTCTGACCATGCACTGATCACGTGGCTGATCATACACTGCTCACGTAACTGATCATGCACTGATCACGTGGCTATCATGCACTGATCACGTGGCTGATCATACACTGATCACGTGACTGATCATGCACACATCACGTGGCTATCATGCACTGATCACGTGGCTGTCATGCAATGATCACGTAGCTACCATATACTGGTCACGTGACTGATCATGCACTGATCACGTAAATGATCATGCACTGTTCACGTGACTGATCATGCACTGATCACGTGACTGATCATGCACTGATCACGTGGCTATCATGCACTGCTCACGTGGCTGATCATGCACTGATCACGTAGCAACCATGTACTGGTCACGTGACTGATCATGCACTGATCACGTAATTGATCATGCACTGATCACGTGGCTGATCACACATGATCACGTGACTGATCATGCACTGATCACGTGGCTATCATGCACTGATCACGTGGCTATCATGCACTGATCACGTGGATGATCATGCACTGATCACGTGGCTGATCACACACGATCACGTGACTGATCATGCACTGATCACGTGGCTATCATGCACTGATCACGTGGCTGATCATGCACTGATCACGTAACTGATCATGCACTGATCACGTGGATCATCATGCACTGATCACGTGGCTGATCACACGATCACGTGACTGATCATGCACTGATCACGTGACTGATCATGCACTGATCACGTGGCTATCATGCACTGATCACGTGGCTATCATGCACTGATCACGTGGCTGATCACACACGATCACGTGACTGATCATGCACTGATCACGTGGCTATCATGCACTGATCACGTGGCTATCATGCACTGATCACGTGACTGATCATGCACTGATCAGTGACTGATCATGCACTGATCACGTGACTGATCATGCACTGATCACGTGGCTATCATGCACTGATCACGTGGCTGATCATGCACTGATCACGTAATTGATCATGCACTGATCACGTGGCTGATCATGCACTGATCACGTGACTGATCATGCACTGATCACGTGACTGATCATGCACTGATCAGTGGCTATCATGCACTGATCACGTGGCTGATCATGCACTGATCACGTGACTGATCATGCACTGATCACTGGCTATCATGCACTGATCACGTGGCTATCATGCACTGATCACGTGGCTGATCATACACTGATCACGTGACTGATCATGCACTGATCACGTCTATATCATGCACTGATCACATGACTGCCCATGCACTGATCACGTGGATGATCATACACTGATCATGTGACTGATCATGCACTGATCACGTGGCTATCATGCACTGATCACGTGGCTGATCATGCACTGATCACGTAGCTACCATGTACTGATCACGTGACTGATCATGCACTGATCACGTAATTGATCATGCACTGATCAGTGACTTATCATGCACTGATCACGTGACTGATCATGCACTGATCACGTGACTGATCATGCACTGATCACGTGGCTATCATGCACTGATCACGTGGCTGATCATGCACTGATCACGTAGCTATCATGCACTGATCACGTGACTGATCATGCACTGATCACGTGGCTGATCATGCACTGATCACGTGGCTGATCATGCACTGATCACGTGACTGATCATGCACTGATCACGTGACTGATCATGCACTGATCACGTGGCTATCATGCACTGATCACGTGGCTGATCATGCACTGATCACGTGCCTGATCATGCACTGATCACATGACTGATCATGCACTGATCACGTGACTGATCATGCACTGATCACGTGGCTATCATGCACTACTCACGTGGCTGATCATGCAATGATCATGTAGCTACCATGTACTGGTCACGTGACTGATCATACACCCATCAGGTGACTGATCATGCACTGATCACGTGCCTGATCATGCACTGATCACGTGACTGATCATGCACTGATCACATAGCTATCATGCACTGATCACGTGGCTGATCATGCACTGATCACGTGGCTGATCATGCACTGATACCGTGACTGAGCATGGACTGATCACATGACTATCATGTAGTGATCACGTGACTTAATGGCGCTGATCATGTGACTGATCATGCGCTGATCATGTTTGCTATCATACACTGATCATGTGCCTCTGGAGGCAATAAACAAAGAGCTGAGTAGGCACGAATCAAACAGTCAGCAGGCAATAATCATGGAACTCAGCTGTGAGGAATCATGCTGCTCAGCTGGCAATAATCAAGCAGCTGAGCAGGCAGGAATTACGCAGCACAGCTGGCAATTGTCAAGCAGATGACAGGCAGGAATCGTGCAGCTCAGCTGGCAATTGTCAAGCAGATGAGCAGACAGTAATCACGCAGCTCAGCAGGCCCTGATCACGTGACTGAGCATGCACTATTCACGTGAATCATGCTGCTCAGCTGGCAATGATCAAGCAGCTGATCAGGCAGGAATTACACAGCACAGCTGGCAATTGTCAAGCAGATGACAGGCAGGAATCGTGCAGCTCAGCTGGAAATTGTCAAGCAGATGAGCAGACAGTAATCACGCAGCTCATCATGCACTGATCACGTGACTGAGCATGCACTGTTCACGTGGCTGATCATACACTGATCACGTGACTGATCATGCACTGATCACGTGGATATCATGCACTGATCACGTGGCTGATCATACACTGATCACGTGTCTGACCATGCACTGATCACGTGGCTGATCATGCACTGATCACGTAACTGATCATGCACTGATCACGTGGCTATCATGCACTGATCACGTGGCTGATCATGCACTGATCACGTGGCTGATCACACACTGTCACGTGACTATCATGCACTGATCACGTGGCACTCATGCACTGATCACGTGGCTGATCATACTCTGATCACGTGACTGATCATGCACACATCACGTGGCTATCATGCACTGCTCACGTGGCTGTCATGCAATGATCACGAAGCTATCATATACTGGTCACGTGACTGATCATGCACTGATCACGTAAATGATCATGCACTGATCACGTGACTGATCATGCACTGATCACGTGACTGATCATGCACTGATCACGTGGCTGATCATGCACTGATCACGTGGCTGATCATGCACTGATCACGTGGCTGATCACACTGATCACGTGACTGATCATGCACTGATCACGTGACTGATCATGCACTGATCACGTGGCTATCATGCACTGATCACGTGGCTATCATGCACTGATCACGTGGCTGATCACACACGATCACGTGACTGATCATGCACTGATCACGTGGCTATCATGCACTGATCACGTGGCTGATCATGCACTGATCACGTGGCTATCATGCACTGATCACGTGGCTGATCATGCACTGATCACGTGGCTGATCATGCACTGATCACGTAGCTATCATGCACTGATCACGTGACTGATCATGCACTGATCACGTGGCTGATCATGCACTGATCACGTGGCTGATCATGCACTGATCACGCAGCTATCATGCACTGATCACGTGACTGATCATGCACTGATCACGTGACTGATCATGCACTGATCACGTGGCTGATCATGCACTGATCACGTGGATGATCATGCACTGATCACGTGGCTGATCATGCACTGATCACGTGACTGATCATGCACTGATCACGTGGCTATCATGCACTGATCACGTGGCTGATCATGCACTGATCACGTAACTGATCATGCACTGATCACGTGGATCATCATGCACTGATCACGTGGCTGATCACACTATCACGTGACTGATCATGCACTGATCACGTGACTGATCATGCACTGATCACGTGGCTATCATGCACTGATCACGTGGCTGATCATGCACTGATCACGTGGCTGATCATACACTAATCACGTGACAGATCATGCACTGATCACGTGGCTATCATGCACTGATCACGTGGCTGATCATGCACTGATCACGTGGCTGATCATGCACTGATCACGTGACTGATCATGCACTGATCACGTGACTGATCATGCACTGATCACGTGGCTATCATGCACTGATCACGTGGCTGATCATGCACTGATCACGTGGCTGATCATGCACTGATCACGTGGCTGATCATGCACTGATCACGTGACTGATCATGCACTGATCACGTGGCTGATCATACACTGATCACGTGACTGATCATGCACTGATCACGTGGCTATCATGCACTGATCACGTGGCTGTCATGCAATGATCACGTAGCTACCATATACTGGTCACGTGACTGATCATGCACTGATCACGTAAATGATCATGCACTGTTCACGTGACTGATCATGCACTGATCACGTGACTGATCATGCACTGATCACGTGGCTATCATGCACTGATCACGTGGCTGATCATGCAATGATCACGTAGCAACCATGTACTGATCACGTGACTGATCATGCACTGATCACGTAATTGATCATGCACTGATCACGTGGCTCATCATGCACTGATCACGTGGCTGATCACACACTGATCACGTGACTGATCATGCACTGATCACGTGACTATCATGCACTGATCACGTGGCTATCATGCACTGATCACGTGGATATCATGCACTGATCACGTGGCTGATCACACACGATCACGTGACTGATCATGCACTGATCACGTGGCTATCATGCACTGATCACGTGGCTATCATGCACTGATATCATGCACTGATCACGTGGCTGATCATACACGATCACGTGACTGATCATGCACTGATCACGTGGCTATCATGCACTGATCACGTGGCTATCATGCACTGATATCATGCACTGATCACGTGGCTGATCATGCACTGATCACGTGACTGATCATGCACTGATCACGTGACTGATCATGCACTGATCACGTGGCTGATCATGCACTGATCACGTGACTGATCATGCACTGATCACGTGACTGATCATGCACTGATCACGTGACTGATCATGCACTGATCACGTGGCTGATCATGCACTGATCACGTGGCTGATCATGCACTGATCACGTGACTGATCATGCACTGATCACGTGACTGATCATGCACTGATCAGTGGCTATCATGCACTGATCACGTGGCTGATCATGCACTGATCACGTGACTGATCATGCACTGATCACTGGCTATCATGCACTGATCACGTGGCTATCATGCACTGATCACGTGGCTGATCATGCACTGATCACGTGACTGATCATGCACTGATCACGTCTATATCATGCACTGATCACATGACTGATCATGCACTGATCACGTGGATGATCATACACTGATCACGTGACTGATCATGCACTGATCACGTGGCTATCATGCACTGATCACGTGGCTGATCATGCACTGATCACGTAGCTATCATGCACTGATCACGTGACTGATCATGCACTGATCACGTAATTGATCATGCACTGATCACGTGACTGATCATGCACTGATCACGTGACTGATCATGCACTGATCACGTGACTGATCATGCACTGATCACGTGGCTATCATGCACTGATCACGTGGCTGATCATGCAATGATCACGTAGCTACCATGCACTGATCACGTGACTGATCATGCACTGATCACGTGGCTGATCATGCACTGATCACGTGGCTGATCATGCACTGATCACGTGACTGATCATGCACTGATCACGTGACTGATCATGCACTGATCACGTGGCTATCATGCACTGATCACGTGGCTGATCATGCACTGATCACGTGCCTGATCATGCACTGATCACATGGCTGATCATGCACTGATCACGTGACTGATCATGCACTGATCACGTGGCTATCATGCACTACTCACGTGGCTGATCATGCAATGATCATGTAGCTACCATGTACTGGTCACGTGACTGATCATACACCCATCAGGTGACTGATCATGCACTGATCACGTGCCTGATCATGCACTGATCACGTGACTGATCATGCACTGATCACATAGCTATCATGCACTGATCACCTGGCTGATCATGCACTGATCACGTGGCTGATCATGCACTGATACCGTGACTGAGCATGGACTGATCACATGACTATCATGTAGTGATCACGTGACTTAATGGCGCTGATCATGTGACTGATCATGCGCTGATCATGTTTGCTATCATACACTGATCATGTGCCTCTGGAGGCAATAAACAAAGAGCTGAGTAGGCACGAATCAAACAGTCAGCAGGCAATAATCATGGAACTCAGCTGTGAGGAATCATGCTGCTCAGCTGGCAATAATCAAGCAGCTGAGCAGGCAGGAATTACGCAGCACAGCTGGCAATTGTCAAGCAGATGACAGGCAGGAATCGTGCAGCTCAGCTGGCAATTGTCAAGCAGATGAGCAGACAGTAATCACGCAGCTCAGCAGGCCCTGATCACGTGACTGAGCATGCACTGTTCACGTGGCTGATCATACACTGATCACGTGATTGATCATGCACTGATCACTTGGATATCATGCACTGATCACGTGGCTGATCATACACTGTTCACGTGTCTGACCATGCACTGATCACGTGGCTGATCATACACTGCTCACGTAACTGATCATGCACTGATCACGTGGCTATCATGCACTGATCACGTGGCTAACATGCACTGTCACGTGGCTGATCACACACTGTCACGTGACATATCATGCACTGATCACGTGGCTGATCATGCACTGATCACGTGACTGATCATGCACTGATCACGTGACTGATCATGCACTGATCACGTGACTGATCATGCACTGATCACGTGACTGATCATGCACTGATCACGTGGCTATCATGCACTGATCACGTGGCTGATCATGCACTGATCACGTAGCTATCATGCACTGATCACGTGACTGATCATGCACTGATCACGTAATGATCATGCACTGATCACGTGGCTGATCATGCACTGATCACGTGGCTGATCATGCACTGATCACGTGACTGATCATGCACTGATCACGTGACTGATCATGCACTGATCACGTGGCTATCATGCACTGATCACGTGGCTGATCATGCACTGATCACGTGCCTGATCATGCACTGATCACATGACTGATCATGCACTGATCACGTGACTGATCATGCACTGATCACGTGGCTATCATGCACTACTCACGTGGCTGATCATGCAATGATCATGTAGCTACCATGTACTGGTCACGTGACTGATCATACACCCATCAGGTGACTGATCATGCACTGATCACCTGCCTGATCATGCACTGATCACGTGACTGATCATGCACTGATCACATAGCTATCATGAAATGATCACCTGGAAGATCATGCACTGATCACGTGGCTGATCATGCACTGATACCGTGACTGAGCATGGACTGATCACATGACTATCATGTACTGATCACGTGACTTAATGGCGCTGATCATGTGACTGATCATGCGCTGATCATGTTTGCTTTCATACACTGATCATGTGCCTCTGGAGGCAATAAACAAAGAGCTGAGTAGGCACGAATCAAAAGTCAGCAGGCAATAATCATGGAACTCAGCTGTGAGGAATCATGCTGCTCAGCTGGCAATAATCAAGCAGCTGAGCAGGCAGGAATTACGCAGCACAGCTGGCAATTGTCAAGCAGATGACAGGCAGGAATCGTTCAGCTCAGCTGGCAATTGTCAAGCAGATGAGCAGACAGTAATCACGCAGCTCAGCAGGCCCTGATCACGTGACTGAGCATGCACTGTTCACGTGGCTGATCATACACTGATCACGTGATGATCATGCACTGATCACTTGGATATCATGCACTGATCACGTGGCTGATCATACACTGTTCACGTGTCTGACCATGCACTGATCACGTGGCTGATCATACACTGCTCACGTAACTGATCATGCACTGATCACGTGGCTATCATGCACTGATCACGTGGCTGATCATACACTGATCACGTGACTGATCATGCACACATCACGTGGCTATCATGCACTGATCACGTGGCTGTCATGGAATGATCACGTAGCTACCATATACTGGTCACGTGACTGATCATGCACTGATCACGTAAATGATCATGCACTGATCACGTGACTGATCATGCACTGATCACGTGACTGATCATGCACTGATCACGTGGCTATCATGCACTGCTCACGTGGCTGATCATGCAATGATCACGTAGCAACCATGTACTGGTCACGTGACTGATCATGCACTGATCACGTAATTGATCATGCACTGATCACGTGGCTGATCACACATGATCACGTGACTGATCATGCACTGATCACGTGGCTATCATGCACTGATCACGTGGCTATCATGCACTGATCACGTGGATATCATGCACTGATCACGTGGCTGATCACACACGATCACATGACTGATCATGCACTGATCACGTGGCTATCATGCACTGATCACGTGGCTGATCATGCACTGATCACGTGACTGATCATGCACTGATCACGTGGATGATCATGCACTGATCACGTGGCTGATCACACTGATCACGTGACTGATCATGCACTGATCACGTGACTGATCATGCACTGATCACGTGGCTATCATGCACTGATCACGTGGCTATCATGCACTGATCACGTGGCTGATCACACACGATCACGTGACTGATCATGCACTGATCACGTGGCTATCATGCACTGATCACGTGGCTATCATGCACTGATCACGTGACTGATCATGCACTGATCAGTGACTGATCATGCACTGATCACGTGACTGATCATGCACTGATCACGTGGCTATCATGCACTGATCACGTGGCTGATCATGCACTGATCACGTAATTGATCATGCACTATCACGTGGCTGATCATGCACTGATCACGTGACTGATCATGCACTGATCACGTGACTGATCATGCACTGATCAGTGGCTATCATGCACTGATCACGTGGCTGATCATGCACTGATCACGTGACTGATCATGCACTGATCACTGGCTATCATGCACTGATCACGTGGCTATCATGCACTGATCACGTGGCTGATCATGCACTGATCACGTGACTGATCATGCACTGATCACGTCTATATCATGCACTGATCACATGACTGATCATGCACTGATCACGTGGATGATCATACACTGATCACGTGACTGATCATGCACTGATCACGTGGCTATCATGCACTGATCACGTGGCTGATCATGCACTGATCACGTAGCTACCATGCACTGATCACGTGACTGATCATGCACTGATCACGTAATTGATCATGCACTGATCAGTGACTGATCATGCACTGATCACGTGACTGATCATGCACTGATCACGTGACTGATCATGCACTGATCACGTGGCTATCATGCACTGATCACGTGGCTGATCATGCACTGATCACGTAGCTACCATGCACTGATCACGTGACTGATCATGCACTGATCACGTGGCTGATCATGCACTGATCACGTGGCTGATCATGCACTGATCACGTGACTGATCATGCACTGATCACGTGACTGATCATGCACTGATCACGTGGCTATCATGCACTGATCACGTGGCTGATCATGCACTGATCACGTGCCTGATCATGCACTGATCACATGACTGATCATGCACTGATCACGTGACTGATCATGCACTGATCACGTGGCTATCATGCACTATCACGTGGCTGATCATGCAATGATCATGTAGCTACCATGTACTGGTCACGTGACTGATCATGCACCCATCAGGTGACTGATCATGCACTGATCACCTGCCTGATCATGCACTGATCACGTGACTGATCATGCACTGATCACATAGCTATCATGAACTGATCACGTGGCTGATCATGCACTGATCACGTGGCTGATCATGCACTGATACCGTGACTGAGCATGGACTGATCACATGACTATCATGTAGTGATCACGTGACTTAATGGCGCTGATCATGTGACTGATCATGCGCTGATCATGTTTGCTATCATACACTGATCATGTGCCTCTGGAGGCAATAAACAAAGAGCTGAGTAGGCACGAATCAAACAGTCAGCAGGCACTAATCATGGAACTCAGCTGTGAGGAATCATGCTGCTCAGCTGGCAATAATCAAGCAGCTGAGCAGGCAGGAATTACGCAGCACAGCTGGCAATTGTCAAGCAGATGACAGGCAGGAATCGTGCAGCTCAGCTGGCAATTGTCAAGCAGATGAGCAGACAGTAATCACGCAGCTCAGCAGGCCCTGATCACGTGACTGAGCATGCACTGTTCACGTGAATCATGCTGCTCAGCTGGCAATGATCAAGCAGCTGATCAGGCAGGAATTACACAGCACAGCTGGCAATTGTCAAGCAGATGACAGGCAGGAATCGTGCAGCTCAGCTGGAAATTGTCAAGCAGATGAGCAGACAGTAATCACGCAGCTCAGCAGGCCTGATCACGTGACTGAGCATGCACTGTTCACGTGGCTGATCATACACTGATCACGTGACTGATCATGCACTGATCACTTGGATATCATGCACTGATCACGTGGCTGATCATACACTGATCACGTGTCTGACCATGCACTGATCACGTGGCTGATCATACACTGCTCACGTAACTGATCATGCACTGATCACGTGGCTATCATGCACTGATCACGTGGCTGATCATGCACTGATCACGTGGCTGATCACACACTGTCACGTGACATATCATGCACTGATCACGTGGCACTCATGCACTGATCACGTGGCTGATCATACTCTGATCACGTGACTGATCATGCACATCACGTGGCTATCATGCACTGCTCACGTGGCTCGTCATGGAATGATCATGAAGCTATCATATACTGGTCACGTGACTGATCATGCACTGATCACGTAAATGATCATGCACTGATCACGTGACTGATCATGCACTGATCACGTGACTGATCATGCACTGATCACGTGGCTGATCATGCACTGATCACGTGGCTGATCATGCACTGATCACGTGGCTGATCACACTGATCACGTGACTGATCATGCACTGATCACGTGACTGATCATGCACTGATCACGTGGCTATCATGCACTGATCACGTGGCTATCATGCACTGATCACGTGGCTGATCACACACGATCACGTGACTGATCATGCACTGATCACGTGGCTATCATGCACTGATCACGTGGCTATCATGCACTGATCACGTGGCTGATCATGCACTGATCACGTGGCTGATCATGCACTGATCACGTGGCTGATCATGCACTGATCACGTGGCTATCATGCACTGATCACGTGACTGATCATGCACTGATCACGTGGCTGATCATGCACTGATCACGTGGCTGATCATGCACTGATCACGCAGCTATCATGCACTGATCACGTGACTGATCATGCACTGATCACGTGACTGATCATGCACTGATCACGTGGCTATCATGCACTGATCACGTGGCTGATCATGCACTGATCACGTAGCTACCATGCACTGATCACGTGACTGATCATGCACTGATCACGTAACTGATCATGCACTGATCACGTGGCTGATCATGCACTGATCACGTGGCTGATCACACTGATCACGTGACTGATCATGCACTGATCACGTGACTGATCATGCACTGATCACGTGGCTATCATGCACTGATCACGTGGATATCATGCACTGATCACGTGGCTGATCACACACGATCACGTGACTGATCATGCACTGATCACGTGGCTATCATGCACTGATCACGTGGCTGATCATGCACTGATCACGTGGCTATCATGCACTGATCACGTGGCTGATCATGCACTGATCACGTAGCTATCATGCACTGATCACGTGACTGATCATGCACTGATCACGTGGCTGATCATGCACTGATCACGTGACTGATCATGCACTGATCACGTGGCTGATCATGCACTGATCACGCAGCTATCATGTACTGGTCACATGACTGATCATGCACTGATCACGTGATTGATCATGCACTGATCACGTGGCTTATCATGCACTGATCATGTGACTGATCATGTGCTGATCATGTTTCTGTCATACACTGATCATGTGCCTCTGGAGGCAATGAACAAAGAGCTGAGTAGGCAGGAATCAGTAGGCAATAATCATGGAACTCAGCTCTGAGAAATCATGCTGCTCAGCTGGCAATAATCAAGTAGATGAGCAGGCAGGAATTATGCAGCACAGGTGGCAATTGTCAAGCAGATGACAGGCAGGAATCGTGCAGCTCAGCTGGCAATTGTCAAGCAGATGAGCAGACAGTAATCACGCAGCTCAGCAGGCCCTGATCACGTGACTGAGCATGCACTGTTCACGTGGCTGATCACACACTATCACGTGACTGATCATGCACTGATCACGTGGCTATCATGCACTGATCACGTGACTGATCATGCACTGATCACGTAATTGTCATGCACTGATCACGTGGCTATCATGCACTGATCACGTGGCTGATCATGCACTGATCACGTGACTGATCATGCACTGATCACGTGACTGATCATGCACTGATCACGTGGCTATCATGCACTGATCACGTGGCTGATCATGCACTGATCACGTAGCTACCATGTACTGATCACGTGACTGATCATGCACTGATCACGTAATGATCATGCACTGATCACGTGGCTGATCATGCACTGATCACGTGGCTGATCATGCACTGATCACGTGACTGATCATGCACTGATCACGTGGCTGATCATGCACTGATCACGTGACTGATCATGCACTGATCACGTGTCTGATCATGCACTGATCACGTGGCTATCATGCACTGCTCACGTGGCTGATCATGCATGATCACGCAGCTACCATGTACTGGTCACATGACTGATCATGCACTGATCACGTGACTGATCATGCAGTGATCACGTGGCTATCATGCACTACTCACGTGGCTGATCATGCAATGATCATGTAGCTACCATGTACAGGTCACGTGAATGATCATACACCCATCAGGTGACTGATCATGCACTGATCACGTGGCTATCATGCACTGATCACGAGACTGATCATGCACTGATCACGTCTATATCATGCACTGATCACATGACTGCCCATGCACTGATCACGTGGATGATCATACACTAATCATGTGACAGATCATGCACTGATCACGTGGCTGATCATGCACTGATACCGTGACTGAGCATGGACTGATCACATGACTATCATGTAGTGATCACGTGACTTAATGGCGCTGATCATGTGACTGATCATGCGCTGATCATGTTTGCTATCATACACTGATCATGTGCCTCTGGAGGCAATAAACAAAGAGCTGAGTAGGCACGAATCAAACAGTCAGCAGGCAATAATCATGGAACTCAGCTGTGAGGAATCATGCTGCTCAGCTGGCAATAATCAAGCAGCTGAGCAGGCAGGAATTACGCAGCACAGCTGGCAATTGTCAAGCAGATGACAGGCAGGAATCGTGCAGCTCAGCTGGCAATTGTCAAGCAGATGAGCAGACAGTAATCACGCAGCTCAGCAGGCCCTGATCACGTGACTGAGCATGCACTGTTCACGTGGCTGATCATACACTGATCACGTGTCTGATCATGCACTGATCACGTGGCTGATCATACACTGATCACGTACTGATCATGCACTGATCACGTGGCTATCATGCACTGATCACGTGGCTGAACATGCACTGTTCACGTGGCTGATCACACACCTGTCACGTGACATATCATGCACTGATCACGTGGCACTCATGCACTGATCACGTGGCTGATCATACTCTGCTCACGTAACTCATCATGCACACATCACGTGGCTATCATGCACTGCTCACGTGGCTCGTCATGGAATGATCACGTAGCTACCATATACTGGTCACGTGACTGATCATGCACTGATCACGTAAATGATCATGCACTGTTCACGTGACTGATCATGCACTGATCACGTGGCTGATCATGCACTGATCACGTAGCAACCATGTACTGTCACGTGACTGATCATGCACTGATCACGTAATTGATCCTGCACTGATCACGTGGCTCATCATGCACTGATCACGTGGCTGATCACACACGTATCACGTGACTGATCATGCACTGATCACGTGACTATCATGCACTGATCACGTGGCTATCATGCACTGATCACGTGGATATCATGCACTGATCACGTGGCTGATCACACACGTATCACGTGACTGATCATGCACTGATCACGTGGCTATCATGCACTGATCACGTGGCTATCATGCACTGATATCATGCACTGATCACGTGGCTGATCACACACGATCACGTGACTGATCATGCACTGATCACGTGGCTGATCATGCACTGATCACGTGACTGATCATGCACTGATCACGTGACTGATCATGCACTGATCACGTGGCTGATCATGCACTGATCACGTGACTGATCATGCACTGATCACGTGACTGATCATGCACTGATCACGTGACTGATCATGCACTGATCACGTAATTGATCATGCACTGATCACGTGGCTGATCATGCACTGATCACGTGACTGATCATGCACTGATCACGTGACTGATCATGCACTGATCACGTGGCTATCATGCACTGATCACGTGGCTGATCATGCACTGATCACGTGACTGATCATGCACTGATCACTGGCTATCATGCACTGATCACGTGGCTATCATGCACTGATCACGTGGCTGATCATACACTGATCACGTGACTGATCATGCACTGATCACGTCTATATCATGCACTGATCACATGACTGATCATGCACTGATCACGTGGATGATCATACACTGATCACGTGACTGATCATGCACTGATCACGTGGCTATCATGCACTGATCACGTGGCTGATCATGCACTGATCACGTAGCTACCATGCACTGATCACGTGACTGATCATGCACTGATCACGTAATTGATCATGCACTGATCAGTGACTGATCATGCACTGATCACGTGACTGATCATGCACTGATCACGTGACTGATCATGCACTGATCACGTGGCTGATCATGCACTGATCACGTGGCTGATCATGCACTGATCACGTGACTGATCATGCACTGATCACGTGACTGATCATGCACTGATCACGTGGCTGATCATGCACTGATCACGTGCCTGATCATGCACTGATCACATGGCTGATCATGCACTGATCACGTGACTGATCATGCACTGATCACGTGGCTATCATGCACTACTCACGTGGCTGATCATGCAATGATCATGTAGCTACCATGTACTGGTCACGTGACTGATCATGCACTGATCAGGTGACTGATCATGCACTGATCACGTGCCTGATCATGCACTGATCACGTGACTGATCATGCACTGATCACATAGCTATCATGCACTGATCACGTGGCTGATCATGCACTGATCACGTGGCTGATCATGCACTGATACCGTGACTGAGCATGGACTGATCACATGACTATCATGTAGTGATCACGTGACTTAATGGCGCTGATCATGTGACTGATCATGCGCTGATCATGTTTGCTATCATACACTGATCATGTGCCTCTGGAGGCAATAAACAAAGAGCTGAGTAGGCACGAATCAAACAGTCAGCAGGCAATAATCATGGAACTCAGCTGTGAGGAATCATGCTGCTCAGCTGGCAATAATCAAGCAGCTGAGCAGGCAGGAATTATGCAGCACAGCTGGCAATTGTCAAGCAGATGACAGGCAGGAATCGTGCAGCTCAGCTGGCAATTGTCAAGCAGATGAGCAGACAGTAATCACGCAGCTCAGCAGGCCCTGATCACGTGACTGAGCATGCACTATTCACGTGAATCATGCTGCTCAGCTGGCAATGATCATGCAGCTGATCAGGCAGGAATTACACAGCACAGCTGGCAATTGTCAAGCAGATGACAGGCAGGAATCGTGCAGCTCAGCAGGAAATTGTCAAGCAGATGAGCAGACAGTAATCACGCAGCTCATCATGCACTGATCACGTGACTGATCATGCACTGATCACGTGGCTGATCATACACTGATCACGTGACTGATCATGCACTGATCACGTGGCTATCATGCACTGATCACGTGGCTGATCATGCACTGATCACGTGACTGATCATGCACTGATCACGTGACTGATCATGCACTGATCACGTGGCTGATCATGCACTGATCACGTGGCTGATCATGCACTGATCACGTGGCTGATCATGCACTGATCACGTGGCTGATCATGCACTGATCACGTGACTGATCATGCACTGATCACGTGACTGATCATGCACTGATCACGTGGCTATCATGCACTGATCACGTGGCTGATCATGCACTGATCACGTGACTGATCATGCACTGATCACGTGACTGATCATGCACTGATCACGTGACTGATCATGCACTGATCACGTGGCTGATCATGCACTGATCACGTGGCTGATCATGCACTGATCACGTGACTGATCATGCACTGATCACGTGACTGATCATGCACTGATCACGTGGCTATCATGCACTGATCACGTGGCTGATCATGCACTGATCACGTGACTGATCATGCACTGATCACGTGGCTATCATGCACTGATCACGTGGCTATCATGCACTGATCACGTGGCTGATCATGCACTGATCACGTGACTGATCATGCACTGATCACGTCTATATCATGCACTGATCACGTGGCTGATCATGCACTGATCACGTGGATGATCATACACTGATCATGTGACTGATCATGCACTGATCACGTGGCTATCATGCACTGATCACGTGGCTGATCATGCACTGATCACGTAGCTATCATGCACTGATCACGTGACTGATCATGCACTGATCACGTAACTGATCATGCACTGATCACGTGACTGATCATGCACTGATCACGTGACTGATCATGCACTGATCACGTGACTGATCATGCACTGATCACGTGGCTATCATGCACTGATCACGTGGCTGATCATGCAATGATCACGTAGCTACCATGCACTGGTCACGTGACTGATCATGCACTGATCACGTAATTGATCATGCACTGATCACGTGGCTGATCATGCACTGATCACGTGGCTGATCATGCACTGATCACGTGACTGATCATGCACTGATCACGTGACTGATCATGCACTGATCACGTGGCTATCATGCACTGATCACGTGGCTGATCATGCACTGATCACGTGCCTGATCATGCACTGATACATGACTGATCATGCACTGATCACGTGACTGATCATGCACTGATCACGTGGCTATCATGCACTACTCACGTGGCTGATCATGCAATGATCATGTAGCTACCATGTACTGGTCACGTGACTGATCATACACCCATCAGGTGACTGATCATGCACTGATCACGTGGCTGATCATGCACTGATCACCTGACTGATCATGCACTGATCACGTGACAAATCATGCACTGATCACATGGCTATCATGCACTGATCACGTGGCTGATCATGCACTGATCACGTGGCTGATCATGCACTGATACCGTGACTGAGCATGGACTGATCACATGACTATCATGTAGTGATCACGTGACTTAATGGCGCTGATCATGTGACTGATCATGCGCTGATCATGTTTGCTATCATACACTGATCATGTGCCTCTGGAGGCAATAAACAAAGAGCTGAGTAGGCACGAATCAAACAGTCAGCAGGCAATAATCATGGAACTCAGCTGTGAGGAATCATGCTGCTCAGCTGGCAATAATCAAGCAGCTGAGCAGGCAGGAATTACGCAGCACAGCTGGCAATTGTCAAGCAGATGACAGGCAGGAATCGTGCAGCTCAGCTGGCAATTGTCAAGCAGATGAGCAGACAGTAATCACGCAGCTCAGCAGGCCCTGATCACGTGACTGAGCATGCACTGTTCACGTGGCTGATCATACACTGATCACGTGATGATCATGCACTGATCACTTGGATATCATGCACTGATCACGTGGCTGATCATACACTGTTCACGTGTCTGACCATGCACTGATCACGTGGCTGATCATACACTGCTCACGTAACTGATCATGCACTGATCACGTGGCTATCATGCACTGATCACGTGGCTGATCATGCACTGATCACGTGACTGATCATGCACTGATCACGTGCTGATCATGCACTGATCACGTGGCTATCATGCACTGATCACGTGGCTGATCATGCAATGATCACGTAGCTACCATGCACTGGTCACGTGACTGATCATGCACTGATCACGTAATTGATCATGCACTGATCACGTGGCTGATCATGCACTGATCACGTGACTGATCATGCACTGATCACGTGACTGATCATGCACTGATCACGTGGCTATCATGCACTGATCACGTGGCTGATCATACTGATCACGTGCTGTCATGCACTGATCACGTGGCTGATCATGCACTGATCACGTGACTGATCATGCACTGATCACGTGGCTATCATGCACTGATCACGTGGCTGATCATGCACTGATCACGTACTACATGCACTGATCACGTGACTGATCATGCACTGATCACGTGACTGATCATGCACTGATCACGTGGCTGATCATGCACTGATCACGTGACTGATCATGCACTGATCACGTGGCTATCATGCACTGATCACGTGGCTGATCATGGCTGATCACGTGTCTGATCATGCACTGATCACGTGGCTGATCATGCACTGATCACGTGACTGATCATGCACTGATCACGTGGCTATCATGCACTGATCACGTGGCTGATCATGCACTGATCACGTGGCTGATCACACACTGTCACGTGACTGATCATGCACTGATCACGTGGCTCATGCACTGATCACGTGGCTGATCATACACTGATCACGTGACTGATCATGCACACATCACGTGGCTATCATGCACTGATCACGTGGCTGATCATGCACTGATCACGTAGCTACCATGCACTGGTCACGTGACTGATCATGCACTGATCACGTAACTGATCATGCACTGATCACGTGACTGATCATGCACTGATCACGTGACTGATCATGCACTGATCACGTGACTGATCATGCACTGATCACGTGGCTGATCATGCACTGATCACGTGGCTATCATGCACTGATCACGTGGCTGATCATGCACTGATCACGTAGCTATCATGCACTGATCACGTGGCTGATCATGCACTGATCACGTAATTGATCATGCACTGATCACGTGACTGATCATGCACTGATCACGTGGCTGATCACACACTGATCACGTGACTGATCATGCACTGATCACGTGGCTATCATGCACTGATCACGTGGCTGATCATGCACTGATCACGTGGCTATCATGCACTGATCACGTGGCTGATCATGCACTGATCACGTGACTGATCATGCACTGATCACGTGGCTGATCATGCACTGATCACGTGGCTATCATGCACTGATCACGTGGCTGATCATGCACTGATCACGTGGCTATCATGCACTGATCACGTGACTGATCATGCACTGATCACGTGGCTGATCATGCACTGATCACGTGACTGATCATGCACTGATCACGTGACTGATCATGCACTGATCACGTGGCTATCATGCACTGATCACGTGGCTGATCATGCACTGATCATGTAGCTACCATGTACTGGTCACGTGAATGATCATACACCCATCAGGTGACTGATCATGCACTGATCACGTGGCTATCATGCACTGATCACGTGACTGATCATGCACTGATCACGTCTGATCATGCACTGATCACATGACTGCCCATGCACTGATCACGTGGATGATCATACACTGATCACGTGACAGATCATGCACTGATCACGTGGCTGATCATGCACTGATACCGTGACTGAGCATGGACTGATCACATGACTATCATGTAGTGATCACGTGACTTAATGGCTCTGATCATGCACTGATCATGTTTGCTATCATACACTGATCATGTGCCTCTGGAGGCAATAAACAAAGAGCTGAGTAGGCACGAATCAAACAGTCAGCAGGCAATAATCATGGAACTCAGCTGTGAGGAATCATGCTGCTCAGCTGGCAATAATCAAGCAGCTGAGCAGGCAGGAATTACGCAGCACAGCTGGCAATTGTCAAGCAGATGACAGGCAGGAATCGTGCAGCTCAGCTGGCAATTGTCAAGCAGATGAGCAGACAGTAATCACGCAGCTCAGCAGGCCCTGATCACGTGACTGAGCATGCACTGTTCACGTGGCTGATCATGCACTGATCACGTGGATATCATGCACTGATCACGTGGCTGATCATGCACTGATCACGTGTCTGATCATGCACTGATCACGTGGCTGATCATACACTGATCACGTGACTGATCATGCACTGATCACGTGGCTATCATGCACTGATCACGTGACTGATCATGCACTGATCACGTGGCTGATCATGCACTGATCACGTGACTGATCATGCACTGATCACGTGACTGATCATGCACTGATCACGTGGCTATCATGCACTGCTCACTGGCTGATCATGCACTGATCACGTAGCTACCATGCACTGATCACGTGACTGATCATGCACTGATCACGTAATTGATCATGCACTGATCACGTGGCTGATCATGCACTGATCACGTGACTGATCATGCACTGATCACGTGGCTATCATGCACTGATCACGTGGCTGATCATGCACTGATCACGCAGCTACCATGCACTGATCACGTGACTGATCATGCACTGATCACGTGACTGATCATGCACTGATCACGTGGCTGATCATGCACTGATCACGTGGCTATCATGCACTGATCACGTGGCTGATCATGCACTGATCATGTAGCTACCATGTACTGTCACGTGAATGATCATACACCCATCAGGTGACTGATCATGCACTGATCACGTGGCTATCATGCACTGATCACGTGACTGATCATGCACTGATCACGTCTAATCATGCACTGATCACATGACTGCCCATGCACTGATCACGTGGATGATCATACACTAATCACGTGACAGATCATGCACTGATCACGTGGCTGATCATGCACTGATACCGTGACTGAGCATGGACTGATCACATGACTATCATGTAGTGATCACGTGACTTAATGGCTCTGATCATGCACTGATCATGTTTGCTATCATACACTGATCATGTGCCTCTGGAGGCAATAAACAAAGAGCTGAGTAGGCACGAATCAAACAGTCAGCAGGCAATAATCATGGAACTCAGCTGTGAGGAATCATGCTGCTCAGCTGGCAATAATCAAGCAGCTGAGCAGGCAGGAATTACGCAGCACAGCTGGCAATTGTCAAGCAGATGACAGGCAGGAATCATGCAGCTCAGCTGGCAATTGTCAAGCAGATGAGCAGACAGTAATCACGCAGCTCAGCAGGCCCTGATCACGTGACTGAGCATGCACTGTTCACGTGGCTGATCATACACTGATCACGTGACTGATCATGCACTGATCACTTGGATATCATGCACTGATCACGTGGCTGATCATACACTGTTCACGTGTCTGACCATGCACTGATCACGTGGCTGATCATACACTGCTCACGTAACTGATCATGCACTGATCACGTGGCTATCATGCACTGATCACGTGGCTGAACATGCACTGTTCACGTGGCTGATCACACACCTGTCACGTGACATATCATGCACTGATCACGTGGCACTCATGCACTGATCACGTGGCTGATCATACACTGATCACGTAACTGATCATGCACACATCACGTGGCTATCATGCACTGATCACGTGGCTGATCATGGAATGATCACGTAGCTACCATATACTGGTCACGTGACTGATCATGCACTGATCACGTAAATGATCATGCACTGATCACGTGACTGATCATGCACTGATCACGTGACTGATCATGCACTGATCACGTGGCTGATCATGCACTGATCACGTGGCTGATCATGCACTGATCACGTGGCTGATCATGCACTGATCACGTGGCTGATCATGCACTGATCACGTGACTGATCATGCACTGATCACGTGACTGATCATGCACTGATCACGTGGCTATCATGCACTGATCACGTGGCTGATCATGCACTGATCACGTGACTGATCATGCACTGATCACGTGACTGATCATGCACTGATCACGTGACTGATCATGCACTGATCACGTGGCTGATCATGCACTGATCACGTGGCTGATCATGCACTGATCACGTGACTGATCATGCACTGATCACGTGACTGATCATGCACTGATCACGTGGCTATCATGCACTGATCACGTGGCTGATCATGCACTGATCACGTGACTGATCATGCACTGATCACTGGCTATCATGCACTGATCACGTGGCTATCATGCACTGATCACGTGGCTGATCATGCACTGATCACGTGACTGATCATGCACTGATCACGTCTATATCATGCACTGATCACATGGCTGATCATGCACTGATCACGTGGCTGATCATACACTGATCATGTGACTGATCATGCACTGATCACGTGGCTATCATGCACTGATCACGTGGCTGATCATGCAATGATCACGTAGCTATCATGCACTGATCACGTGACTGATCATGCACTGATCACGTAACTGATCATGCACTGATCACGTGACTGATCATGCACTGATCACGTGACTGATCATGCACTGATCACGTGACTGATCATGCACTGATCACGTGGCTATCATGCACTGATCACGTGGCTGATCATGCAATGATCACGTAGCTACCATGCACTGGTCACGTGACTGATCATGCACTGATCACGTAATTGATCATGCACTGATCACGTGGCTGATCATGCACTGATCACGTGGCTGATCATGCACTGATCACGTGACTGATCATGCACTGATCACGTGACTGATCATGCACTGATCACGTGGCTATCATGCACTGATCACGTGGCTGATCATGCACTGATCACGTGCCTGATCATGCACTGATCACATGACTGATCATGCACTGATCACGTGACTGATCATGCACTGATCACGTGGCTATCATGCACTACTCACGTGGCTGATCATGCAATGATCATGTAGCTACCATGTACAGGTCACGTGACTGATCATACACCCATCAGGTGACTGATCATGCACTGATCACGTGGCTGATCATGCACTGATCACGTGACTGATCATGCACTGATCACGTGACAAATCATGCACTGATCACATGGCTATCATGAACTGATCACGTGGCTGATCATGCACTGATCACGTGGCTGATCATGCACTGATACCGTGACTGAGCATGGACTGATCACATGACTATCATGTAGTGATCACGTGACTTAATGGCGCTGATCATGTGACTGATCATGCGCTGATCATGTTTGCTATCATACACTGATCATGTGCCTCTGGAGGCAATAAACAAAGAGCTGAGTAGGCACGAATCAAACAGTCAGCAGGCAATAATCATGGAACTCAGCTGTGAGGAATCATGCTGCTCAGCTGGCAATAATCAAGCAGCTGAGCAGGCAGGAATTACGCAGCACAGCTGGCAATTGTCAAGCAGATGACAGGCAGGAATCGTGCAGCTCAGCTGGCAATTGTCAAGCAGATGAGCAGACAGTAATCACGCAGCTCAGCAGGCCCTGATCACGTGACTGAGCATGCACTGTTCACGTGGCTGATCATACACTGATCACGTGATTGATCATGCACTGATCACTTGGATATCATGCACTGATCACGTGGCTGATCATACACTGTTCACGTGTCTGACCATGCACTGATCACGTGGCTGATCATACACTGCTCACGTAACTGATCATGCACTGATCACGTGGCTATCATGCACTGATCACGTGGCTGAACATGCACTGTTCACGTGGCTGATCACACACCTGTCACGTGACATATCATGCACTGATCACGTGGCACTCATGCACTGATCACGTGGCTGATCATACTCTGCTCACGTAACTGATCATGCACACATCACGTGGCTATCATGCACTGCTCACGTGGCTCGTCATGGAATGATCACGTAGCTACCATATACTGGTCACGTGACTGATCATGCAC
This sequence comes from Bos javanicus, assembly GCF_032452875.1. Taxonomy (NCBI): domain Eukaryota; kingdom Metazoa; phylum Chordata; class Mammalia; order Artiodactyla; family Bovidae; genus Bos; species Bos javanicus. The sequence continues at coordinate 522,938 of NW_026893622.1, forward strand.
AGATCACGTAAATGATCATGCACTGTTCACGTGACTGATCATGTACTGATCACGTGACTGATCATGCACTGATCACGTGGCTATCATGCTCTGCTCACGTGGCTGATCATGCAATGATCACGTAGCAACCATGTACTGGTCACGTGACTGATCATGCACTGATCACGTAATTGATCCTGCACTGATCACGTGGCTGATCACACTGATCACGTGACTGATCATGCACTGATCACGTGACTGATCATGCACTGATCACGTGGCTATCATGCACTGATCACGTGGATATCATGCACTGATATCATGCACTGATCACGTGGCTGATCACACACGATCACGTGACTGATCATGCACTGATCACGTGGCTATCATGCACTGATCACGTGGCTATCATGCACTGATATCATGCACTGATCACGTGGCTGATCATGCACTGATCACGTGACTGATCATGCACTGATCACGTGACTGATCATGCACTGATCACGTGGCTGATCATGCACTGATCACGTGACTGATCATGCACTGATCACGTGACTGATCATGCACTGATCACGTGACTGATCATGCACTGATCACGTGGCTGATCATGCACTGATCACGTGGCTGATCATGCACTGATCACGTGACTGATCATGCACTGATCACGTGACTGATCATGCACTGATCACGTGACTGATCATGCACTGATCACGTGGCTATCATGCACTGATCACGTGGCTGATCATGGCTGATCACGTGACTGATCATGCACTGATCACGTGGCTGATCATGCACTGATCACGTGACTGATCATGCACTGATCACGTGGCTATCATGCACTGATCACGTGGCTGATCATGCACTGATCACGTGGCTGATCACACACTGTCACGTGACTGATCATGCACTGATCACGTGGCATCATGCACTGATCACGTGGCTGATCATACACTGATCACGTAACTGATCATGCACACATCACGTGGCTATCATGCACTGATCACGTGGCTGATCATGCAATGATCACGTAGCTATCATATACTGGTCACGTGACTGATCATGCACAGATCACGTGAATGATCATGCACTGATCAGTGACTGATCATGCACTGATCACGTGACTGATCATGCACTGATCACGTGACTGATCATGCACTGATCACGTGGCTGATCATGCACTGATCACGTGGCTATCATGCACTGATCACGTGGCTGATCATGCACTGATCACGTAGCATCATGCACTGATCACGTGGCTGATCATGCACTGATCACGTAATTGATCATGCACTGATCACGTGACTGATCATGCACTGATCACGTGGCTGATCACACACTGATCACGTGACTGATCATGCACTGATCACGTGGCTATCATGCACTGATCACGTGGCTATCATGCACTGATCACGTGGATATCATGCACTGATCACGTGGCTGATCATGCACTGATCACGTGACTGATCATGCACTGATCACGTGGCTATCATGCACTGATCACGTGGCTATCATGCACTGATCACGTGGCTGATCATGCACTGATCACGTAGCTACCATGCACTGGTCACGTGACTGATCATGCACTGATCACGTAATTGATCATGCACTGATCACGTGACTGATCATGCACTGATCACGTGACTGATCATGCACTGATCACGTGGCTATCATGCACTGATCACGTGGCTGATCATGCACTGATCACGTAGCTACCATGTACTGATCACGTGACTGATCATGCACTGATCACGTGATTGATCATGCACTGATCACGTGGCTGATCATGCACTGATCACGTGACTGATCATGCACTGATCACGTGGCTATCATGCACTGATCACGTGGCTGATCATGCACTGATCACGGCTATCATGCACTGATCACGTGACTGATCATGCACTGATCACGTGACTGATCATGCACTGATCACGTGGCTGATCATGCACTGATCACGTGGCTATCATGCACTGATCACGTGGCTGATCATGCACTGATCATGTAGCTACCATGTACAGGTCACGTGAATGATCATACACCCATCAGGTGACTGATCATGCACTGATCACGTGGCTATCATGCACTGATCACGTGACTGATCATGCACTGATCACGTCTAATCATGCACTGATCACATGACTGCCCATGCACTGATCACGTGGATGATCATACACTAATCATGTGACAGATCATGCACTGATCACGTGGCTGATCATGCACTGATACCGTGACTGAGCATGGACTGATCACATGACTATCATGTAGTGATCACGTGACTTAATGGCTCTGATCATGCACTGATCATGTTTGCTATCATACACTGATCATGTGCCTCTGGAGGCAATAAACAAAGAGCTGAGTAGGCACGAATCAAACAGTCAGCAGGCAATAATCATGGAACTCAGCTGTGAGGAATCATGCTGCTCAGCTGGCAATAATCAAGCAGCTGAGCAGGCAGGAATTACGCAGCACAGCTGGCAATTGTCAAGCAGATGACAGGCAGGAATCGTGCAGCTCAGCTGGCAATTGTCAAGCAGATGAGCAGACAGTAATCACGCAGCTCAGCAGGCCCTGATCACGTGACTGAGCATGCACTGTTCACGTGGCTGATCATGCACTGATCACGTGGATATCATGCACTGATCACGTGGCTGATCATGCACTGATCACGTGTCTGATCATGCACTGATCACGTGGCTGATCATACACTGATCACGTAACTGATCATGCACTGATCACGTGGCTATCATGCACTGATCACGTGACTGATCATGCACTGATCACGTGGCTGATCATGCACTGATCACGTGGCTGATCATGCACTGATCACGTGACTGATCATGCACTGATCACGTGGCTATCATGCACTGCTCACTGGCTGATCATGCACTGATCACGTAGCTACCATGCACTGATCACGTGACTGATCATGCACTGATCACGTAATTGATCATGCACTGATCACGTGGCTGATCATGCACTGATCACGTGACTGATCATGCACTGATCACGTGGCTATCATGCACTGATCACGTGGCTGATCATGCACTGATCACGAGCTATCATGCACTGATCACGTGACTGATCATGCACTGATCACGTGATTGATCATGCACTGATCACGTGGCTGATCATGCACTGATCACGTGGCTATCATGCACTGATCACGTGGCTGATCATGCACTGATCATGTAGCTACCATGTACTGTCACGTGAATGATCATACACCCATCAGGTGACTGATCATGCACTGATCACGTGGCTATCATGCACTGATCACGTGACTGATCATGCACTGATCACGTCTAATCATGCACTGATCACATGACTGCCCATGCACTGATCACGTGGATGATCATACACTAATCACGTGACAGATCATGCACTGATCACGTGGCTGATCATGCACTGATACCGTGACTGAGCATGGACTGATCACATGACTATCATGTAGTGATCACGTGACTTAATGGCTCTGATCATGCACTGATCATGTTTGCTATCATACACTGATCATGTGCCTCTGGAGGCAATAAACAAAGAGCTGAGTAGGCACGAATCAAACAGTCAGCAGGCAATAATCATGGAACTCAGCTGTGAGGAATCATGCTGCTCAGCTGGCAATAATCAAGCAGCTGAGCAGGCAGGAATTACGCAGCACAGCTGGCAATTGTCAAGCAGATGACAGGCAGGAATCATGCAGCTCAGCTGGCAATTGTCAAGCAGATGAGCAGACAGTAATCACGCAGCTCAGCAGGCCCTGATCACGTGACTGAGCATGCACTGTTCACGTGGCTGATCATACACTGATCACGTGATTGATCATGCACTGATCACTTGGATATCATGCACTGATCACGTGGCTGATCATACACTGTTCACGTGTCTGACCATGCACTGATCACGTGGCTGATCATACACTGCTCACGTAACTGATCATGCACTGATCACGTGGCTATCATGCACTGATCACGTGGCTGAACATGCACTGATCACGTGGCTGATCACACACTGTCACGTGACATATCATGCACTGATCACGTGGCACTCATGCACTGATCACGTGGCTGATCATACACTGATCACGTAACTGATCATGCACACATCACGTGGCTATCATGCACTGCTCACGTGGCTGATCATGGAATGATCACGTAGCTACCATATACTGGTCACGTGACTGATCATGCACTGATCACGTAAATGATCATGCACTGTTCACGTGACTGATCATGCACTGATCACGTGACTGATCATGCACTGATCACGTGGCTGATCATGCACTGATCACGTAATTGATCATGCACTGATCACGTGGCTGATCATGCACTGATCACGTGGCTGATCATGCACTGATCACGTGACTGATCATGCACTGATCACGTGACTGATCATGCACTGATCACGTGGCTATCATGCACTGATCACGTGGCTGATCATGCACTGATCACGTGACTGATCATGCACTGATCACGTGACTGATCATGCACTGATCACGTGACTGATCATGCACTGATCACGTAACTGATCATGCACTGATCACGTGGCTGATCATGCACTGATCACGTGACTGATCATGCACTGATCACGTGACTGATCATGCACTGATCAGTGGCTATCATGCACTGATCACGTGGCTGATCATGCACTGATCACGTGACTGATCATGCACTGATCACTGGCTATCATGCACTGATCACGTGGCTATCATGCACTGATCACGTGGCTGATCATGCACTGATCACGTGACTGATCATGCACTGATCACGTCTATATCATGCACTGATCACATGGCTGATCATGCACTGATCACGTGGATGATCATACACTGATCATGTGACTGATCATGCACTGATCACGTGGCTATCATGCACTGATCACGTGGCTGATCATGCAATGATCACGTAGCTACCATGCACTGATCACGTGACTGATCATGCACTGATCACGTAATTGATCATGCACTGATCACGTGACTGATCATGCACTGATCACGTGACTGATCATGCACTGATCACGTGACTGATCATGCACTGATCACGTGGCTATCATGCACTGATCACGTGGCTGATCATGCAATGATCACGTAGCTACCATATACTGATCACGTGACTGATCATGCACTGATCACGTAATTGATCATGCACTGATCACGTGGCTGATCATGCACTGATCACGTGGCTGATCATGCACTGATCACGTGACTGATCATGCACTGATCACGTGACTGATCATGCACTGATCACGTGGCTATCATGCACTGATCACGTGGCTGATCATGCACTGATCACGTGCCTGATCATGCACTGATCAATGACTGATCATGCACTGATCACGTGACTGATCATGCACTGATCACGTGGCTATCATGCACTACTCACGTGGCTGATCATGCAATGATCATGTAGCTACCATGTACTGGTCACGTGACTGATCATACACCCATCAGGTGACTGATCATGCACTGATCACGTGGCTGATCATGCACTGATCACCTGACTGATCATGCACTGATCACGTGACTGATCATGCACTGATCACATGGCTATCATGAACTGATCACGTGGCTGATCATGCACTGATCACGTGGCTGATCATGCACTGATACCGTGACTGAGCATGGACTGATCACATGACTATCATGTAGTGATCACGTGACTTAATGGCGCTGATCATGTGACTGATCATGCGCTGATCATGTTTGCTATCATACACTGATCATGTGCCTCTGGAGGCAATAAACAAAGAGCTGAGTAGGCACGAATCAAACAGTCAGCAGGCAATAATCATGGAACTCAGCTGTGAGGAATCATGCTGCTCAGCTGGCAATAATCAAGCAGCTGAGCAGGCAGGAATTACGCAGCACAGCTGGCAATTGTCAAGCAGATGACAGGCAGGAATCGTGCAGCTCAGCTGGCAATTGTCAAGCAGATGAGCAGACAGTAATCACGCAGCTCAGCAGGCCCTGATCACGTGACTGAGCATGCACTGTTCACGTGGCTGATCATACACTGATCACGTGATGATCATGCACTGATCACTTGGATATCATGCACTGATCACGTGGCTGATCATACACTGTTCACGTGTCTGACCATGCACTGATCACGTGGCTGATCATACACTGCTCACGTAACTGATCATGCACTGATCACGTGGCTATCATGCACTGATCACGTGGCTGAACATGCACTGTTCACGTGGCTGATCACACACCTGTCACGTGACATATCATGCACTGATCACGTGGCACTCATGCACTGATCACGTGGCTGATCATACTCTGCTCACGTAACTGATCATGCACACATCACGTGGCTATCATGCACTGCTCACGTGGCTCGTCATGGAATGATCACGTAGCTACCATATACTGGTCACGTGACTGATCATGCACAGATCACGTAAATGATCATGCACTGTTCACGTGACTGATCATGTACTGATCACGTGACTGATCATGCACTGATCACGTGGCTATCATGCACTGCTCACGTGGCTGATCATGCAATGATCACGTAGCAACCATGTACTGGTCACGTGACTGATCATGCACTGATCACGTAATTGATCATGCACTGATCACGTGGCTGATCACACATGATCACGTGACTGATCATGCACTGATCACGTGGCTCTCATGCACTGATCACGTGGCTATCATGCACTGATCACGTGGATATCATGCACTGATCACGTGGCTGATCACACACGATCACGTGACTGATCATGCACTGATCACGTGGCTGATCATGCACTGATCACGTGGCTATCATGCACTGATCACGTGGCTGATCATGCAATGATCACGTAGCTACCATGTACTGGTCACGTGACTGATCATGCACTGATCACGTGACTGATCATGCACTGATCACGTGGCTGATCATGCACTGATCACGTGGCTGATCATGCACGATCACGTGACTGATCATGCACTGATCACGTGAATGATCATGCACTGATCACGTGGCTATCATGCACTGATCACGTGGCTATCATGCACTGATCACGTGGCTGATCATGCACTGATCACGTGACTGATCATGCACTGATCACGTGACTGATCATGCACTGATCACGTGGCTATCATGCACTGATCACGTGGCTGATCATGCACTGATCACGTGGCTATCATGCACTGATCACATGACTGATCATGCACTGATCACATGACTGATCATGCACTGATCACGTGGCTTATCATGCACTGATCATGTGACTGATCATGCACTGATCATGTTTGCTATCATACACTGATCATGTGCCTCTGGAGGCAATGAACAAAGAGCTGAGTAGGCAGGAATCAGTCAGCAGGCAATAATCATGGAACTCAGCTGTGAGGAATCATGCTGCTCAGCTGGCAATAATCAAGCAGCTGAGCAGGCAGGAATTACGCAGCACAGCTGGCAATTGTCAAGCAGATGACAGGCAGGAATCGTGCAGCTCAGCTGGCAATTGTCAAGCAGATGAGCAGACAGTAATCACGCAGCTCAGCAGGCCCTGATCACGTGACTGAGCATGCACTGTTCACGTGGCTGATCATACACTGATCACGTGACTGATCATGCACTGATCATGTGGCTATCATGCACTGATCACGTGGCTGATCATACACTGATCACGTGACTGATCATGCACTGATCACGGGCTATCATGCACTGACTACATGACTGATCATGCACTGATCACGTGGCTGATCATGCACTGATCACGTGACTGATCATGCACTGATCACGTGACTGATCATGCACTGATCACGTGGCTGATCATGCACTGATCACGTGGCTATCATGCACTGATCACGTGGCTGATCATGCAATGATCACGTAGCTACCATGCACTGATCACGTGACTGATCATGCACTGATCACGTAACTGATCATGCACTGATCACGTGGCTGATCATGCACTGATCACGTGGCTGATCATGCACTGATCACGTGGCTGATCATGCACTGATCACGTGGCTATCATGCACTGATCACGTGACTGATCATGCACTGATCACGTGACTGATCATGCACTGATCACGGGCTATCATGCACTGTCACGTGACTGATCATGCACTGATCACGTGGCTGATCATGCACTGATCACGTGACTGATCATGCACTGATCACGTGGCTGATCATGCACTGATCACGTGACTGATCATGCACTGATCACGTGACTGATCATGCACTGATCACGTGACTGATCATGCACTGATCACGTGGCTATCATGCACTGATCACGTGGCTGATCATGCACTGATCACGTAGCTACCATGCACTGATCACGTGACTGATCATGCACTGATCACGTAATGATCATGCACTGATCACGTGGCTGATCATGCACTGATCACGTGGCTGATCATGCACTGATCACGTGACTGATCATGCACTGATCACGTGACTGATCATGCACTGATCACGTGGCTATCATGCACTGATCACGTGGCTGATCATGCACTGATCACGTGCCTGATCATGCACTGATCACATGACTGATCATGCACTGATCACGTGACTGATCATGCACTGATCACGTGGCTATCATGCACTACTCACGTGGCTGATCATGCAATGATCATGTAGCTACCATGTACTGGTCACGTGACTGATCATACACCCATCAGGTGACTGATCATGCACTGATCACGTGCCTGATCATGCACTGATCACGTGACTGATCATGCACTGATCACATAGCTATCATGCACTGATCACCTGGAAGATCATGCACTGATCACGTGGCTGATCATGCACTGATACCGTGACTGAGCATGGACTGATCACATGACTATCATGTAGTGATCACGTGACTTAATGGCGCTGATCATGTGACTGATCATGCGCTGATCATGTTTGCTATCATACACTGATCATGTGCCTCTGGAGGCAATAAACAAAGAGCTGAGTAGGCACGAATCAAACAGTCAGCAGGCAATAATCATGGAACTCAGCTGTGAGGAATCATGCTGCTCAGCTGGCAATAATCAAGCAGCTGAGCAGGCAGGAATTACGCAGCACAGCTGGCAATTGTCAAGCAGATGACAGGCAGGAATCGTGCAGCTCAGCTGGCAATTGTCAAGCAGATGAGCAGACAGTAATCACGCAGCTCAGCAGGCCCTGATCACGTGACTGAGCATGCACTGTTCACGTGGCTGATCATACACTGATCACGTGATGATCATGCACTGATCACTTGGATATCATGCACTGATCACGTGGCTGATCATACACTGTTCACGTGTCTGACCATGCACTGATCACGTGGCTGATCATACACTGCTCACGTAACTGATCATGCACTGATCACGTGGCTATCATGCACTGATCACGTGGCTGATCATGCACTGATCACGTGACTGATCATGCACACATCACGTGGCTATCATGCACTGATCACGTGGCTGTCATGCAATGATCACGTAGCTACCATATACTGGTCACGTGACTGATCATGCACTGATCACGTAAATGATCATGCACTGATCACGTGACTGATCATGCACTGATCACGTGACTGATCATGCACTGATCACGTGGCTATCATGCACTGCTCACGTGGCTGATCATGCAATGATCACGTAGCAACCATGTACTGGTCACGTGACTGATCATGCACTGATCACGTAATTGATCATGCACTGATCACGTGGCTGATCACACATGATCACGTGACTGATCATGCACTGATCACGTGGCTATCATGCACTGATCACGTGGCTATCATGCACTGATCACGTGGATGTCATGCACTGATCACGTGGCTGATCACACACGATCACATGACTGATCATGCACTGATCACGTGGCTATCATGCACTGATCACGTGGCTGATCATGCACTGATCACGTAATGATCATGCACTGATCACGTGGATCATCATGCACTGATCACGTGGCTGATCACACGATCACGTGACTGATCATGCACTGATCACGTGACTGATCATGCACTGATCACGTGGCTATCATGCACTGATCACGTGGATATCATGCACTGATCACGTGGCTGATCACACACTGATCACGTGACTGATCATGCACTGATCACGTGGCTATCATGCACTGATCACGTGGCTGATCATGCACTGATCACGTGGCTGATCATGCACTGATCAGTGACTGATCATGCACTGATCACGTGACTGATCATGCACTGATCACGTGGCTATCATGCACTGATCACGTGGCTGATCATGCACTGATCACGTGGCTGATCATGCACTGATCACGTGGCTGATCATGCACTGATCACGTGACTGATCATGCACTGATCACGTGGCTGATCATGCACTGATCACGTGACTGATCATGCACTGATCACGTGGCTATCATGCACTGATCACGTGGCTGTCATGCAATGATCACGTAGCTACCATGCACTGATCACGTGACTGATCATGCACTGATCACGTGAATGATCATGCACTGATCACGTGACTGATCATGCACTGATCACGTGACTGATCATGCACTGATCACGTGGCTATCATGCACTGATCACGTGGCTGATCATGCAATGATCACGTAGCAACCATGTACTGATCACGTGACTGATCATGCACTGATCACGTAATTGATCATGCACTGATCACGTGGCTCATCATGCACTGATCACGTGGCTGATCACACACGATCACGTGACTGATCATGCATGATCACGTGACTATCATGCACTGATCACGTGGCTATCATGCACTGATCACGTGGATATCATGCACTGATCACGTGGCTGATCACACACTGATCACGTGACTGATCATGCACTGATCACGTGGCTATCATGCACTGATCACGTGGCTATCATGCACTGATATCATGCACTGATCACGTGGCTGATCACACACTGATCACGTGACTGATCATGCACTGATCACGTGGCTATCATGCACTGATCACGTGGCTATCATGCACTGATATCATGCACTGATCACGTGGCTGATCATGCACTGATCACGTGACTGATCATGCACTGATCACGTGACTGATCATGCACTGATCACGTGGCTGATCATGCACTGATCACGTGACTGATCATGCACTGATCACGTGACTGATCATGCACTGATCACGTGACTGATCATGCACTGATCACGTAACTGATCATGCACTGATCACGTGGCTGATCATGCACTGATCACGTGACTGATCATGCACTGATCACGTGACTGATCATGCACTGATCAGTGGCTATCATGCACTGATCACGTGGCTGATCATGCACTGATCACGTGACTGATCATGCACTGATCACTGGCTATCATGCACTGATTACGTGGCTATCATGCACTGATCACGTGGCTGATCATGCACTGATCACGTGACTGATCATGCACTGATCACGTCTATATCATGCACTGATCACGTGACTGATCATGCACTGATCACGCGGATGATCATGCACTGATCACGTGACTGATCATGCACTGATCACGTGGCTATCATGCACTGATCACGTGGCTGATCATGCAATGATCACGTAGCTACCATGCACTGATCACGTGACTGATCATGCACTGATCACGTAATTGATCATGCACTGATCACGTGACTGATCATGCACTGATCACGTGACTGATCATGCACTGATCACGTGACTGATCATGCACTGATCACGTGGCTATCATGCACTGATCACGTGGCTGATCATGCACTGATCACGTGACTACCATGCACTGATCACGTGACTGATCATGCACTGATCACGTGGCTGATCATGCACTGATCACGTGGCTGATCATGCACTGATCACGTGACTGATCATGCACTGATCACGTGACTGATCATGCACTGATCACGTGGCTATCATGCACTGATCACGTGGCTGATCATGCACTGATCACGTGCCTGATCATGCACTGATCACATGGCTGATCATGCACTGATCACGTGACTGATCATGCACTGATCACGTGGCTATCATGCACTACTCACGTGGCTGATCATGCAATGATCATGTAGCTACCATGTACTGGTCACGTGACTGATCATACACCCATCAGGTGACTGATCATGCACTGATCACGTGCCTGATCATGCACTGATCACGTGACTGATCATGCACTGATCACATAGCTATCATGAACTGATCACGTGGCTGATCATGCACTGATCACGTGGCTGATCATGCACTGATACCGTGACTGAGCATGGACTGATCACATGACTATCATGTAGTGATCACGTGACTTAATGGCGCTGATCATGTGACTGATCATGCGCTGATCATGTTTGCTATCATACACTGATCATGTGCCTCTGGAGGCAATAAACAAAGAGCTGAGTAGGCACGAATCAAACAGTCAGCAGGCACCAATCATGGAACTCAGCTGTGAGGAATCATGCTGCTCAGCTGGCAATAATCAAGCAGCTGAGCAGGCAGGAATTACGCAGCACAGCTGGCAATTGTCAAGCAGATGACAGGCAGGAATCGTGCAGCTCAGCTGGCAATTGTCAAGCAGATGAGCAGACAGTAATCACGCAGCTCACCAGGCCCTGATCACGTGACTGAGCATGCACTGTTCACGTGGCTGATCATACACTGATCACGTGATTGATCATGCACTGATCACTTGGATATCATGCACTGATCACGTGGCTGATCATACACTGTTCACGTGTCTGACCATGCACTGATCACGTGGCTGATCATACACTGCTCACGTAACTGATCATGCACTGATCACGTGGCTATCATGCACTGATCACGTGGCTAACATGCACTGTCACGTGGCTGATCACACACTGTCACGTGACATATCATGCACTGATCACGTGGCTGATCATGCACTGATCACGTGACTGATCATGCACTGATCACGTGACTGATCATGCACTGATCACGTGACTGATCATGCACTGATCACGTGACTGATCATGCACTGATCACGTGGCTATCATGCACTGATCACGTGGCTGATCATGCAATGATCACGTAGCTACCATGTACTGGTCACGTGACTGATCATGCACTGATCACGTAATGATCATGCACTGATCACGTGGCTGATCATGCACTGATCACGTGGCTGATCATGCACTGATCACGTGACTGATCATGCACTGATCACGTGACTGATCATGCACTGATCACGTGGCTATCATGCACTGATCACGTGGCTGATCATGCACTGATCACGTGCCTGATCATGCACTGATCACATGACTGATCATGCACTGATCACGTGACTGATCATGCACTGATCACGTGGCTATCATGCACTACTCACGTGGCTGATCATGCAATGATCATGTAGCTACCATGTACTGGTCACGTGACTGATCATACACCCATCTGGTGACTGATCATGCACTGATCACCTGCCTGATCATGCACTGATCACGTGACTGATCATGCACTGATCACATAGCTATCATGAACTGATCACCTGGAAGATCATGCACTGATCACGTGGCTGATCATGCACTGATACCGTGACTGAGCATGGACTGATCACATGACTATCATGTAGTGATCACGTGACTTAATGGCGCTGATCATGTGACTGATCATGCGCTGATCATGTTTGCTATCATACACTGATCATGTGCCTCTGGAGGCAATAAACAAAGAGCTGAGTAGGCACGAATCAAAAGTCAGCAGGCAATAATCATGGAACTCAGCTGTGAGGAATCATGCTGCTCAGCTGGCAATAATCAAGCAGCTGAGCAGGCAGGAATTACGCAGCACAGCTGGCAATTGTCAAGCAGATGACAGGCAGGAATCGTGCAGCTCAGCTGGCAATTGTCAAGCAGATGAGCAGACAGTAATCACGCAGCTCAGCAGGCCCTGATCACGTGACTGAGCATGCACTGTTCACGTGGCTGATCATACACTGATCACGTGATGATCATGCACTGATCACTTGGATATCATGCACTGATCACGTGGCTGATCATACACTGTTCACGTGTCTGACCATGCACTGATCACGTGGCTGATCATACACTGCTCACGTAACTGATCATGCACTGATCACGTGGCTATCATGCACTGATCACGTGGCTGATCATACACTGATCACGTAACTGATCATGCACACATCACGTGGCTATCATGCACTGATCACGTGGCTCGTCATGCAATGATCACGTAGCTACCATATACTGGTCACGTGACTGATCATGCACTGATCACGTAAATGATCATGCACTGTTCACGTGACTGATCATGCACTGATCACGTGACTGATCATGCACTGATCACGTGGCTATCATGCACTGCTCACGTGGCTGATCATGCAATGATCACGTAGCAACCATGTACTGGTCACGTGACTGATCATGCACTGATCACGTAATTGATCATGCACTGATCACGTGGCTGATCACACATGATCACGTGACTGATCATGCACTGATCACGTGGCTATCATGCACTGATCACGTGGCTATCATGCACTGATCACGTGGATATCATGCACTGATCACGTGGCTGATCACACACGTATCACGTGACTGATCATGCACTGATCACGTGGCTATCATGCACTGATCACGTGGCTGATCATGCACTGATCACGTAACTGATCATGCACTGATCACGTGGATCATCATGCACTGATCACGTGGCTGATCACACTATCACGTGACTGATCATGCACTGATCACGTGACTGATCATGCACTGATCACGTGGCTATCATGCACTGATCACGTGGATATCATGCACTGATCACGTGGCTGATCACACACGATCACGTGACTGATCATGCACTGATCACGTGGCTATCATGCACTGATCACGTGGCTATCATGCACTGATCACGTGACTGATCATGCACTGATCAGTGACTGATCATGCACTGATCACGTGACTGATCATGCACTGATCACGTGGCTATCATGCACTGATCACGTGGCTGATCATGCACTGATCACGTGGCTGATCATGCACTGATCACGTGGCTGATCATGCACTGATCACGTGACTGATCATGCACTGATCACGTGACTGATCATGCACTGATCAGTGGCTATCATGCACTGATCACGTGGCTGATCATGCACTGATCACGTGACTGATCATGCACTGATCACTGGCTATCATGCACTGATCACGTGGCTATCATGCACTGATCACGTGGCTGATCATGCACTGATCACGTGACTGATCATGCACTGATCACGTCTATATCATGCACTGATCACGTGACTGATCATGCACTGATCACGTGGATGATCATACACTGATCACGTGACTGATCATGCACTGATCACGTGGCTATCATGCACTGATCACGTGGCTGATCATGCACTGATCACGTAGCTATCATGCACTGATCACGTGACTGATCATGCACTGATCACGTGACTGATCATGCACTGATCACGTGGCTATCATGCACTGATCACGTGGCTGATCATGCACTGATCACGTAGCTATCATGCACTGATCACGTGACTGATCATGCACTGATCACGTGGCTGATCATGCACTGATCACGTGGCTGATCATGCACTGATCACGTGACTGATCATGCACTGATCACGTGACTGATCATGCACTGATCACGTGGCTATCATGCACTGATCACGTGGCTGATCATGCACTGATCACGTGCCTGATCATGCACTGATCACATGACTGATCATGCACTGATCACGTGACTGATCATGCACTGATCACGTGGCTATCATGCACTACTCACGTGGCTGATCATGCAATGATCATGTAGCTACCATGTACTGGTCACGTGACTGATCATACACCCATCAGGTGACTGATCATGCACTGATCACGTGCCTGATCATGCACTGATCACGTGACTGATCATGCACTGATCACGTGGCTATCATGCACTGATCACGTGGCTGATCATGCACTGATCACGTGGCTGATCATGCACTGATACCGTGACTGAGCATGGACTGATCACATGACTATCATGTAGTGATCACGTGACTTAATGGCACTGATCATGTGACTGATCATGCGCTGATCATGTTTGCTATCATACACTGATCATGTGCCTCTGGAGGCAATAAACAAAGAGCTGAGTAGGCACGAATCAAACAGTCAGCAGGCACCAATCATGGAACTCAGCTGTGAGGAATCATGCTGCTCAGCTGGCAATAATCAAGCAGCTGAGCAGGCAGGAATTACGCAGCACAGCTGGCAATTGTCAAGCAGATGACAGGCAGGAATCGTGCAGCTCAGCTGGCAATTGTCAAGCAGATGAGCAGACAGTAATCACGCAGCTCAGCAGGCCCTGATCACGTGACTGAGCATGCACTGTTCACGTGAATCATGCTGCTCAGCTGGCAATAATCAAGCAGCTGATCAGGCAGGAATTACACAGCACAGCTGGCAATTGTCAAGCAGATGACAGGCAGGAATCGTGCAGCTCAGCTGGCAATTGTCAAGCAGATGAGCAGACAGTAATCACGCAGCTCAGCAGGCACTGATCACGTGACTGATCATGCACTGTTCACGTGGCTGATCATACACTGATCACGTGACTGATCATGCACTGATCACGTGGATATCATGCACTGATCACGTGGCTGATCATACACTGATCACGTGTCTGACCATGCACTGATCACGTGGCTGATCATACACTGATCACGTAACTGATCATGCACTGATCACGTGGCTATCATGCACTGATCACGTGGCTGATCATGCACTGATCACGTGGCTGATCACACACCTGTCACGTGACTATCATGCACTGATCACGTGGCACTCATGCACTGATCACGTGGCTGATCATACTGATCACGTGACTGATCATGCACACATCACGTGGCTATCATGCACTGCTCACGTGGTTCGTCATGGAATGATCACGAAGCTATCATATACTGGTCACGTGACTGATCATGCACTGATCACGTAAATGATCATGCACTGATCACGTGACTGATCATGCACTGATCACGTGACTGATCATGCACTGATCACGTGGCTGATCATGCACTGATCACGTGGCTGATCATGCACTGATCACGTGGCTGATCACACTGATCACGTGACTGATCATGCACTGATCACGTGACTGATCATGCACTGATCACGTGGCTATCATGCACTGATCACGTGGCTATCATGCACTGATCACGTGGCTGATCACACACGATCACGTGACTGATCATGCACTGATCACGTGGCTATCATGCACTGATCACGTGGCTATCATGCACTGATCACGTGGCTATCATGCACTGATCACGTGGCTGATCATGCACTGATCACGTGGCTGATCATGCACTGATCACGTGGCTATCATGCACTGATCACGTGACTGATCATGCACTGATCACGTGGCTGATCATGCACTGATCACGTGGCTGATCATGCACTGATCACGAGCTATCATGCACTGATCACGTGACTGATCATGCACTGATCACGTGACTGATCATGCACTGATCACGTGGCTATCATGCACTGATCACGTGGCTGATCATGCACTGATCACGTAGCTATCATGCACTGATCACGTGACTGATCATGCACTGATCACGTAATTGATCATGCACTGATCACGTGGCTGATCATGCACTGATCACGTGGCTGATCACACTGATCACGTGACTGATCATGCACTGATCACGTGACTGATCATGCACTGATCACGTGGCTATCATGCACTGATCACGTGGATATCATGCACTGATCACGTGGCTGATCATGCACGATCACGTGACTGATCATGCACTGATCACGTGGCTATCATGCACTGATCACGTGGCTGATCATGCACTGATCACGTGGCTATCATGCACTGATCACGTGGCTGATCATGCACTGATCACGTAGCTACCATGCACTGATCACGTGACTGATCATGCACTGATCACGTGGCTGATCATGCACTGATCACGTGACTGATCATGCACTGATCACGTGGCTGATCATGCACTGATCACGCAGCTACCATGCACTGATCACGTGACTGATCATGCACTGATCACGTAATTGATCATGCACTGATCACGTGGCTTATCATGCACTGATCATGTGACTGATCATGTGCTGATCATGTTTCTGTCATACACTGATCATGTGCCTCTGGAGGCAATGAACAAAGAGCTGAGTAGGCAGGAATCAGTAGGCAATAATCATGGAACTCAGCTCTGAGAAATCATGCTGCTCAGCTGGCAATAATCAAGCAGATGAGCAGGCAGGAATTATGCAGCACAGGTGGCAATTGTCAAGCAGATGACAGGCAGGAATCGTGCAGCTCAGCTGGCAATTGTCAAGCAGATGAGCAGACAGTAATCACGCAGCTCAGCAGGCCCTGATCACGTGACTGAGCATGCACTGTTCACGTGGCTGATCATACACTGATCACGTGACTGATCATGCACTGATCACGTGGCTATCATGCACTGATCACGTGACTGATCATGCACTGATCACGTGGCTGCATGCACTGATCACGTGGCTATCATGCACTGATCACGTGGCTGATCATGCACTGATCACGTGACTGATCATGCACTGATCACGTGACTGATCATGCACTGATCACGTGGCTATCATGCACTGATCACGTGGCTGATCATGCACTGATCACGTGGCTACCATGCACTGATCACGTGACTGATCATGCACTGATCACGTAACTGATCATGCACTGATCACGTGGCTGATCATGCACTGATCACGTGGCTGATCATGCACTGATCACGTGACTGATCATGCACTGATCACGTGGCTGATCATGCACTGATCACGTGACTGATCATGCACTGATCACGTGACTGATCATGCACTGATCACGTGGCTATCATGCACTGCTCACGTGGCTGATCATGCATGATCACGCAGCTACCATGTACTGGTCACATGACTGATCATGCACTGATCACGTGACTGATCATGCAGTGATCACGTGGCTATCATGCACTACTCACGTGGTTGATCATGCAATGATCATGTAGCTACCATGTAAAGGTCACGTGAATGATCATACACCCATCAGGTGACACATCATGCACTGATCACGTGGCTATCATGCACTGATCACGAGACTGATCATGCACTGATCACGTCTATATCATGCACTGACACATGACTGCCCATGCACTGATCACGTGGATGATCATACACTAATCATGTGACAGATCATGCACTGATCACGTGGCTGATCATGCACTGATACCGTGACTGTGCATGGACTGATCACATGACTATCATGTAGTGATCACGTGACTTAATGGCGCTGATCATGTGACTGATCATGCGCTGATCATGTTTGCTATCATACACTGATCATGTGCCTCTGGAGGCAATAAACAAAGAGCTGAGTAGGCACGAATCAAACAGTCAGCAGGCACCAATCATGGAACTCAGCTGTGAGGAATCATGCTGCTCAGCTGGCAATAATCAAGCAGCTGAGCAGGCAGGAATTACGCAGCACAGCTGGCAATTGTCAAGCAGATGACAGGCAGGAATCGTGCAGCTCAGCTGGCAATTGTCAAGCAGATTAGCAGACAGTAATCACGCAGCTCAGCAGGCCCTGATCACGTGACTGAGCATGCACTGTTCACGTGGCTGATCATACACTGATCACGTGTCTGATCATGCACTGATCACGTGGCTGATCATGCACTGATCACGTACTGATCATGCACTGATCACGTGGCTATCATGCACTGATCACGTGGCTGATCATGCACTGTTCACGTGGCTGATCACACACTGTCACGTGACATATCATGCACTGATCACGCGGCACTCATGCCCTGATCACGTGGCTGATCATACTCTGCTCACGTAACTCATCATGCACACATCACGTGGCTATCATGCACTGCTCACGTGGTTCGTCATGGAATGATCACGTAGCTACCATATACTGGTCACGTGACTGATCATGCACTGATCACGTAAATGATCATGCACTGTTAACGTGACTGATCATGCACTGATCACGTGGCTGATCATGCACTGATCACGTAGCAACCATGTACTCGTCTCGTGACTGATCATGCACTGATCACGTAATTGATCATGCACTGATCACGTGGCTCATCACGCACTGATCACGTGGCTGATCACACACGATCACGTGACTGATCATGCATGATCACGTGACTATCATGCACTGATCACGTGGCTATCATGCACTGATCACGTGGATATCATGCACTGATCACGTGGCTGATCACACACGTATCACGTGACTGATCATGCACTGATCACGTGGCTATCATGCACTGATCACGTGGCTATCATGCACTGATATCATGCACTGATCACGTGGCTGATCACACACTGATCACGTGACTGATCATGCACTGATCACGTGGCTGATCATGCACTGATCACGTGACTGATCATGCACTGATCACGTGACTGATCATGCACTGATCACGTGGCTGATCATGCACTGATCACGTGACTGATCATGCACTGATCACGTGACTGATCATGCACTGATCACGTGACTGATCATGCACTGATCACGTAATTGATCATGCACTGATCACGTGGCTGATCATGCACTGATCACGTGACTGATCATGCACTGATCACGTGACTGATCATGCACTGATCACGTGGCTATCATGCACTGATCACGTGGCTGATCATGCACTGATCACGTGACTGATCATGCACTGATCACTGGCTATCATGCACTGATCACGTGGCTATCATGCACTGATCACGTGGCTGATCATGCACTGATCACGTGACTGATCATGCACTGATCACGTCTATATCATGCACTGATCACATGACTGATCATGCACTGATCACGTGGATGATCATACACTGATCATGTGACTGATCATGCACTGATCACGTGGCTATCATGCACTGATCACGTGGCTGATCATGCACTGATCACGTGCTATCATGCACTGATCACGTGACTGATCATGCACTGATCACGTGACTGATCATGCACTGATCACGTGACTTATCATGCACTGATCACGTGACTGATCATGCACTGATCACGTGACTGATCATGCACTGATCACGTGGCTATCATGCACTGATCACGTGGCTGATCATGCAATGATCACGTAGCTACCATGTACTGGTCACGTGACTGATCATGCACTGATCACGTGGCTGATCATGCACTGATCACGTGGCTGATCATGCACTGATCACGTGACTGATCATGCACTGATCACGTGACTGATCATGCACTGATCACGTGGCTGATCATGCACTGATCACGTGGCTGATCATGCACTGATCACGTGGCTGATCATGCACTGATCACGTGGCTGATCATGCACTGATACCGTGACTGAGCATGGACTGATCACATGACTATCATGTACTGATCACGTGACTTAATGGCGCTGATCATGTGACTGATCATGCGCTGATCATGTTTGCTATCATACACTGATCATGTGCCTCTGGAGGCAATAAACAAAGAGCTGAGTAGGCACGAATCAAACAGTCAGCAGGCAATAATCATGGAACTCAGCTGTGAGGAATCATGCTGCTCAGCTGGCAATAATCAAGCAGCTGAGCAGGCAGGAATTATGCAGCACAGCTGGCAATTGTCAAGCAGATGACAGGCAGGAATCGTGCAGCTCAGCTGGCAATTGTCAAGCAGATGAGCAGACAGTAATCACGCAGCTCAGCAGGCCCTGATCACGTGACTGAGCATGCACTGTTCACGTGAATCATGCTGCTCAGCTGGCAATGATCAAGCACTGAGCAGGCAGGAATTACACAGCACAGCTGGCAATTGTCAAGCAGATGACAGGCAGGATCGTGCAGCTCAGCAGGCAATTGTCAAGCAGATGAGCAGACAGTAATCACGCAGCTCATCATGCACTGATCACGTGACTGATCATGCACTGATCACGTGGCTGATCATACACTGATCACGTGACTGATCATGCACTGATCACGTGGCTATCATGCACTGATCACGTGGCTGATCATGCACTGATCACGTGACTGATCATGCACTGATCACGTGACTGATCATGCACTGATCACGTGGCTGATCATGCACTGATCACGTGGCTGATCATGCACTGATCACGTGGCTGATCATGCACTGATCACGTGGCTGATCATGCACTGATCACGTGACTGATCATGCACTGATCACGTGACTGATCATGCACTGATCACGTGGCTATCATGCACTGATCACGTGGCTGATCATGCACTGATCACGTGACTGATCATGCACTGATCACGTGACTGATCATGCACTGATCACGTGACTGATCATGCACTGATCACGTGGCTGATCATGCACTGATCACGTGGCTGATCATGCACTGATCACGTGACTGATCATGCACTGATCACGTGACTGATCATGCACTGATCACGTGGCTATCATGCACTGATCACGTGGCTGATCATGCACTGATCACGTGACTGATCATGCACTGATCACTGGCTATCATGCACTGATCACGTGGCTATCATGCACTGATCACGTGGCTGATCATGCACTGATCACGTGACTGATCATGCACTGATCACGTCTATATCATGCACTGATCACGTGGCTGATCATGCACTGATCACGTGGATGATCATGCACTGATCACGTGACTGATCATGCACTGATCACGTGGCTATCATGCACTGATCACGTGGCTGATCATGCAATGATCACGTAGCTACCATGTACTGATCACGTGACTGATCATGCACTGATCACGTAATTGATCATGCACTGATCACGTGACTGATCATGCACTGATCACGTGACTGATCATGCACTGATCACGTGACTGATCATGCACTGATCACGTGGCTATCATGCACTGATCACGTGGCTGATCATGCACTGATCACGTAGCTACCATGCACTGATCACGTGACTGATCATGCACTGATCACGTAATTGATCATGCACTGATCACGTGGCTGATCATGCACTGATCACGTGGCTGATCATGCACTGATCACGTGACTGATCATGCACTGATCACGTCTATATCATGCACTGATCACGTGACTGATCATGCACTGATCACGTGGCTGATCATACACTGATCACGTGACTGATCATGCACTGATCACGTGGCTATCATGCACTGATCACGTGGCTGTCATGCAATGATCATGAAGCTATCATGCACTGGTCACGTGACTGATCATGCACTGATCACGTGGCTGATCATGCACTGATCACGTGACTGATCATGCACTGATCACGTGACTGATCATGCACTGATCACGTGACTGATCATGCACTGATCACGTGGCTGATCATGCACTGATCACGTGGCTGATCACACTGATCACGTGACTGATCATGCACTGATCACGTGACTGATCATGCACTGATCACGTGGCTATCATGCACTGATCACGTGGCTGATCATGCACTGATCACGTGGCTGATCATGCACTGATCACGTGACTGATCATGCACTGATCACGTGGCTATCATGCACTGATCACGTGGCTGATCATGCACTGATCACGTGGCTATCATGCACTGATCACGTGGCTGATCATGCACTGATCACGTGGCTGATCATGCACTGATCACGTGGCTATCATGCACTGATCACGTGACTGATCATGCACTGATCACGTGGCTGATCATGCACTGATCACGTGGCTGATCATGCACTGATCACGCAGCTATCATGCACTGATCACGTGACTGATCATGCACTGATCACGTGACTGATCATGCACTGATCACGTGGCTATCATGCACTGATCACGTGGCTGATCATGCACTGATCACGTAGCTACCATGCACTGATCACGTGACTGATCATGCACTGATCACGTAATTGATCATGCACTGATCACGTGGCTCATCATGCACTGATCACGTGGCTGATCACACTGATCACGTGACTGATCATGCACTGATCACGTGACTGATCATGCACTGATCACGTGGCTATCATGCACTGATCACGTGGCTATCATGCACTGATCACGTGGCTGATCACACACGATCACGTGACTGATCATGCACTGATCACGTGGCTATCATGCACTGATCACGTGCTGATCATGCACTGATCACGTGGCTATCATGCACTGATCACGTGGCTGATCATGCACTGATCACGTGCTATCATGCACTGATCACGTGACTGATCATGCACTGATCACGTGGCTGATCATGCACTGATCACGTGACTGATCATGCACTGATCACGTGGCTGATCATGCACTGATCACGCAGCTACCATGCACTGATCACGTGACTGATCATGCACTGATCACGTGACTGATCATGCACTGATCACGTGGCTTATCATGCACTGATCATGTGACTGATCATGTGCTGATCATGTTTCTGTCATACACTGATCATGTGCCTCTGGAGGCAATGAACAAAGAGCTGAGTAGGCAGGAATCAGTAGGCAATAATCATGGAACTCAGCTCTGAGAAATCATGCTGCTCAGCTGGCAATAATCAAGCAGCTGAGCAGGCAGGAATTATGCAGCACAGGTGGCAATTGTCAAGCAGATGACAGGCAGGAATCGTGCAGCTCAGCTGGCAATTGTCAAGCAGATGAGCAGACAGTAATCACGCAGCTCAGCAGGCCCTGATCACGTGACTGAGCATGCACTGTTCACGTGGCTGATCACACACTGATCACGTGACTGATCATGCACTGATCACGTGGCTATCATGCACTGATCACGTGACTGATCATGCACTGATCACGTAATTGCATGCACTGATCACGTGGCTATCATGCACTGATCACGTGGCTGATCATGCACTGATCACGTGACTGATCATGCACTGATCACGTGACTGATCATGCACTGATCACGTGGCTATCATGCACTGATCACGTGGCTGATCATGCACTGATCACGTGGCTATCATGCACTGATCACGTGACTGATCATGCACTGATCACGTAACTGATCATGCACTGATCACGTGGCTGATCATGCACTGATCACGTGGCTGATCATGCACTGATCACGTGACTGATCATGCACTGATCACGTGGCTGATCATGCACTGATCACGTGACTGATCATGCACTGATCACGTGACTGATCATGCACTGATCACGTGGCTATCATGCATGCACGTGGCTGATCATGCATGATCACGCAGCTACCATGTACTGGTCACATGACTGATCATGCACTGATCACGTGACTGATCATGCACTGATCACGTGGCTATCATGCACTACTCACGTGGCTGATCATGCAATGATCATGTAGCTACCATGTACAGGTCACGTGAATGATCATACACCCATCAGGTGACTGATCATGCACTGATCACGTGGCTATCATGCACTGATCACGAGACTGATCATGCACTGATCACGTCTATATCATGCACTGATCACATGACTGCCCATGCACTGATCACGTGGATGATCATACACTAATCATGTGACAGATCATGCACTGATCACGTGGCTGATCATGCACTGATACCGTGACTGAGCATGGACTGATCACATGACTATCATGTAGTGATCACGTGACTTAATGGCGCTGATCATGTGACTGATCATGCGCTGATCATGTTTGCTATCATACACTGATCATGTGCCTCTGGAGGCAATAAACAAAGAGCTGAGTAGGCACGAATCAAACAGTCAGCAGGCACCAATCATGGAACTCAGCTGTGAGGAATCATGCTGCTCAGCTGGCAATAATCAAGCAGCTGAGCAGGCAGGAATTACGCAGCACAGCTGGCAATTGTCAAGCAGATGACAGGCAGGAATCGTGCAGCTCAGCTGGCAATTGTCAAGCAGATGAGCAGACAGTAATCACGCAGCTCAGCAGGCCCTGATCACGTGACTGAGCATGCACTGTTCACGTGGCTGATCATACACTGATCACGTGACTGATCATGCACTGATCACGTGGCTGATCATGCACTGATCACGTACTGATCATGCACTGATCACGTGGCTGATCATGCACTGATCACGTGGCTGATCATGCACTGATCACGTGGCTGATCATGCACTGCTCACGTGACTATCATGCACTGATCACGTGGCATCATGCACTGATCACGTGGCTGATCATGCACTGATCACGTGACTGATCATGCACTGATCACGTCTATATCATGCACTGATCACGTGACTGATCATGCACTGATCACGTGGCTGATCATACTCTGATCACGTGACTGATCATGCACATCACGTGGCTATCATGCACTGCTCACGTGGCTCGTCATGGAATGATCATGAAGCTATCATATACTGGTCACGTGACTGATCATGCACTGATCACGTAAATGATCATGCACTGATCACGTGGCTGATCATGCACTGATCACGTGACTGATCATGCACTGATCACGTGACTGATCATGCACTGATCACGTAATTGATCATGCACTGATCACGTGGCTCATCATGCACTGATCACGTGGCTGATCACACTGATCACGTGACTGATCATGCACTGATCACGTGACTGATCATGCACTGATCACGTGGCTATCATGCACTGATCACGTGGATATCATGCACTGATCACGTGGCTGATCACACACGATCACGTGACTGATCATGCACTGATCACGTGGCTATCATGCACTGATCACGTGGCTGATCATGCACTGATCACGTGGCTATCATGCACTGATCACGTGGCTGATCATGCACTGATCACGTGGCTGATCATGCACTGATCACGTAGCTATCATGCACTGGTCACGTGACTGATCATGCACTGATCACGTGGCTGATCATGCACTGATCACGTGGCTGATCATGCACTGATCACGTGCTATCATGCACTGATCACGTGACTGATCATGCACTGATCACGTGACTGATCATGCACTGATCACGTGGCTATCATGCACTGATCACGTGGCTGATCATGCACTGATCACGTAGCATCATGCACTGATCACGTGACTGATCATGCACTGATCACGTAATTGATCATGCACTGATCACGTGGCTGATCATGCACTGATCACGTGGCTGATCACACTGATCACGTGACTGATCATGCACTGATCACGTGACTGATCATGCACTGATCACGTGGCTATCATGCACTGATCACGTGGCTATCATGCACTGATCACGTGGCTGATCACACACGATCACGTGACTGATCATGCACTGATCACGTGGCTATCATGCACTGATCACGTGGCTATCATGCACTGATCACGTGGCTGATCATGCACTGATCACGTAGCTATCATGCACTGATCACGTGACTGATCATGCACTGATCACGTGGCTGATCATGCACTGATCACGTGACTGATCATGCACTGATCACGTGGCTGATCATGCACTGATCACGCAGCTACCATGCACTGGTCACATGACTGATCATGCACTGATCACGTGACTGATCATGCACTGATCACGTGGCTTATCATGCACTGATCATGTGACTGATCATGTGCTGATCATGTTTCTGTCATACACTGATCATGTGCCTCTGGAGGCAATGAACAAAGAGCTGAGTAGGCAGGAATCAGTAGGCAATAATCATGGAACTCAGCTCTGAGAAATCATGCTGCTCAGCTGGCAATAATCAAGTAGATGAGCAGGCAGGAATTATGCAGCACAGCTGGCAATTGTCAAGCAGATGACAGGCAGGAATCGCAGCTCAGCTGGCAATTGTCAAGCAGATGAGCAGACAGTAATCACGCAGCTCAGCAGGCCCTGATCACGTGACTGAGCATGCACTGTTCACGTGGCTGATCATACACTGATCACGTGACTGATCATGCACTGATCACGTGGCTATCATGCACTGATCACGTGACTGATCATGCACTGATCACGTAATTGTCATGCACTGATCACGTGGCTATCATGCACTGATCACGTGGCTGATCATGCACTGATCACGTGACTGATCATGCACTGATCACGTGACTGATCATGCACTGATCACGTGGCTATCATGCACTGATCACGTGGCTGATCATGCACTGATCACGTAGCTACCATGCACTGATCACGTGACTGATCATGCACTGATCACGTAACTGATCATGCACTGATCACGTGGCTGATCATGCACTGATCACGTGGCTGATCATACACTGATCACGTGACTGATCATGCACTGATCACGTGGCTGATCATGCACTGATCACGTGACTGATCATGCACTGATCACGTGACTGATCATGCACTGATCACGTGGCTATCATGCACTGCTCACGTGGCTGATCATGCATGATCACGCAGCTACCATGTACTGGTCACATGACTGATCATGCACTGATCACGTGACTGATCATGCACTGATCACGTGGCTATCATGCACTACTCACGTGGCTGATCATGCAATGATCATGTAGCTACCATGTACAGGTCACGTGAATGATCATACACCCATCAGGTGACTGATCATGCACTGATCACGTGGCTATCATGCACTGATCACGAGACTGATCATGCACTGATCACGTCTATATCATGCACTGATCACATGACTGCCCATGCACTGATCACGTGGATGATCATACACTAATCATGTGACAGATCATGCACTGATCACGTGGCTGATCATGCACTGATACCGTGACTGTGCATGGACTGATCACATGACTATCATGTAGTGATCACGTGACTTAATGGCGCTGATCATGTGACTGATCATGCGCTGATCATGTTTGCTATCATACACTGATCATGTGCCTCTGGAGGCAATAAACAAAGAGCTGAGTAGGCACGAATCAAACAGTCAGCAGGCAATAATCATGGAACTCAGCTGTGAGGAATCATGCTGCTCAGCTGGCAATAATCAAGCAGCTGAGCAGGCAGGAATTACGCAGCACAGCTGGCAATTGTCAAGCAGATGACAGGCAGGAATCGTGCAGCTCAGCTGGCAATTGTCAAGCAGATGAGCAGACAGTAATCACGCAGCTCAGCAGGCCCTGATCACGTGACTGAGCATGCACTGTTCACGTGGCTGATCATACACTGATCACGTGACTGATCATGCACTGATCACGTGGCTGATCATACACTGATCACGTGACTGATCATGCACTGATCACGTGGCTATCATGCACTGATCACGTGGCTGATCATGCACTGATCACGTGGCTGATCACACACTGTCACGTGACATATCATGCACTGATCACGTGGCACTCATGCACTGATCACGTGGCTGATCATACTCTGCTCACGTAACTGATCATGCACACATCACGTGGCTATCATGCACTGCTCACGTGGTTCGTCATGGAATGATCACGTAGCTACCATATACTGGTCACGTGACTGATCATGCACTGATCACGTAAATGATCATGCACTGATCACGTGACTGATCATGCACTGATCACGTGGCTGATCATGCAACTGATCACGTAGCAACCATGTACTGTCACGTGACTGATCATGCACTGATCACGTAATTGATCATGCACTGATCACGTGGCTCATCATGCACTGATCACGTGGCTGATCACACACGTATCACGTGACTGATCATGCACTGATCACGTGACTATCATGCACTGATCACGTGGCTATCATGCACTGATCACGTGGATATCATGCACTGATCACGTGGCTGATCACACACGTATCACGTGACTGATCATGCACTGATCACGTGGCTATCATGCACTGATCACGTGGCTATCATGCACTGATATCATGCACTGATCACGTGGCTGATCACACACTGATCACGTGACTGATCATGCACTGATCACGTGGCTGATCATGCACTGATCACGTGACTGATCATGCACTGATCACGTGACTGATCATGCACTGATCACGTGGCTGATCATGCACTGATCACGTGACTGATCATGCACTGATCACGTGACTGATCATGCACTGATCACGTGACTGATCATGCACTGATCACGTAATTGATCATGCACTGATCACGTGGCTGATCATGCACTGATCACGTGACTGATCATGCACTGATCACGTGACTGATCATGCACTGATCACGTGGCTATCATGCACTGATCACGTGGCTGATCATGCACTGATCACGTGACTGATCATGCACTGATCACTGGCTATCATGCACTGATCACGTGGCTATCATGCACTGATCACGTGGCTGATCACACACTGATCACGTGACTGATCATGCACTGATCACGTCTATATCATGCACTGATCACATGACTGCCCATGCACTGATCACCCGGATGAACATACACTGATCATGTGACAGATCATGCACTGATCACGTGGCTATCATGCACTGCTCACGCGGCTGTTCATGCACTGATCACGTAGCTACCATGCACTGGTCACGTGAGTGATCATGCACTGATCACGTAATTGATCATGCACTGATCAGTTGACTTATCATGCACTGTTAACGTGAGTGATCATGCACTGATCACGTGACTGATCATGCACTGATCATGTGGCTGATCATGCACTGATCACGTGGCTGATCATCCACTGATCACGTGACTGATCATGCACTGATCACGTGACTGATCATGCACTGATAACTTGGCTGGTCATACACTGATCACGTGCCTGGTCATGAACAGATTACATGGCTGATCATGCACTGAACACGTGACTCATCATGCACTGAGCACGTGGCTATCATGCACTACTCACGTGGCTGATCATGCAATCATCATGTAGCTACCATGTACCGGTCAGGTGACTGATCATACACCCATTAGGTGACGGATCATACACTGATCACCTGCCTGGTCATGCACAGATCACGTGACAAATCATGAACTGATCACATAGCTATCATGAAATGATCACCTGGCTGATCATGCACTGATCACATTGCTGATCATGCACTAATACCGTGACTGAGCATGGACTGATCACATGACTATCATGTAGTGATCACGTGACCTAATGGCGCTGATCATGTGACTGATCATGCGCTGATCATGTTTGCTTTCATACACTGATCATGTGCCTCTGGAGGCAATAAACAAAGAGCTGAGTAGGCACGAATCAAACAGTCAGCAGGCAACAATCATGGAACTCAGCTGTGAGGAATCATGCTGCTCAGCTGGCAATAATCAAGCAGCTGAGCAGGCAGGAATTATGCAGCACAGCTGGCAATTGTCAAGCAGATGACAGGCAGGAATCGTGCAGCTCAGCTGGCAATTGTCAAGCAGATGAGCAGACAGTAATCACGCAGCTCAGCAGGCCCTTATCACGTGACTGAGCATGCACTATTCACGTGAATCATGGTGCTCAGCTGGCAATAATCAAGCAGCTAGCAGGCAGGAATTACACAGCACAGCTGGCAATTGTCAAGCAGATGACAGGCAGGAATCGTGCAGCTCAGCAGGAAATTGTCAAGCAGATGAGCAGACAGTAATCACGCAGCTCAGCAGGCCCTGATCACGTGACTGAGCATGCACTGTTCACGTGGCTGATCATACACTGATCACGTGATTGATCATGCACTGATCACTTGGATATCATACACTGATCACGTAAATGATCACGCACTGTTCACGTGACTGATCATGTAATGATCACTTGATTGATCATGCACTGATCACATGGCTGATCATGCACTGACCACGTAATTGATCTTGCACTTATTATTTGGCTGATCATGCACTGATCACATGGCTGATCATACACTGATCACGTGACTGATCATGCACTGATCACGTGACTGATCATGCACTGATCACATGGCTATCATGCACTGATCACTTGGCTGGTCATACACTGATCACATGACTGATCATGCACTGTTCACGTGACTGATCATGTACTGATCACGTGATTAATCATGCACTGATCCCGTAATTGATCATGCACTGATCACGTGGCTGATCATGCAATGATCACGTGACTGACCATGCACTGATCAGGTGACTGATCATCCCCTGATCAGTTGGCTATCATGCACTTATTACTTGGATGATCATACACTGATCATGTGACTGATAATGCACTGATCATCTGGCTATCTTGCACTCATTACCTGGCTATCGTGCACTGATCACGTGGTTGATCATACACTGATCACGAGACTGATCATGCACTGATCACGTCTATATCATGCACTGATCACATGTCTGCCCATGCACTGATCACCCGGATGATCATACACTGATCATGCGACAGATCATGCACTGATCATGTGGCTATCATGCACTGCTCATGCGGCTGTTCATGCAATGATCACGTAGCTACCATGTAGTGGTCACGTGAGTGATCATGCACTGATCACGTAATTGATCATGCACTGATCAGGTGAATTATCATGCACTGTTAACGTGAGTGATCATGCACTGATCACGTGACTGATCATCCACTGATCTCGTGGCTTCATGCATGGCTCATGTGGCTGATCATGTAATGATCACCTAGCTACCATATACTGGTCACATGACTGATCATGCACTGATCACGTAATTGATCATGCACTGATCGTGTGGCTGATCATGCACTGATCACGTGGCTGATCATGCACTGATCACGTGACTGATCATGCACTGATCACGTGACTGATTATGCACTGATCACGTGGCTATCATGCACTGATCACTTGGCTGGTCATACACTGATCACGTGCCTGGTCATGCACAGAGTAAATGACTGATCATGCAGTGAACACGTGACTGATCCTGCACTGATCACGTGGCTATCATGCACTACTCACGTGGCTGATCATGCAATGATCATGTAGCTACCATGTACCGGTAACGTGACTGATCATACACCCATCAGGTGACGGATCATGCACTGGTCACATGGCTGATCATACACTGATCACCTGCCTGGTCATGCACAGATCACGTGACAAATCATGAACTGATCACATAGCTATCATGAACTGATCACCTGGCTGATCATGCACTGATCACGTGGCTGATCATGCACTGATACCGTGACTGAGCATGGACTGATCACATGACTATCATGTAGTGATCACGTGACTTAATGGCGCTGATCATGTGACTGATCATGCGCTGATCATGTTTGCTATCATACACTGATCATGTGCCTCTGGAGGCAATAAACAAAGAGCTGAGTAGGCACGAATCAAACAGTCAGCAGGCAATAATCATGGAACTCAGCTGTGAGGAATCATGCTGCTCAGCTGGCAATAATCAAGCAGCTGAGCAGGCAGGAATTACGCAGCACAGCTGGCAATTGTCAAGCAGATGACAGGCAGGAATCGTGCAGCTCAGCTGGCAATTGTCAAGCAGATGAGCAGACAGTAATCACCCAGCTCAGCAGGCCCTGATCACGTGACTGAGCATGCACTGTTCACGTGGCTGATCATACACTGATCACGTGATGATCATGCACTGATCACTTGGATATCATGCACTGATCACGTGGCTGAT
Organism: Bos javanicus; assembly: GCF_032452875.1. Classification (NCBI taxonomy): domain Eukaryota; kingdom Metazoa; phylum Chordata; class Mammalia; order Artiodactyla; family Bovidae; genus Bos; species Bos javanicus. The sequence goes on from NW_026893622.1 coordinate 556,106, forward strand.
CATACACTGTTCACGTGTCTGACCATGCACTGATCACGGGGCTGATCATACACTGCTCACGTAACTGATCATGCACTGATCACGTGGCTATCATGCACTGATAACGTGACTGACCATGCACTGATCACATGACTGATTATGCACTGATCACGTCGCTGATCATGCACTGATCACGTGGCTATCATGCACTACTCAAGTGGCTGATCATGCAATTATCATGTAGCTACCATGTACTGGTCACGTGACTGATCATGCACTGATCACGTAATTGATCATGCACTGGTCATGTGGCTGATCATGCACTGATCACGTGACTGATCATGCACTGATTACGTGACGGATCAGGCACTGATCACGTGGCTATCATGCCCTGTTCACTTCGCTGGTCATACTGAACACGTGCCTCGTCATGCACTGATCAGGTGGCTGATCATTCACTGATCACGTGACTGATCATGCACTGATCACGTGGCTATCATACACAGATTACGTGGCTGATCATGCAATGATCACGTACTACCATGTACTGGTCACGTGACTGATCATGCACTGATCATGTGACTGATCATGCACTGATCACGTGACTGATCATGCACTGTTCACGAGACTCATCATGCACTGATCACGTGGATATCATGCACTGATCACGTGTTTGATCATAGGCTGTTCACGTGTCTGACCATGCACTGCTCACGTGGCTGATGATACACTGTTCACGTAACTGATCATGCACTGATCACGTGGATATCATGCACTGATCACGTGGCTGAACATGCACTGTTCACGTGGCTTACCACACACCTGTCACGTGACTGAACATGCACTGATCACGTGGCACTCATGCACTGATCACGTGGCTGATCACACTCTGCTCACGTAACTGATCATGAACACATCACTTGGCTCTCATGCACTTCTCACCTGGCTGGTCATGCAATGTTCACGTAGCTACCATATACTGGTCACATGATTGATCATGCTCAGATTATGTAAATGATCATGCACTGTTCAGTTGACTGATCATGTACTGATCACGTGACTGATCATGCATTGATCACGTGACTGATCATGCAATAATCACGTGGCTATCATGCACTGATCACGTGGCTATCATGCACTGCTCACGTGGCTGATCATGCAATGATCACGTAGCAACCATGTACTGGTCACGTGGCTGATCATGCACTGATCACGTAATTAATCCTGCACTGATTACTTGACACATCATGCACTGATCACGTGGCTGATCACACACGTATCACGTGACTGATCATGCACTGATCACGTGGCTATCATGCACTAATCACGTGGCTATCATTCACTGATCACGTGGATATCATACACGGATCACGTGGCTGATCACACACGTATCACGTGACTGATCATGCACTGATCACGTGGCTATTATGCACTGATCACGTGGCTATCATGCACTGATCACGTGGCTGATCAAGCAATGATCACGTAGCTACCATGTACTGGTCACGTGACTGAACATGCACTGATCACGTAATTGATCAGGCACTGAACACGTGAATAATCATGCACTGATCACGTGACTGATCATGCACTGATCACGTGGCTATCATGCACTGCTAACTCGGCTAATCATGCAATGATCACACAGCTACCATGTACTGGTCACCTGACTGATCATGCACTGATGACGTAATTGATCATGTACTGATCATGTGGCTGATCATGCACTGATCACGTGACTGATCATGCACTGATCACGTGGCTATCATGCACTGATCACTTGGCTGGTCATACACTGATCACGCAGTTACCATGTACTGGTCACGTGACTGATCATGCACTGATGACGTAATTGAACATGCACTGATCACGTGGCTGATCATGCCCTGATCACGTGGCTATCATGCACTTATCACATGGCTGGTCATACACTGATCATATAGCTACCATGTACCGGTCACGTGAATGATCATACACCCATCAGGTGACTGATCATGCACTGATCACGTGGCTATCATGCACTGACCACGAGACTGATCATGCACTGATCACGTCTAATCATGCAGTGATCACATGATTGCCCATGCACTGATCACGTGGATGATCATACTCTAATCAAGTGACAGATCATGACTGATCACGTGGCTGATCATGCACTGATACCGTGACTGAACATGGACTGATCACATGACTATAATGTAGTGATCACGTGACTTAATGGCTCTGATCATGCACTGATCATGTTTGCTATCATACACTGGTCATGTGCCTCTGGAGGCAATAAACAAAGAGCTGAGTAGGCACGAATCAAACAGTCAGCAGGCAATAATCATGGAACTCAGCTGTGAGGAATCATGCTGCTCAGCTGGCAATAATCAAGCAGCTGAGCAGGCAGGAATTACGCAGCACAGCTGGCAATTGTCAAGCAGATGACAGGCAGGAATCGTGCAGCTCAGCTGGCAATTGTCAAGCAGATGAGCAGACAGTAATCACGCAGCTCAGCAGGCCCAGATCACGTGACTGAGCATGCACTGTTCACGAGACTCATCATGCACTGATCACGTGGATATCATGCACTGATCACGTGTTTGATCATAGGCTGTTCACGTGTCTGACCATGCACTGCTCACGTGGCTGATGATACACTGTTCACGTAACTGATCATGCACTGATCACGTAGCTACCATGTACTGGTCACGTGACTGAACATGCACTGGTCACGTAATTGATCAGGCACTGAACACGTGAATAATCATGCACTGATCACGTGACTGATCATGCACTGATCACGTGGCTATCATGCACTGCTAACTCGGCTAATCATGCAATGATCACACAGCTACCATGTACTGGTCACCTGACTGATCATGCACTGATGACGTAATTGATCATGTACTGATCATGTGGCTGATCATGCACTGATCACGTGACTGATCATGCACTGATCACGTGGCTATCATGCACTGATCACTTGGCTGGTCATACACTGATCACGCAGTTACCATGTACTGGTCACGTGACTGATCATGCACTGATGACGTAATTGAACATGCACTGATCACGTGGCTGATCATGCCCTGATCACGTGGCTATCATGCACTTATCACATGGCTGGTCATACACTGATCATATAGCTACCATGTACCGGTCACGTGAATGATCATACACCCATCAGGTGACTGATCATGCACTGATCACGTGGCTATCATGCACTGACCACGAGACTGATCATGCACTGATCACGTCTAATCATGCAGTGATCACATGATTGCCCATGCACTGATCACGTGGATGATCATACTCTAATCAAGTGACAGATCATGACTGATCACGTGGCTGATCATGCACTGATACCGTGACTGAACATGGACTGATCACATGACTATCATGTAGTGATCACGTGACTTAATGGCGCTGATCATGTGACTGATCATGCGCTGATCATGTTTGCTATCATACACTGATCATGTGCCTCTGGAGGCAATAAACAAAGAGCTGAGTAGGCACGAATCAAACAGTCAGCAGTCAATAATCACGGAACTCAGCTGTGAGGAATCATGCTGCTCAGCTGGCAATAATCAAGCAGCTGAGCAGGCAGGAATTACGCAGCACAGCTGGCAATTGTCAAGCAGATGACAGGCAGGAATCGTGCAGCTCAGCTGGCAATTGTCAAGCAGATGAGCAGACAGTAATCACGCAGCTCAGCAGGCCCTGATCACGTGACTGAGCATGCACTGTTCACGTGGCTGATCATACACTGATCACGTGATTGATCATGCACTGATCACTTGGATATCATGCACTGATCACGTGGCTGATCATACACTGTTCACGTGTCTGACCATGCACTGCTCACGTGGCTGATCATACACTGCTCAAGTAACCGATCATGCACTGATCACTTGGCTATCATGCACTGATCACATGGCTGAACATGCACTGTTCACGTGGCTGATCACACACCTGTCACGTGACATATCATGCACTGATCACGTGGCACTCATGCACTGATCACGTGGCTGATCATACTCTGCTCACGTAACTCATCATGCACACATCACGTTTCTATCATGCACTGCTCACGTGGCTCATCATGGAATGATCACCTAGCTACCATATACTGGTCACGTGACTGATCATGCACAGATCACGTAAATGATCACGCACTGTTCACGTGACTGATCATGTAATGATCACTTGATTGATCATGCACTGATCACATGGCTGATCATGCACTGACCACGTAATTGATCTTGCACTTATTATTTGGCTGATCATGCACTGATCACATGGCTGATCATACACTGATCACGTGACTGATCATGCACTGATCACGTGACTGATCATGCACTGATCACATGGCTATCATGCACTTATCACTTGGCTGGTCATACACTGATCACATGACTGATCATGCACTGTTCACGTGACTGATCATGTACTGATCACGTGATTAATCATGCACTGATCCCGTAATTGATCATGCACTGATCACGTGGCTGATCATGCAATGATCACGCAGCTACCATGTACTGGTCACATGACTGATCATGCAGTGATCACGTAATTAATCATGCACTGATCACCTGGCTTATCATGCATTGATCATGTGACTGGTCATGTGCTGATCATGTTTGGTGTCATACACTGATCATGTGCCTCTGGAGGCAATGAACAAAGAGCTGAGCAGGCAGGAATCAGTCACCAGGCAATAATCATGGAACTAAGCTCTGAGAAATCATGCTGCTCAGCTAGCAATAATCAAGTAGATGAGCAGGCAGGAATTGCGCAGCACAGGTGGCAATTGTCAAGGAGATGACAGGCAGGAATCGTGCAGCTCAGCTGGCAATTGTCAAGCAGATGAGCAGACAGAAATCACGCAGCTCAGCAGGCCCTAATCACGTGACTGAGCATGCACTGTTCACGTGGATGATCACACAACTATCACGTGACTGATCATGCACTGATCACGTGGCTCTCATGCACTGATCACGTGTTTATCAGGCAACGATCAGTGACTGACAGGCGCTGATCATGGGACTGTGCACGCACTGTTCACGTGGCTATCATGCACTGATCACGTGACTGCGCATGCACTGATGACGTGGCTGTTCGGGCACTGATCACGTGTTTATCAGGCAGTGACCAGTGACTGACAGGCGCTGATCAGGGGACTGTGCACTCACTGATCAGGTGGCTGATCAGAAACTGACCACCTGATTGTGCATGCAGTGATCACGTGGCTGGTCGTTCACTGATCACGTGTTTATCATACGGTGATCAGGTGACTGAGAGGCGCTGATCACGTGAATGTGCCGTCACTGATCACGTGGCTGAGCAGGCACTGATATCATTACTGAGCATGCACTGATCATGTGCCGGGAGCCGGGGAGGCATTCCACTCTGGACAAAGGTCATGAGGAAGGAGGCTCGGCATACGCAAATGCGGGATCGAGCCTCAGAAGTCCACCCGGATATTCTCGAGCATCTCCCCCGAAAAAAACCAGAGTCTGCCTACTGTATTGCTTTGTGCTCTCACCTCTGATTTCACTGGGGGCTGTCCCCCACCACCATCTCGCTCTCTCTGTCAAAGAGGTAACTTACAGCTCCAATTCATAAAGTTCCTTGTCATTCTTCCCTTTAACTTCCAGCTGAGTCTCCATCTGGAGCGCGGAACCCACCACGCTTACTAATTATGCCTGGGCTGCTAAGACCCACTCGAGAAGGTGTCTAGGGTGAGGCACCTTTCGCTATTCGAGAGGGCGCCTGCGGCCTACGTAAGTGGTGCAAACTTCTTGTCTTGAAGTTTGATTGGTCTTCCGCGTAAACCAAGCTACTCAGTCTCTTTTCTCCACCGAAATTTCCTACTGAGCTCTCCTCATACTATCATTCTTGACATCTCTGATTAGCATATAAATAGTCGCCTAGGCCATCTCTCCTTCGAATACCCTGGATCAGTTGGGGCTGGTCCCCGGCAGGTGGCGACCGAACAGGGACCTCAGGAGGCAATACTCAAAGAGCTGAGCAGACACGAACCACGCAATCAGCAGGCAATAAGCATGGAGCTCAGCAGTGACGAATCACGCTGCTCAACTGGCAATAATCAAGCACGTGACCAGGCAGGAATCACGCAGCTCAGCTGGCAATTGTCAAGCAGATGAGCCGACAGGAATCACGCAGCTCAGATGGCAATTGTCATGCAGATGAGCCGGCAGGAATCACGCAGCTCAGCAGGCCCTGATCACGTGACTCTGCAGGCACTGATCACGTGGCTGATCAAGTCCAGATCACGTGACTGAGCAGGCACTGATCACGTGGCTATCATGCACTGATGACGTGACTGCGCATGCACTGATGACGTGGCTGATCGGGCACTGATCACATGGCTCATCATGCACTGATCACGTGTTTCTCAGGCAATGATCAGTGACTGACAGGCGCTGATCATGGGACTGTGCACGCACTGATCACGTGGCTATCATGCACTGATCACGTGACTGCGCATGCACTGATGACGTGGCTGTTCGGGCACTGATCACGGGTTTATCAGGCAGTGATCAGTGACTGACAGGCGCTGATCAGGGGACTGTGCACGCACTGATCAGGTGGCTGCTCAGGAACTGACCACCTGACCGCGCATGCAGTGATCACCTGGCTGGTCGTTCACTGATCACGTGTTCATCATACGGTGATCACGTGACTGAGAGGCGCTGATCACGTGACTGTGCCGTCAGTGATCACGTGGCTGAGCAGGCACTGATATCGTGACTGAGCATGCACTGATCATGTGCGGGGATCCGGGGAGGAATTCCACTCTGGACAAAGGTCATGAGGAAGGAGGCTCGACATACGCAAATGCGGGATCGAGCCTCAGGAGTCCACCCGGATATTCTCGAGCATCTCCCCCCAAAAAAACCGGAGTCTGCCTACTGTATTGCTTTGTGCTCTCACCTCTGATTTCACTGGGGGCTGTCCCCCACCACCATCTCGCTCTCTCTGTCAAAGAGGTAACTTACAGCTCCAATTCATAAAGTTCCTTGTCATTCTTCCCTTTAACTTCGAGCTGAGTCTCCATCTGGAGCGCGGAACCCACCACGCTTCCTAATTATGCCTGGGCTGCTAAGACCCACTCGAGAAGGTGTCTAGGCTGAGGCACCTTTCGCCATTCGAGAGGGCGCCTGCGGCCTACGTAAGTGGTGCAAACTTCTTGTCTTGAAGTTTGATTGGTCTTCCGCGTAAACCAAGCTCCTCAGTCTCTTTTCTCCACCGAATTTTCCTACTGAGCTCTCCTCATACTATTATTCTTGACATCTCTGATTAGCATATAAATAGTCGCCTAGGCCATCTCTCCTTGGAATACCCTGGATCAGTTGGGGCTGGTCCCCGGCAGGTGGCGACCGAACAGGGACCTCAGGAGGCAATACTCAAAGAGCTGAGCAGACACGAACCTCGCAATCAGCAGGCAATAAGCATGGAGCTCAGCAGTGACGAATCATGCTGCTCAACTGGCAATAATCAAGCACGTGACCAGGCAGGAATCACGCAGCTAGGCTGGCAATTGTCAAGCAGATGAGCCGACAGGAATCACGCAGCTCAGATGGCAATTGTCATGCAGATGAGCCGTCAGGAATCACGCAGCTCAGCAGGCCCTGATCACGTGACTCTGCAGGCACTGATCACGTGGCTGATCAAGTCCAGATCACGTGACTGAGCAGGCATTGATCACGTGGCTATCATGCACTGATGACGTGACTGCGCATGCACTGATGACGTGGCTGATCGGGCACTGATCACATGGCTCATCATGCACTGATCACGTGTTTCTCAGGCAATGATCAGTGACTGACAGGCGCTGATCATGGGACTGTGCACGCACTGATCACGTGGCTATCATGCACTGATCACGTGACTGCGCATGCACTGATGACGTGGCTGTTCGGGCACTGATCACGGGTTTATCAGGCAGTGATCAGTGACTGACAGGCGCTGATCAGGGGACTGTGCACGCACTGATCAGGTGGCTGATCAGGAACTGACCACCTGACCGTGCATGCAGTGATCACCTGGCTGGTCGTTCACTGATCACGTGTTTATCATACGGTGATCACGTGACTGAGAAGCGCTGATCACGTGACTGTGCCGTCAGTGATCACGTGGCTGAGCAGGCACTGATATCGTGGCTGAGCATGCACTGATCATGTGCCGGGAGCCGGGGAGGCATTCCACTCTGGACAAAGGTCATGAGGAAGGAGGCTCGGCATACGCAAATGCGGGATCGAGCCTCAGGAGTCCACCCGGATATTCTCGAGCATCTCCCCCCGAAAAAAACCGGAGTCTGCCTACTGTATTGCTTTGTGCTCTCACCTCTGATTTCACTGGGGGCTGTCCCCCACCACCATCTCGCTCTCTCTGTCAAAGAGGTAACTTACAGCTCCAATTCATAAAGTTCCTTGTCATTCTTCCCTTTAACTTCCAGCTGAGTCTCCATCTGGAGCGCGGGACCCACCACGCTTCCTAATTATGCCTGGGCTGCTAAGACCCACTCGAGAAGGTGTCTAGGCTGAGGCCCCTTTCGCCATTCGAGAGGGCGCCTGTGGCCTTCGTAAGTGGTGCAAACTTCTTGTCTTGAAGTTTGATTGGTCTTCCGCGTAAACCAAGCTCCTCAGTCTCTTTTCTCCACCGAATTTTCTTACTGAGCTCTCCTCATACTATCATTCTTGACATCTCTGATTAGCATATAAATAGTCGACTAGGCCATCTCTCCTTCGAATACCCTGGATCTGTTGGGGCTGGTCCCCGGCAGGTGGCGACCGAACAGGGTCCTCAGGAGGCAATACTCAAAGAGCTGAGCAGACACGAACCTCGCAATCAGCAGGCAATAAGCATGGAGCTCAGCGGTGACGAATCATGCTGCTCAACTGGCAATAATCAAGCACGTGACCAGGCAGGAATCACGCAGCTCAGCTGGCAATTGTCAAGCAGATGAGCCGACAGGAATCACGCAGCTCAGATGGCAATTGTCATGCAGATGAGCCGGCAGGAATCACGCAGCTCAGCAGGCCCTGATCACGTGACTCTGCAGGCACTGATCACGTGGCTGATCAAGTCCAGATCACGTGACTGAGCAGGCACTGATCACGTGGCTATCATGCACTGATGACGTGACTGCGCATGCACTGATGACGTGGCTGATCGGGCACTGATCACATGGCTCATCATGCACTGATCACGTGTTTATCAGGCAATGATCAGTGACTGACAGGCGCTGATCATGGGACTGTGCACGCACTGATCACGTGGCTTTCATGCACTGATCACGTGACTGCACATGCACTGATTACGTGGCTGTTCGGGCACTGATCACGGGGTTATCAGGCAGTGATCAGTGACTGACAGGCGCTGATCAGGGGACTGTGCACGCACTGATCAGGTGGCTGCTCAGGAACTGACCACCTGACCGCGCATGCAGTGATCACCTGGCTGGGCGTTCACTGATCACGTGTTCATCATACGGTGATCACTTGACTGAGAGGCGCTGATCACGTGACTGTGCCGTCAGTGATCACGTGGCTGAGCAGGCACTGATATCGTGACTGAGCATGCACTGATCATGTGCGGGGAGCCGGGGAGGAATTCCACTCTGGACAAAGGTCATGAGGAAGGAGGCTCGGCATACGCAAATGCGGGATCGAGCCTCAGGAGTCCACCCGGATATTCTCGAGCATCTCCCCCCAAAAAAACCGGAGTCTGCCTACTGTATTGCTTTGTGCTCTCACCTCTGATTTCACTGGGGGCTGTCCCCCACCACCATCTCGCTCTCTCTGTCAAAGAGGTAACTTACAGCTCCAATTCATAAAGTTCCTTGTCATTCTTCCCTTTAACTTCGAGCTGAGTCTCCATCTGGAGCGCGGAACCCACCACGCTTCCTAATTATGCCTGGGCTGCTAAGACCCACTCGAGAAGGTGTCTAGGCTGAGGCACCTTTCGCCATTCGAGAGGGCGCCTGCGGCCTACGTAAGTGGTGCAAACTTCTTGTCTTGAAGTTTGATTGGTCTTCCGCGTAAACCAAGCTCCTCAGTCTCTTTTCTCCACCGAATTTTCCTACTGAGCTCTCCTCATACTATTATTCTTGACATCTCTGATTAGCATATAAATAGTCGCCTAGGCCATCTCTCCTTCGAATACCCTGGATCAGTTGGGGCTGGTCCCCGGCAGGTGGCGACCGAACAGGGACCTCAGGAGGCAATACTCAAAGAGCTGAGCAGACACGAACCACGCAATCAGCAGGCAATAAGCATGGAGCTCAGCAGTGACGAATCATGCTGCTCAACTGGCAATAATCAAGCACGTGACCAGGCAGGAATCACGCAGCTCAGCTGGCAATTGTCAAGCAGATGAGCCGACAGGAATCACGCAGCTCAGATGGCAATTGTCATGCAGATGAGCCGGCAGGAATCACGCAGCTCAGCAGGCCCTGATCACGTGACTCTGCAGGCACTGATCACGTGGCTGATCAAGTCCAGATCACGTGACTGAGCAGGCACTGATCACGTGGCTATCATGCACTGATGACGTGACTGCGCATGCACTGATGACGTGGCTGATCGGGCACTGATCACATGGCTCATCATGCACTGATCACGTGTTTCTCAGGCAATGATCAGTGACTGACAGGCGCTGATCATGGGACTGTGCACGCACTGATCACGTGGCTATCATGCACTGATCACGTGACTGCGCATGCACTGATGACGTGGCTGTTCGGGCACTGATCACGGGTTTATCAGGCAGTGATCAGTGACTGACAGGCGCTGATCAGGGGACTGTGCACGCACTGATCAGGTGGCTGCTCAGGAACTGACCACCTGACCGCGCATGCAGTGATCACCTGGCTGGTCGTTCACTGATCACGTGTTCATCATACGGTGATCACGTGACTGAGAGGCGCTGATCACGTGACTGTGCCGTCAGTGATCACGTGGCTGAGCAGGCACTGATATCGTGACTGAGCATGCACTGATCATGTGCGGGGAGCCGGGGAGGAATTCCACTCTGGACAAAGGACATGAGGAAGGAGGCTCGACATACGCAAATGCGGGATCGAGCCTCAGGAGTCCACCCGGATATTCTCGAGCATCTCCCCCCAAAAAAACCGGAGTCTGCCTACTGTATTGCTTTGTGCTCTCACCTCTGATTTCACTGGGGGCTGTCCCCCACCACCATCTCGCTCTCTCTGTCAAAGAGGTAACTTACAGCTCCAATTCATAAAGTTCCTTGTCATTCTTCCCTTTAACTTCCAGCTGAGTCTCCATCTGGAGCGCGGAACCCACCACGCTTCCTAATTATGCCTGGGCTGCTAAGACCCACTCGAGAAGGTGTCTAGGCTGAGGCACCTTTCGCCATTCGAGAGGGCGCCTGCGGCCTACGTAAGTGGTGCAAACTTCTTGTCTTGAAGTTTGATTGGTCTTCCGCGTAAACCAAGCTCCTCAGTCTCTTTTCTCCACCGAATTTTCCTACTGAGCTCTCCTCATACTATTATTCTTGACATCTCTGATTAGCATATAAATAGTCGCCTAGGCCATCTCTCCTTCGAATACCCTGGATCAGTTGGGGCTGGTCCCCGGCAGGTGGCGACCGAACAGGGACCTCAGGAGGCAATACTCAAAGAGCTGAGCAGACACGAACCACGCAATCAGCAGGCAATAAGCATGGAGCTCAGCAGTGACGAATCATGCTGCTCAACTGGCAATAATCAAGCACGTGACCAGGCAGGAATCACGCAGCTCAGCTGGCAATTGTCAAGCAGATGAGCCGACAGGAATCACGCAGCTCAGATGGCAATTGTCATGCAGATGAGCCGGCAGGAATCACGCAGCTCAGCAGGCCCTGATCACGTGACTCTGCAGGCACTGATCACGTGGCTGATCAAGTCCAGATCACGTGACTGAGCAGGCACTGATCACGTGGCTATCATGCACTGATGACGTGACTGCGCATGCACTGATGACGTGGCTGATCGGGCACTGATCACATGGCTCATCATGCACTGATCACGTGTTTCTCAGGCAATGATCAGTGACTGACAGGCGCTGATCATGGGACTGTGCACGCACTGATCACGTGGCTATCATGCACTGATCACGTGACTGCGCATGCACTGATGACGTGGCTGTTCGGGCACTGATCACGGTTTATCAGGCAGTGATCAGTGACTGACAGGCGCTGATCAGGGGACTGTGCACGCACTGATCAGGTGGCTGATCAGGAACTGACCACCTGACCGCGCATGCAGTGATCACCTGGCTGGTCGTTCACTGATCACGTGTTTATCATACGGTGATCACGTGACTGAGAGGCGCTGATCACGTGACTGTGCCGTCAGTGATCACGTGGCTGAGCAGGCACTGATATCGTGACTGAGCATGCACTGATCATGTGCCGGGAGCCGGGGAGGCATTCCACTCTGGACAAAGGTCATGAGGAAGGAGGCTCGGCATACGCAAATGCGGGATCGAGCCTCAGGAGTCCACCCGGATATTCTCGAGCATCTCCCCCCAAAAAAACCGGAGTCTGCCTACTGTATTGCTTTGTGCTCTCACCTCTGATTTCACTGGGGGCTGTCCCCCACCACCATCTCGCTCTCTCTGTCAAAGAGGTAACTTACAGCTCCAATTCATAAAGTTCCTTGTCATTCTTCCCTTTAACTTCCAGCTGAGTCTCCATCTGGAGCGCGGAACCCACCACGCTTCCTAATTATGCCTGGGCTGCTAAGACCCACTCGAGAAGGTGTCTAGGCTGAGGCACCTTTCGCCATTCGAGAGGGCGCCTGCGGCCTACGTAAGTGGTGCAAACTTCTTGTCTTGAAGTTTGATTGGTCTTCCGCGTAAACCAAGCTCCTCAGTCTCTTTTCTCCACCGAATTTTCCTACTGAGCTCTCCTCATACTATTATTCTTGACATCTCTGATTAGCATATAAATAGTCGCCTAGGCCATCTCTCCTTCGAATACCCTGGATCAGTTGGGGCTGGTCCCCGGCAGGTGGCGACCGAACAGGGACCTCAGGAGGCAATACTCAAAGAGCTGAGCAGACACGCACCACGCAATCAGCAGGCAATAAGCATGGAGCTCAGCAGTGACGAATCATGCTGCTCAACTGGCAATAATCAAGCACGTGACCAGGCAGGAATCACGCAGCTCAGCTGGCAATTGTCAAGCAGATGAGCCGACAGGAATCACGCAGCTCAGATGGCAATTGTCATGCAGATGAGCCGGCAGGAATCACGCAGCTCAGCAGGCCCTGATCACGTGACTCTGCAGGCACTGATCACGTGGCTGATCAAGTCCAGATCACGTGACTGAGCAGGCACTGATCACGTGGCTATCATGCACTGATGACGTGACTGATCGGGCACTGATCACATGGCTCATCATGCACTGATCACGTGTTTCTCAGGCAATGATCAGTGACTGACAGGCGCTGATCATGGGACTGTGCACGCACTGATCACGTGGCTATCATGCACTGATCACGTGACTGCGCATGCACTGATGACGTGGCTGTTCGGGCACTGATCACGGGTTTATCAGGCAGTGATCAGTGACTGACAGGCGCTGATCAGGGGACTGTGCACGCACTGATCAGGTGGCTGATCAGGAACTGACCACCTGACCGCGCATTCAGTGATCACCTGGCTGGTCGTTCACTGATCACGTGTTTATCATACGGTGATCACGTGACTGAGAGGCGCTGATCACGTGACTGTGCCGTCAGTGATCACGTGGCTGAGCAGGCACTGATATCGTGACTGAGCATGCACTGATCGTGTGCCGGGAGCCGGGGAGGCATTCCACTCTGGACAAAGGTCATGAGGAAGGAGGCTCGGCATACGCAAATGCGGGATCGAGCCTCAGGAGTCCACCCGGATATTCTCGAGCATCTCCCCCCAAAAAAACCGGAGTCTGCCTACTGTATTGCTTTGTGCTCTCACCTCTGATTTCACTGGGGGCTGTCCCCCACCACCATCTCGCTCTCTCTGTCAAAGAGGTAACTTACAGCTCCAATTCATAAAGTTCCTTGTCATTCTTCCCTTTAACTTCCAGCTGAGTCTCCATCTGGAGCGCGGAACCCACCACGCTTCCTAATTATGCCTGGGCTGCTAAGACCCACTCGAGAAGGTGTCTAGGCTGAGGCACCTTTCGCCATTCGAGAGGGCGCCTGCGGCCTACGTAAGTGGTGCAAACTTCTTGTCTTGAAGTTTGATTGGTCTTCCGCGTAAACCAAGCTCCTCAGTCTCTTTTCTCCACCGAATTTTCCTACTGAGCTCTCCTCATACTATTATTCTTGACATCTCTGATTAGCATATAAATAGTCGCCTAGGCCATCTCTCCTTCGAATACCCTGGATCAGTTGGGGCTGGTCCCCGGCAGGTGGCGACCGAACAGGGACCTCAGGAGGCAATACTCAAAGAGCTGAGCAGACACGAACCACGCAATCAGCAGGCAATAAGCATGGAGCTCAGCAGTGACGAATCATGCTGCTCAACTGGCAATAATCAAGCACGTGACCAGGCAGGAATCACGCAGCTCAGCTGGCAATTGTCAAGCAGATGAGCCGACAGGAATCACGCAGCTCAGATGGCAATTGTCATGCAGATGAGCCGGCAGGAATCACGCAGCTCAGCAGGCCCTGATCACGTGACTCTGCAGGCACTGATCACGTGGCTGATCAAGTCCAGATCACGTGACTGAGCAGGCACTGATCACGTGGCTATCATGCACTGATGACGTGACTGCGCATGCACTGATGACGTGGCTGATCGGGCACTGATCACATGGCTCATCATGCACTGATCACGTGTTTCTCAGGCAATGATCAGTGACTGACAGGCGCTGATCATGGGACTGTGCACGCACTGATCACGTGGCTATCATGCACTGATCACGTGACTGCGCATGCACTGATGACGTGGCTGTTCGGGCACTGATCACGGGTTTATCAGGCAGTGATCAGTGACTGACAGGCGCTGATCAGGGGACTGTGCACGCACTGATCAGGTGGCTGATCAGGAACTGACCACCTGACCGCGCATGCAGTGATCACCTGGCTGGTCGTTCACTGATCACGTGTTTATCATACGGTGATCACGTGACTGAGAGGCGCTGATCACGTGACTGTGCCGTCAGTGATCACGTGGCTGAGCAGGCACTGATATCGTGACTGAGCATGCACTGATCATGTGCCGGGAGCCGGGGAGGCATTCCACTCTGGACAAAGGTCATGAGGAAGGAGGCTCGGCATACGCAAATGCGGGATCGAGCCTCAGGAGTCCACCCGGATATTCTCGAGCATCTCCCCCCAAAAAAACCGGAGTCTGCCTACTGTATTGCTTTGTGCTCTCACCTCTGATTTCACTGGGGGCTGTCCCCCACCACCATCTCGCTCTCTCTGTCAAAGAGGTAACTTACAGCTCCAATTCATAAAGTTCCTTGTCATTCTTCCCTTTAACTTCCAGCTGAGTCTCCATCTGGAGCGCGGAACCCACCACGCTTCCTAATTATGCCTGGGCTGCTAAGACCCACTCGAGAAGGTGTCTAGGCTGAGGCACCTTTCGCCATTCGAGAGGGCGCCTGCGGCCTACGTAAGTGGTGCAAACTTCTTGTCTTGAAGTTTGATTGGTCTTCCGCGTAAACCAAGCTCCTCAGTCTCTTTTCTCCACCGAATTTTCCTACTGAGCTCTCCTCATACTATTATTCTTGACATCTCTGATTAGCATATAAATAGTCGCCTAGGCCATCTCTCCTTCGAATACCCTGGATCAGTTGGGGCTGGTCCCCGGCAGGTGGCGACCGAACAGGGACCTCAGGAGGCAATACTCAAAGAGCTGAGCAGACACGAACCACGCAATCAGCAGGCAATAAGCATGGAGCTCAGCAGTGACGAATCATGCTGCTCAACTGGCAATAATAAAGCACGTGACCAGGCAGGAATCACGCAGCTCAGCTGGCAATTGTCAAGCAGATGAGCCGACAGGAATCACGCAGCTCAGATGGCAATTGTCATGCAGATGAGCCGGCAGGAATCACGCAGCGCAGCAGGCCCTGATCACGTGACTCTGCAGGCACTGATCACGTGGCTGATCAAGTCCAGATCACGTGACTGAGCAGGCACTGATCACGTGGCTATCATGCACTGATGACGTGACTGCGCATGCACTGATGACGTGGCTGATCTGATCACATGGCTCATCATGCACTGATCACGTGTTTCTCAGGCAATGATCAGTGACTGACAGGCGCTGATCATGGGACTGTGCACGCACTGATCACGTGGCTATCATGCACTGATCACGTGACTCCGCATGCACTGATGACGTGGCTGTTCGGGCACTGATCACGGGTTTATCAGGCAGTGATCAGTGACTGACAGGCGCTGATCAGGGGACTGTGCACGCACTGATCAGGTGGCTGATCAGGAACTGACCACCTGACCGCGCATGCAGTGATCACCTGGCTGGTCGTTCACTGATCACGTGTTTATCATACGGTGATCACGTGACTGAGAGGCGCTGATCACGTGACTGTGCCGTCAGTGATCACGTGGCTGAGCAGGCACTGATATCGTGACTGAGCATGCACTGATCGTGTGCCGGGAGCCGGGGAGGCATTCCACTCTGGACAAAGGTCATGAGGAAGGAGGCTCGGCATACGCAAATGCGGGATCGAGCCTCAGGAGTCCACCCGGATATTCTCGAGCATCTCCCCCAAAAAAACCGGAGTCTGCCTACTGTATTGCTTTGTGCTCTCACCTCTGATTTCACTGGGGGCTGTCCCCCACCACCATCTCGCTCTCTCTGTCAAAGAGGTAACTTACAGCTCCAATTCATAAAGTTCCTTGTCATTCTTCCCTTTAACTTCCAGCTGAGTCTCCATCTGGAGCGCGGAACCCACCACGCTTCCTAATTATGCCTGGGCTGCTAAGACCCACTCGAGAAGGTGTCTAGGCTGAGGCACCTTTCGCCATTCGAGAGGGCGCCTGCGGCCTACGTAAGTGGTGCAAACTTCTTGTCTTGAAGTTTGATTGGTCTTCCGCGTAAACCAAGCTCCTCAGTCTCTTTTCTCCACCGAATTTTCCTACTGAGCTCTCCTCATACTATTATTCTTGACATCTCTGATTAGCATATAAATAGTCGCCTAGGCCATCTCTCCTTCGAATACCCTGGATCAGTTGGGGCTGGTCCCCGGCAGGTGGCGACCGAACAGGGACCTCAGGAGGCAATACTCAAAGAGCTGAGCAGACACGAACCACGCAATCAGCAGGCAATAAGCATGGAGCTCAGCAGTGACGAATCATGCTGCTCAACTGGCAATAATCAAGCACGTGACCAGGCAGGAATCACGCAGCTCAGCTGGCAATTGTCAAGCAGATGAGCCGACAGGAATCACGCAGCTCAGATGGCAATTGTCATGCAGATGAGCCGGCAGGAATCACGCAGCTCAGCAGGCCCTGATCACGTGACTCTGCAGGCACTGATCACGTGGCTGATCAAGTCCAGATCACGTGACTGAGCAGGCACTGATCACGTGGCTATCATGCACTGATGACGTGACTGCGCATGCACTGATGACGTGGCTGATCGGGCACTGATCACATGGCTCATCATGCACTGATCACGTGTTTCTCAGGCAATGATCAGTGACTGACAGGCGCTGATCATGGGACTGTGCACGCACTGATCACGTGGCTATCATGCACTGATCACGTGACTGCGCATTCACTGATGACGTGGCTGTTCGGGCACTGATCACGGGTTTATCAGGCAGTGATCAGTGACTGACAGGCGATGATCAGGGGACTGTGCACGCACTGATCAGGTGGCTGACCAGGAACTGACCACCTGATCGCGCATGCAGTGATCACGTGGCTGGTCGTTCACTGATCACGTGTTTATCATACGGTGATCACGTGACTGAGAGGTGCTGATCACGTGACTGTGCCGTCAGTGATCACGTGGCTGAGCAGGCACTGATATCGTGACTGAGCATGCACTGATCATGTGCCGGGAGCCGGGGAGGCATTCCACTCTGGACAAAGGTCATGAGGAAGGAGGCTCGGCATACGCAAATGCGGGATCGAGCCTCAGGAGTCCACCCGGATATTCTCGAGCATCTCCCCCCGAAAAAAACCGGAGTCTGCCTACTGTATTGCTTTGTGCTCTCACCTCTGATTTCACTGGGGGCTGTCCCCCACCACCATCTCGCTCTCTCTGTCAAAGAGGTAACTTACAGCTCCAATTCATAAAGTTCCTTGTCATTCTTCCCTTTAACTTCCAGCTGAGTCTCCATCTGGAGCGCGGGACCCACCACGCTTCCTAATTATGCCTGGGCTGCTAAGACCCACTCGAGAAGGTGTCTAGGCTGAGGCACCTTTCGCCATTCGAGAGGGCGCCTGCGGCCTACGTAAGTGGTGCAAACTTCTTGTCTTGAAGTTTGATTGGTCTTCCGCGTAAACCAAGCTCCTCAGTCTCTTTTCTCCACCTAATTTTCCTACTGAGCTCTCCTCATACTATTATTCTTGACATCTCTGATTAGCATATAAATAGTCGCCTAGGCCATCTCTCCTTCATATACCCTGGATCAGTTGGGCCTGGTCCCCGGCAGGTGGCGACCGAACAGGGACCTCAGGAGGCAATACTCAAAGAGCTGAGCAGACACGAACCACGCAATCAGCAGGCAATAAGCATGGAGCTCAACAGTGACGAATCATGCTGCTCAACTGGCAATAATCAAGCACGTGGCCAGGCAGGAATCACGCAGCTCAGCTGGCAATTGTCAAGCAGATGAGCCGACAGGTATCACGCAGCTCAGATGGCAATTGTCATGCAGATGAGCCGGCAGGAATCACGCAGCTCAGCAGGCCCTGATCACGTGACTCTGCAGGCACTGATCACGTGGCTGATCAAGTCCAGATCACGTGACTGAGCAGGCACTGATCACGTGGCTATTATGCACTGATGACGTGACTGCGCATGCACTGATGACGTGGCTGATCGGGCACTGATCACATGGCTCCTCATGCACTGATCACGTGTTTCTCAGGCAATGATCAGTGACTGACAGGTGCTGATCATGGGACTGTGCACGCACTGATCACGTGGCTATCATGCACTGATCACGTGACTGCGCATGCACTGATGACGTGGCTGTTCGGGCACTGATCACGGGTTTATCAGGCAGTGATCAGTGACTGACAGGCGCTGATCAGGGGACTGTGCACGCACTGATCAGGTGGCTGCTCAGGAACTGACCACCTGACCGCGCATGCAGTGATCACCTGGCTGGTCGTTCACTGATCACGTGTTCATCATACGGTGATCACGTGACTGAGAGGCGCTGATCACGTGACTGTGCCGTCAGTGATCACGTGGCTGAGCAGGCACTGATATCGTGACTGAGCATGCACTGATCATGTGCGGGGAGCCGGGGAGGAATTCCACTCTGGACAAAGGTCATGAGGAAGGAGGCTCGGCATACGCAAATGCGGGATCGAGCCTCAGGAGTCCACCCGGATATTCTCGAGCATCTCCCCCCAAAAAACCGGAGTCTGCCTACTGTATTGCTTTGTGCTCTCACCTCTGATTTCACTGGGGGCTGTCCCCCACCACCATCTCGCTCTCTCTGTCAAAGAGGTAACTTACAGCTCCAATTCATAAAGTTCCTTGTCATTCTTCCCTTTAACTTCCAGCTGAGTCTCCATCTGGAGCGCGGAACCCACCACGCTTCCTAATTATGCCTGGGCTGCTAAGACCCACTCGAGAAGGTGTCTAGGCTGAGGCACCTTTCGCCATTCGAGAGGGCGCCTGCGGCCTACGTAAGTGGTGCAAACTTCTTGTCTTGAAGTTTGATTGGTCTTCCGCGTAAACCAAGCTCCTCAGTCTCTTTTCTCCACCGAATTTTCCTACTGAGCTCTCCTCATACTATTATTCTTGACATCTCTGATTAGCATATAAATAGTCGCCTAGGCCATCTCTCCTTCGAATACCCTGGATCAGTTGGGGCTGGTCCCCGGCAGGTGGCGACCGAACAGGGACCTCAGGAGGCAATACTCAAAGAGCTGAGCAGACACGAACCACGCAATCAGCAGGCAATAAGCATGGAGCTCAGCAGTGACGAATCATGCTGCTCAACTGGCAATAATCAAGCACGTGACCAGGCAGGAATCACGCAGCTCAGCTGGCAATTGTCAAGCAGATGAGCCGACAGGAATCACGCAGCTCAGATGGCAATTGTCATGCAGATGAGCCGGCAGGAATCACGCAGCTCAGCAGGCCCTGATCACGTGACTCTGCAGGCACTGATCACGTGGCTGATCAAGTCCAGATCACGTGACTGAGCAGGCACTGATCACGTGGCTATCATGCACTGATGACGTGACTGCGCATGCACTGATGACGTGGCTGATCGGGCACTGATCACATGGCTCATCATGCACTGATCACGTGTTTCTCAGGCAATGATCAGTGACTGACAGGCGCTGATCATGGGACTGTGCACGCACTGATCACGTGGCTATCATGCACTGATCACGTGACTGCGCATGCACTGATGACGTGGCTGTTCGGGCACTGATCACGGGTTTATCAGGCAGTGATCAGTGACTGACAGGCGCTGATCAGGGGACTGTGCACGCACTGATCAGGTGGCTGATCAGGAACTGACCACCTGACCGCGCATGCAGTGATCACCTGGCTGGTCGTTCACTGATCACGTGTTTATCATACGGTGATCACGTGACTGAGAGGCGCTGATCACGTGACTGTGCCGTCAGTGATCACGTGGCTGAGCAGGCACTGATATCGTGACTGAGCATGCACTGATCATGTGCCGGGAGCCGGGGAGGCATTCCACTCTGGACAAAGGTCATGAGGAAGGAGGCTCGGCATACGCAAATGCGGGATCGAGCCTCAGGAGTCCACCCGGATATTCTCGAGCATCTCCCACCCAAAAAAACCGGAGTCTGCCTACTGTATTGCTTTGTGCTCTCACCTCTGATTTCACTGGGGGCTGTCCCCCACCACCATCTCGCTCTCTCTGTCAAAGAGGTAACTTACAGCTCCAATTCATAAAGTTCCTTGTCATTCTTCCCTTTAACTTCCGGCTGAGTCTCCATCTGGAGCGCGGAACCCACCACGCTTCCTAATTATGCCTGGGCTGCTAAGACCCACTCGAGAAGGTGTCTAGGCTGAGGCACCTTTCGCCATTCGAGAGGGCGCCTGCGGCCTACGTATGTGGTGCAAACTTCTTGTCTTGAAGTTTGATTGGTCTTCCGCGTAAACCAAGCTCCTCAGTCTCTTTTCTCCACCGAATTTTCCTACTGAGCTCTCCTCATACTATTATTCTTGACATCTCTGATTAGCATATAAATAGTCGCCTAGGCCATCTCTCCTTCGAATACCCTGGATCAGTTGGGGCTGGTCCCCGGCAGGTGGCGACCGAACAGGGACCTCAGGAGGCAATACTCAAAGAGCTGAGCAGACACGAACCACGCAATCAGCAGGCAATAAGCATGGAGCTCAGCAGTGACGAATCATGCTGCTCAACTGGCAATAATCAAGCACGTGACCAGGCAGGAATCACGCAGCTCAGCTGGCAATTGTCAAGCAGATGAGCCGACAGGAATCACGCAGCTCAGATTGCAATTGTCATGCAGATGAGCCGGCAGGAATCACGCAGCTCAGCAGGCCCTGATCACGTGACTCTGCAGGCACTGATCACGTGGCTGATCAAGTCCAGATCACGTGACTGAGCAGGCACTGATCACGTGGCTATCATGCACTGATCACGTGACTGCGCATGCACTGATGACGTGGCTGTTCGGGCACTGATCACGGGTTTATCAGGCAGTGATCAGTGACTGACAGGCGCTGATCAGGGGACTGTGCACGCACTGATCAGGTGGCTGATCAGGAACTGACCACCTGACCGCACATGCAGTGATCACCTGGCTGGTCGTTCACTGATCACGTGTTTATCATACGGTGATCACGTGACTGAGAGGCGCTGATCACGTGACTGTGCCGTCAGTGATCACGTGGCTGAGCAGGCACTGATATCGTGACTGAGCATGCACTGATCATGTGCCGGGAGCCGGGGAGGCATTCCACTCTGGACAAAGGTCATGAGGAAGGAGGCTCGGCATACGCAAATGCGGGATCGAGCCTCAGGAGTCCACCTGGATATTCTCGAGCATCTCCCCCCAAAAACCGGAGTCTGCCTACTGTATTGCTTTGTGCTCTCACCTCTGATTTCACTGGGGGCTGTCCCCCACCACCATCTCGCTCTCTCTGTCAAAGAGGTAACTTACAGCTCCAATTCATAAAGTTCCTTGTCATTCTTCCCTTTAACTTCCAGCTGAGTCTCCATCTGGAGCGCGGAACCCACCACGCTTCCTAATTATGCCTGGGCTGCTAAGACCCACTCGAGAAGGTGTCTAGGCTGAGGCACCTTTCGCCATTCGAGAGGGCGCCTGCGGCCTACGTAAGTGGTGCAAACTTCTTGTCTTGAAGTTTGATTGGTCTTCCGCGTAAACCAAGCTCCTCAGTCTCTTTTCTCCACCGAATTTTCCTACTGAGCTCTCCTCATACTATTATTCTTGACATCTCTGATTAGCATATAAATAGTCGCCTAGGCCATCTCTCCTTCGAATACCCTGGATCAGTTGGGGCTGGTCCCCGGCAGGTGGCGACTGAACAGGGACCTCAGGAGGCAATACTCAAAGAGCTGAGCAGACACGAACCACGCAATCAGCAGGCAATAAGCATGGAGCTCAGCAGTGACGAATCATGCTGCTCAACTGGCAATAATCAAGCACGTGACCAGGCAGGAATCACGCAGCTCAGCTGGCAATTGTCAAGCAGATGAGCCGACAGGAATCACGCAGCTCAGATGGCAATTGTCATGCAGATGAGCCGGCAGGAATCACGCAGCTCAGCAGGCCCTGATCACGTGACTCTGCAGGCACTGATCACGTGGCTGATCAAGTCCAGATCACGTGACTGAGCAGGCACTGATCACGTGGCTATCATGCACTGATGACGTGACTGCGCATGCACTGATGACGTGGCTGATCGGGCACTGATCACGGGTTTATCAGGCAGTGATCAGTGACTGACAGGCGCTGATCAGGGGACTGTGCACGCAATGATCAGGTGGCTGATCAGGAACTGACCACCTGACCGCGCATGCAGTGATCACCTGGCTGGTCGTTCACTGATCACGTGTTTATCATACGGTGATCACGTGACTGAGAGGCGCTGATCACGTGACTGTGCCGTCAGTGATCACGTGGCTGAGCAGGCACTGATATCGTGACTGAGCATGCACTGATCATGTGCCGGGAGCCGGGGAGGCATTCCACTCTGGACAAAGGTCATGAGGACGGAGGCTCGGCATACGCAAATGCGGGATCGAGCCTCAGGAGTCCACCCGGATATTCTCGAGCATCTCCCCCAAAAAAACCGGAGTCTGCCTACTGTATTGCTTTGTGCTCTCACCTCTGATTTCACTGGGGGCTGTCCCCCACCACCATCTCGCTCTCTCTGTCAAAGAGGTAACTTACAGCTCCAATTCATAAAGTTCCTTGTCATTCTTCCCTTTAACTTCCAGCTGAGTCTCCATCTGGAGCGCGGAACCCACCACGCTTCCTAATTATGCCTGGGCTGCTAAGACCCACTCGAGAAGGTGTCTAGGCTGAGGCACCTTTCGCCATTCGAGAGGGCGCCTGCGGCCTACGTAAGTGGTGCAAACTTCTTGTCTTGAAGTTTGATTGGTCTTCCGCGTAAACCAAGCTCCTCAGTCTCTTTTCTCCACCGAATTTTCCTACTGAGCTCTCCTCATACTATTATTCTTGACATCTCTGATTAGCATATAAATAGTCGCCTAGGCCATCTCTCCTTCGAATACCCTGGATCAGTTGGGGCTGGTCCCCGGCAGGTGGCGACCGAACAGGGACCTCAGGAGGCAATACTCAAAGAGCTGAGCAGACACGAACCACGCAATCAGCAGGCAATAAGCATGGAGCTCAGCAGTGACGAATCATGCTGCTCAACTGGCAATAATCAAGCACGTGACCAGGCAGGAATCACGCAGCTCAGCTGGCAATTGTCAAGCAGATGAGCCGACAGGAATCACGCAGCTCAGATGGCAATTGTCATGCAGATGAGCCGGCAGGAATCACGCAGCTCAGCAGGCCCTGATCACGTGACTCTGCAGGCACTGATCACGTGGCTGATCAAGTCCAGATCACGTGACTGAGCAGGCACTGATCACGTGGCTATCATGCACTGATGACGTGACTGCCCATGCACTGATGACGGGGCTGATCGGGCACTGATCAAGTGTTTCTCAGGCAATGATCAGTGACTGACAGGCGCTGATCATGGGACTGTGCACGCACTGATCACGTGGCTATCATGCACTGATCACGTGACTGCGCATGCCCTGATGACGTGGCTGTTCGGGCACTGATCACGGGTTTATCAGGCAGTGATCAGTGACTGACAGGCGCTGATCAGGGGACTGTGCACGCACTGATCAGGTGGCTGACCAGGAACTGACCACCTGATCGCGCATGCAGTGATCACGTGGCTGGTCGTTCACTGATCACGTGTTTATCATACGGTGATCACGTGACTGAGAGGTGCTGATCACGTGACTGTGCCGTCAGTGATCACGTGGCTGAGCAGGCACTGATATCGTGACTGAGCATGCACTGATCATGTGCCGGGAGCCGGGGAGGCATTCCACTCTCGACAAAGGTCATGAGGAAGGAGGCTCGGCATACGCAAATGCGGGATCGAGCCTCAGGAGTCCACCCGGATATTCTCGAGCATCTCCCCCAAAAAAACCGGAGTCTGCCTACTGTATTGCTTTGTGCTCTCACCTCTGATTTCACTGGGGGCTGTCCCCCACCACCATCTCGCTCTCTCTGTCAAAGAGGTAACTTACAGCTCCAATTCATAAAGTTCCTTGTCATTCTTCCCTTTAACTTCCAGCTGAGTCTCCATCTGGAGCGCGGGACCCACCACGCTTCCTAATTATGCCTGGGCTGCTAAGACCCACTCGAGAAGGTGTCTAGGGTGAGGCACCTTTCGCCATTCGAGAGGGCGCCTGCGGCCTACGTAAGTGGTGCAAACTTCTTGTCTTGAAGTTTGATTGGTCTTCCGCGTAAACCAAGCTCCTCAGTCTCTTTTCTCCACCGAATTTTCCTACTGAGCTCTCCTCATACTATTATTCTTGACATCTCTGATTAGCATATAAATAGTCGCCTAGGCCATCTCTCCTTCGAATACCCTGGATCAGTTGGGGCTGGTCCCCGGCAGGTGGCGACCGAACAGGGACCTCAGGAGGCAATACTCAAAGAGCTGAGCAGACACGAACCACGCAATCAGCAGGCAATAAGCATGGAGCTCAGCAGTGACGAAACATGCTGCTCAACTGGCAATAATCAAGCACGTGACCAGGCAGGAATCACGCAGCTCAGCTGGCAATTGTCAAGCAGATGAGCCGACAGGAATCACGCAGCTCAGATGGCAATTGTCATGCAGATGAGCCGGCAGGAATCACGCAGCTCAGCAGGCCCTGATCACGTGACTCTGCAGGCACTGATCACGTGGCTGATCAAGTCCAGATCACGTGACTGAGCAGGCACTGATCACGTGGCTATCATGCACTGATGACGTGACTGCGCATGCACTGATGACGTGGCTGATCGGGCACTGATCACATGGCTCATCATGCACTGATCACGTGTTTCTCAGGCAATGATCAGTGACTGACAGGCGCTGATCATGGGACTGTGCACGCACTGGTCACGTGGCTATCATGCACTGATCACGTGACTGCGCATGCACTGATGACGTGGCTGTTCGGGCACTGATCACGGGTTTATCAGGCAGTGATCAGTGACTGACAGGCGCTGATCAGGGGACTGTGCACGCACTGATCAGGTGGCTGATCAGGAACTGACCACCTGACCGTGCATGCAGTGATCACGTGGCTGGTCGTTCACTGATCACGTGTTTATCATACGGTGATCACGTGACTGAGAGGCGCTTATCACGTGACTGTGCCGTCAGTGATCACGTGGCTGAGCAGGCACTGATATCGTGACTGAGCATGCACTGATCATGTGCCGGGAGCCGGGGAGGCATTCCACTCTGGACAAAGGTCATGAGGAAGGAGGCTCGGCATATGCAAATGCGGGATCGAGCCTCAGGGTTCTACCCGGATATTCTCGAGCATCTCCCCCAAAAAAACCGGAGTCTGCATACTGTATTGCTTTGTGCTCTCACCTCTGATTTCAATGGGGGCTGTCCCCCACCACCATCTCGCTCTCTCTGTCAAAGAGGTAACTAACAGCTCCAATTCATAAAGTTCCTTGTCATTCTTCCCTTTAACTTCCAGCTGAGTCTCCATCTGGAGCGCGGAACCCACCACGCTTCCTAATTATGCCTGGGCTGCTAAGACCCACTCGAGAAGGTGTCTAGGCTGAGGCACCTTTCGCTATTCGAGAGGGCGCCTGTGGCCTACGTAAGTGGTGCAAACTTCTTGTCTTGAAGTTTGATTGGTCTTCCGCGTAAACCAAGCTCCTCAGTCTCTTTTCTCCACCGAATTTTCCTACTGAGCTCTCCTCATACTATTATTCTTGACATCTCTGATTAGCATATAAATAGTCGCCTAGGCCATCTCTCCTTCGAATACCCTGGATCAGTTGGGGCTGGTCCCCGGCAGGTGGCGACCGAACAGGGACCTCAGGAGGCAATACTCAAAGAGCTGAGCAGACACGAACCACGCAATCAGCAGGCAATAAGCATGGAGCTCAGCAGTGACGAATCATGCTGCTCAACTGGCAATAATCAAGCACGTGACCAGGCAGGAATCACGCAGCTCAGCTGGCAATTGTCAAGCAGATGAGCCGACAGGAATCACGCAGCTCAGATGGCAATTGTCATGCAGATGAGCCGGCAGGAATCACGCAGCTCAGCAGGCCCTGATCACGTGACTCTGCAGGCACTGATCACGTGGCTGATCAAGTCCAGATCACGTGACTGAGCAGGCACTGATCACGTGGCTATCATGCACTGATGACGTGACTGCGCATGCACTGATGGCGTGGCTGATCG
This sequence comes from Bos javanicus, assembly GCF_032452875.1. Lineage (NCBI taxonomy): Eukaryota > Metazoa > Chordata > Mammalia > Artiodactyla > Bovidae > Bos > Bos javanicus. Next base: position 583,264 of record NW_026893622.1, read on the forward strand.
GGCACTGATCACATGGCTCATCATGCACTGATCACGTGTTTCTCAGGCAATGATCAGTGACTGACAGGCGCTGATCATGGGACTGTGCACGCACTGATCACGTGGCTATCATGCACTGATCACGTGACTCCGCATGCACTGATGACGTGGCTGTTCGGGCACTGATCACGGGTTTATCAGGCAGTGATCAGTGACTGACAGGCGCTGATCAGGGGACTGTGCACGCACTGATCAGGTGGCTGATCAGGAACTGACCACCTGACCGCGCATGCAGTGATCACGTGGCTGGTCGTTCACTGATCACGTGTTTATCATACGGTGATCACGTGACTGAGAGGCGCTGATCACGTGACTGTGCCGTCAGTGATCACGTGGCTGAGCAGGCACTGATATCGTGACTGAGCATGCACTGATCATGTGCCGGGAGCCGGGGAGGCATTCCACTCTGGACAAAGGTCATGAGGAAGGAGGCTCGGCATACGCAAATGCGGGATCGAGCCTCAGGAGTCCACCCGGATATTCTCGAGCATCTCCCCCAAAAAAACCGGAGTCTGCCTACTGTATTGCTTTGTGCTCTCACCTCTGATTTCACTGGGGGCTGTCCCCCACCACCATCTCGCTCTCTCTGTCAAAGAGGTAACTTACAGCTCCAATTCATAAAGTTCCTTGTCATTCTTCCCTTTAACTTCCAGCTGAGTCTCCATCTGGAGCGCGGGACCCATCACGCTTACTAATTATGCCTGGGCTGCTAAGACCCACTCGAGAAGGTGTCTAGGCTGAGGCACCTTTCGCCATTCGAGAGGGCGCCTGCGGCCTACGTAAGTGGTGCAAATTTCTTGTCTTGAAGTTTGATTGGTCTTCCGCGTAAACCAAGCTCCTCAGTCTCTTTTCTCCACCGAATTTTCCTACTGAGCTCTCCTCATACTATTATTCTTGACATCTCTGATTAGCATATAAATAGTCGCCTAGGCCATCTCTCCTTCGAATACCCTGGATCAGTTGGGGCTGGTCCCGGCAGGTGGCGACCGAACAGGGACCTCAGGAGGCAATACTCAAAGAGCTGAGCAGACACGAACCACGCAATCAGCAGGCAATAAGCATGGAGCTCAGCAGTGACGAATCATGCTGCTCAACTGGCAATAATCAAGCACGTGACCAGGCAGGAATCACGCAGCTCAGCTGGCAATTGTCAAGCAGATGAGCCGACAGGAATCACGCAGCTCAGATGGCAATTGTCATGCAGATGAGCCGGCAGGAATCACGCAGCTCAGCAGGCCCTGATCACGTGACTCTGCAGGCACTGATCACGTGGCTGATCAAGTCCAGATCACGTGACTGAGCAGGCACTGATCACGTGGCTATCATGCACTGATGACGTGACTGCGCATGCACTGATGACGTGGCTGATCGGGCACTGATCACATGGCTCATCATGCACTGATCACGTGTTTCTCAGGCAATGATCAGTGACTGACAGGCGCTGATCATGGGACTGTGCACGCACTGGTCACGTGGCTATCATGCACTGATCACGTGACTCCGCATGCACTGATGACGTGGCTGTTCGGGCACTGATCACGGGTTTATCAGGCAGTGATCAGTGACTGACAGGCGCTGATCAGGGGACTGTGCACGCACTGATCAGGTGCCTGATCAGGAACTGACCACCTGACCGCGCATGCAGTGATCACCTGGCTGGTCGTTCACTGATCACGTGTTTATCATACGGTGATCACGTGACTGAGAGGCGCTGATCACGTGACTGTGCCGTCAGTGATCACGTGGCTCAGCAGGCACTGATATCGTGACTGAGCATGCACTGATCATGTGCCGGGAGCCAGGGAGGCATTCCACTCTGGACAAAGGTCATGAGGAAGGAGGCTCGGCATACGCAAATGCAGGATCGAGCCTCAGGTGTCCACCCGGATATTCTCGAGCATCTCCCCCCAAAAAACCGGAGTCTGCCTACTGTATTGCTTTGTGCTCTCACCTCTGATTTCACTGGGGGCTGTCCCCCACCACCATCTCGCTCTCTCTGTCAAAGAGGTAACTTACAGCTCCAATTCATAAAGTTCCTTGTCATTCTTCCCTTTAACTTCCAGCTGAGTCTCCATCTGGAGCGCGGGACCCATCACGCTTACTAATTATGCCTGGGCTGCTAAGACCCACTCGAGAAGGTGTCTAGGCTGAGGCACCTTTCGCTATTCGAGAGGCGCCTGCGGCCTACGTAAGTGGTGCAAACTTCTTGTCTTGAAGTTTGATTGGTCTTCCGCGTAAACCAAGCTCCTCAGTCTCTTTTCTCCACCGAATTTTCCTACTGAGCTCTCCTCATACTATTATTCTTGACATCTCTGATTAGCATATAAATAGTCGCCTAGGCCATCTCTCCTTCGAATACCCTGGATCAGTTGGGGCTGGTCCCGGCAGGTGGCGACCGAACAGGGACCTCAGGAGGCAATACTCAAAGAGCTGAGCAGACACGAACCACGCAATCAGCAGGCAATAAGCATGGAGCTCAGCAGTGACGAATCATGCTGCTCAACTGGCAATAATCAAGCACGTGACCAGGCAGGAATCACGCAGCTCAGCTGGCAATTGTCAAGCAGATGAGCCGACAGGAATCACGCAGCTCAGATGGCAATTGTCATGCAGATGAGCCGGCAGGAATCACGCAGCTCAGCAGGCCCTGATCACGTGACTCTGCAGGCACTGATCACGTGGCTGATCAAGTCCAGATCACGTGACTGAGCAGGCACTGATCACGTGGCTATCATGCACTGATGACGTGACTGCGCATGCACTGATGACGTGGCTGATCGGGCACTGATCACATGGCTCATCATGCACTGATCACGTGTTTCTCAGGCAATGATCAGTGACTGACAGGCGCTGATCATGGGACTGTGCACGCACTGGTCACGTGGCTATCATGCACTGATCACGTGACTGCGCATGCACTGATGATGTGGCTGTTCGGGCACTGATCACGGGTTTATCAGGCAGTGATCAGTGACTGACAGGCGCTGATCAGGGGACTGTGCACGCACTGATCAGGTGGCTGATCAGGAACTGACCACCTGACCGCGCATGCAGTGATCACCTGGCTGGTCGTTCACTGATCACGTGTTTATCATACGGTGATCACGTGACTGAGAGGCGCTGATCACGTGACTGTGCCGTCAGTGATCACGTGGCTGAGCAGGCACTGATATCGTGACTGAGCATGCACTGATCATGTGCCGGGAGCCGGGGAGGCATTCCACTCTGGACAAAGGTCATGAGGAAGGAGGCTCGGCATACGCAAATGCGGGATCGAGCCTCAGGAGTCCACCCGGATATTCTCGAGCATCTCCCCCCAAAAAACCGGAGTCTGCCTACTGTATTGCTTTGTGCTCTCACCTCTGATTTCACTGGGGGCTGTCCCCCACCACCATCTCGCTCTCTCTGTCAAAGAGTTAACTTACAGCTCCAATTCATAAAGTTCCTAGTCATTCTTCCCTTTAACTTCCAGCTGAGTCTCCATCTGGAGCGCGGAACCCACCACGCTTACTAATTATGCCTGGGCTGCTAAGACCCACTCGAGAAGGTGTCTAGGGTGAGGCACCTTTCGCCATTCGAGAGGGCGCCTGCGGCCTACGTAAGTGGTGCAAACTTCTTGTCTTGAAGTTTGATTGGTCTTCCGCGTAAACCAAGCTCCTCAGTCTCTTTTCTCCACCGAATTTTCCTACTGAGCTCTCCTCATGCTATTATTCTTGACATCTCTAATTAGCATATAAATAGTCGCCTAGGCCATCTCTCCTTCGAATACCCTGGATCAGTTGGGGCTGGTCCCCGGCAGGTGGCGACCGAACAGGGACCTCAGGAGGCAATACTCAAAGAGCTGAGCAGACACGAACCACGCAATCAGCAGGCAATAAGCATGGAGCTCAGCAGTGACAAATCATGCTGCTCAACTGGCAATAATCAAGCACGTGACCAGGCAGGAATCACGCAGCTCAGCTGGCAATTGTCAAGCAGATGAGCCGACAGGAATCACGCAGCTCAGATGGCAATTGTCATGCAGATGAGCCGGCAAGAATCACGCAGCTCAGCAGGCCCTGATCACGTGACTCTGCAGGCACTGATCACGTGGCTGATCAAGTCCAGATCACGTGACTGAGCAGGCACTGATCACGTGGCTATCATGCACTGATGACGTGACTGCGCATGCACTGATGACGTGGCTGATCGGGCACTGATCACATGGATCATCATGCACTGATCACGTGTTTCTCAGGCAATGATCAGTGACTGACAGGCGCTGATCATGGGACTGTGCACGCACTGATCGCGTGGCTATCATGCACTGATCACGTGACTGCGCATGCACTGATGGCGTGGCTGTTCGGGCACTGATCACGTGTTTATCAGGCAGTGATCAGTGACTGACAGGCGCTGATCAGGGGACTGTGCACGCACTGATCAGGTGGCTGATCAGGAACTGACCACCTGACCGCGCATGCAGTGATCACGTGGCTGGTCGTTCACTGATCACGTGTTTATCATACGGTGATCACGTGACTGAGAGGCGCTGATCACGTGACTGTGCCGTCAGTGATCACGTGGCTGAGCAGGCACTGATATCGTGACTGAGCATGCACTGATCATGTGCCGGGAGCCGGGGAGGCATTCCACTCTGGACAAAGGTCATGAGGAAGGAGGCTCGGCATACGCAAATGCGGGATCGAGCCTCAGGAGTCCACCCGGATATTCTCGAGCATCTCCCCCCAAAAAAACCGGAGTCTGCCTACTGTATTGCTTTGTGCTCTCACCTCTGATTTCACTGGGGGCTGTCCCCCACCACCATCTCGCTCTCTCTGTCAAAGAGTTAACTTACAGCTCCAATTCATAAAGTTCCTTGTCATTCTTCCCTTTAACTTCCAGCTGAGTCTCCATCTGGAGCGCGGAACCCACCACGCTTACTAATTATGCCTGGGCTGCTAAGACCCACTCGAGAAGGTGTCTAGGGTGAGGCACCTTTCGCTATTCGAGAGGGCGCCTGCGGCCTACGTAAGTGGTGCAAACTTCTTGTCTTGAAGTTTGATTGGTCTTCCGCGTAAACCAAGCTACTCAGTCTCTTTTCTCCACCGAATTTTCCTACTGAGCTCTCCTCATACTATTATTCTTGACATCTCTGATTAGCATATAAATAGTCGCCTAGGCCATCTCTCCTTCGAATACCCTGGATCAGTTGGGGCTGGTCCCCGGCAGGTGGCGACCGAACAGGGACCTCAGGAGGCAATACTCAAAGAGCTGAGCAGACACGAACCACGCAATCAGCAGGCAATAAGCATGGAGCTCAGCAGTGACGAATCATGCTGCTCAACTGGCAATAATCAAGCACGTGACCAGGCAGGAATCACGCAGCTCAGCTGGCAATTGTCAAGCAGATGAGCCGACAGGAATCACGCAGCTCAGATGGCAATTGTCATGCAGATGAGCCGGCAGGAATCACGCAGCTCAGCAGGCCCTGATCACGTGACTCTGCAGGCACTGATCACGTGGCTGATCAAGTCCAGATCACGTGACTGAGCATGCACTGATCACGTGGCTATCATGCACTGATGACGTGACTGCGCATGCACTGATGACGTGGCTGATCGGGCACTGATCACATGGCTCATCATGCACTGATCACGTGTTTATCAGGCAATGATCAGTGACTGACAGGCGCTGATCATGGGACTGTGCACGCACTGATCACGTGGCTATCATGCACTGATCACGTGACTGCGCATGCACTGATGACGTGGCTGTTCGGGCACTGATCACGTGTTTATCAGGCAGTGATCAGTGACTGACAGGCGCTGATCAGGGGACTGTGCACGCACTGATCAGGTGGCTGATCAGGAACTGACCACCTGACCGCGCATGCAGTGATCACGTGGCTGGTCGTTCACTGATCACGTGTTTATCATACGGTGATCACGTGACTGAGAGGCGCTGATCACGTGACTGTGCCGTCAGTGATCACGTGGCTGAGCAGGCACTGATATCGTGACTGAGCATGCACTGATCATGTGCCGGGAGCCGGGGAGGCATTCCACTCTGGACAAAGGTCATGAGGAAGGAGGCTCGGCATACGCAAATGCGGGATCGAGCCTCAGGAGTCCACCCGGATATTCTCGAGCATCTCCCCCAAAAAAACCGGAGTCTGCCTACTGTATTGCTTTGTGCTCTCACCTCTGATTTCACTGGGGGCTGTCCCCCACCACCATCTCGCTCTCTCTGTCAAAGAGTTAACTTACAGCTCCAATTCATAAAGTTCCTTGTCATTCTTCCCTTTAACTTCCAGCTGAGTCTCCATCTGGAGCGCGGAACCCACCACGCTTACTAATTATGCCTGGGCTGCTAAGACCCACTCGAGAAGGTGTCTAGGGTGAGGCACCTTTCGCTATTCGAGAGGGCGCCTGCGGCCTACGTAAGTGGTGCAAACTTCTTGTCTTGAAGTTTGATTGGTCTTCCGCGTAAACCAAGCTACTCAGTCTCTTTTCTCCACCGAATTTTCCTACTGAGCTCTCCTCATACTATTATTCTTGACATCTCTGATTAGCATATAAATAGTCGCCTAGGCCATCTCTCCTTCGAATACCCTGGATCAGTTGGGGCTGGTCCCCGGCAGGTGGCGACCGAACAGGGACCTCAGGAGGCAATACTCAAAGAGCTGAGCAGACACGAACCACGCAATCAGCAGGCAATAAGCATGGAGCTCAGCAGTGACGAATCATGCTGCTCAACTGGCAATAATCAAGCACGTGACCAGGCAGGAATCACGCAGCTCAGCTGGCAATTGTCAAGCAGATGAGCCGACAGGAATCACGCAGCTCAGATGGCAATTGTCATGCAGATGAGCCGGCAGGAATCACGCAGCTCAGCAGGCCCTGATCACGTGACTCTGCAGGCACTGATCACGTGGCTGATCAAGTCCAGATCACGTGACTGAGCATGCACTGATCACGTGGCTATCATGCACTGATGACGTGACTGCGCATGCACTGATGACGTGGCTGATCGGGCACTGATCACATGGCTCATCATGCACTGATCACGTGTTTATCAGGCAATGATCAGTGACTGACAGGCGCTGATCATGGGACTGTGCACGCACTGATCACGTGGCTATCATGCACTGATCACGTGACTGCGCATGCACTGATGACGTGGCTGTTCGGGCACTGATCACGTGTTTATCAGGCAGTGATCAGTGACTGACAGGCGCTGATCAGGGGACTGTGCACGCACTGATCAGGTGGCTGATCAGGAACTGACCACCTGACCGCGCATGCAGTGATCACGTGGCTGGTCGTTCACTGATCACGTGTTTATCATACGGTGATCACGTGACTGAGAGGCGCTGATCACGTGACTGTGCCGTCAGTGATCACGTGGCTGAGCAGGCACTGATATCGTGACTGAGCATGCACTGATCATGTGCCGGGAGCCGGGGAGGCATTCCACTCTGGACAAAGGTCATGAGGAAGGAGGCTCGGCATACGCAAATGCGGGATCGAGCCTCAGGAGTCCACCCGGATATTCTCGAGCATCTCCCCCCAAAAAACCGGAGTCTGCCTACTGTATTGCTTTGTGCTCTCACCTCTGATTTCACTGGGGGCTGTCCCCCACCACCATCTCGCTCTCTCTGTCAAAGAGTTAACTTACAGCTCCAATTCATAAAGTTCCTTGTCATTCTTCCCTTTAACTTCCAGCTGAGTCTCCATCTGGAGCGCGGAACCCACCACGCTTACTAATTATGCCTGGGCTGCTAAGACCCACTCGAGAAGGTGTCTAGGGTGAGGCACCTTTCGCTATTCGAGAGGGCGCCTGCGGCCTACGTAAGTGGTGCAAACTTCTTGTCTTGAAGTTTGATTGGTCTTCCGCGTAAACCAAGCTACTCAGTCTCTTTTCTCCACCGAATTTTCCTACTGAGCTCTCCTCATACTATTATTCTTGACATCTCTGATTAGCATATAAATAGTCGCCTAGGCCATCTCTCCTTCGAATACCCTGGATCAGTTGGGGCTGGTCCCCGGCAGGTGGCGACCGAACAGGGACCTCAGGAGGCAATACTCAAAGAGCTGAGCAGACACGAACCACGCAATCAGCAGGCAATAAGCATGGAGCTCAGCAGTGACGAATCATGCTGCTCAACTGGCAATAATCAAGCACGTGACCAGGCAGGAATCACGCAGCTCAGCTGGCAATTGTCAAGCAGATGAGCCGACAGGAATCACGCAGCTCAGATGGCAATTGTCATGCAGATGAGCCGGCAGGAATCACGCAGCTCAGCAGGCCCTGATCACGTGACTCTGCAGGCACTGATCACGTGGCTGATCAAGTCCAGATCACGTGACTGAGCATGCACTGATCACGTGGCTATCATGCACTGATGACGTGACTGCGCATGCACTGATGACGTGGCTGATCGGGCACTGATCACATGGCTCATCATGCACTGATCACGTGTTTATCAGGCAATGATCAGTGACTGACAGGCGCTGATCATGGGACTGTGCACGCACTGATCACGTGGCTATCATGCACTGATCACGTGACTGCGCATGCACTGATGACGTGGCTGTTCGGGCACTGATCACGTGTTTATCAGGCAGTGATCAGTGACTGACAGGCGCTGATCAGGGGACTGTGCACGCACTGATCAGGTGGCTGATCAGGAACTGACCACCTGACCGCGCATGCAGTGATCACGTGGCTGGTCGTTCACTGATCACGTGTTTATCATACGGTGATCACGTGACTGAGAGGCGCTGATCACGTGACTGTGCCGTCAGTGATCACGTGGCTGAGCAGGCACTGATATCGTGACTGAGCATGCACTGATCATGTGCCGGGAGCCGGGGAGGCATTCCACTCTGGACAAAGGTCATGAGGAAGGAGGCTCGGCATACGCAAATGCGGGATCGAGCCTCAGGAGTCCACCCGGATATTCTCGAGCATCTCCCCCAAAAAAACCGGAGTCTGCCTACTGTATTGCTTTGTGCTCTCACCTCTGATTTCACTGGGGGCTGTCCCCCACCACCATCTCGCTCTCTCTGTCAAAGAGTTAACTTACAGCTCCAATTCATAAAGTTCCTTGTCATTCTTCCCTTTAACTTCCAGCTGAGTCTCCATCTGGAGCGCGGAACCCACCACGCTTACTAATTATGCCTGGGCTGCTAAGACCCACTCGAGAAGGTGTCTAGGGTGAGGCACCTTTCGCTATTCGAGAGGGCGCCTGCGGCCTACGTAAGTGGTGCAAACTTCTTGTCTTGAAGTTTGATTGGTCTTCCGCGTAAACCAAGCTACTCAGTCTCTTTTCTCCACCGAATTTTCCTACTGAGCTCTCCTCATACTATTATTCTTGACATCTCTGATTAGCATATAAATAGTCGCCTAGGCCATCTCTCCTTCGAATACCCTGGATCAGTTGGGGCTGGTCCCCGGCAGGTGGCGACCGAACAGGGACCTCAGGAGGCAATACTCAAAGAGCTGAGCAGACACGAACCACGCAATCAGCAGGCAATAAGCATGGAGCTCAGCAGTGACGAATCATGCTGCTCAACTGGCAATAATCAAGCACGTGACCAGGCAGGAATCACGCAGCTCAGCTGGCAATTGTCAAGCAGATGAGCCGACAGGAATCACGCAGCTCAGATGGCAATTGTCATGCAGATGAGCCGGCAGGAATCACGCAGCTCAGCAGGCCCTGATCACGTGACTCTGCAGGCACTGATCACGTGGCTGATCAAGTCCAGATCACGTGACTGAGCATGCACTGATCACGTGGCTATCATGCACTGATGACGTGACTGCGCATGCACTGATGACGTGGCTGATCGGGCACTGATCACATGGCTCATCATGCACTGATCACGTGTTTATCAGGCAATGATCAGTGACTGACAGGCGCTGATCATGGGACTGTGCACGCACTGATCACGTGGCTATCATGCACTGATCACGTGACTGCGCATGCACTGATGACGTGGCTGTTCGGGCACTGATCACGTGTTTATCAGGCAGTGATCAGTGACTGACAGGCGCTGATCAGGGGACTGTGCACGCACTGATCAGGTGGCTGATCAGGAACTGACCACCTGACCGCGCATGCAGTGATCACGTGGCTGGTCGTTCACTGATCACGTGTTTATCATACGGTGATCACGTGACTGAGAGGCGCTGATCACGTGACTGTGCCGTCAGTGATCACGTGGCTGAGCAGGCACTGATATCGTGACTGAGCATGCACTGATCATGTGCCGGGAGCCGGGGAGGCATTCCACTCTGGACAAAGGTCATGAGGAAGGAGGCTCGGCATACGCAAATGCGGGATCGAGCCTCAGGAGTCCACCCGGATATTCTCGAGCATCTCCCCCCAAAAAACCGGAGTCTGCCTACTGTATTGCTTTGTGCTCTCACCTCTGATTTCACTGGGGGCTGTCCCCCACCACCATCTCGCTCTCTCTGTCAAAGAGTTAACTTACAGCTCCAATTCATAAAGTTCCTTGTCATTCTTCCCTTTAACTTCCAGCTGAGTCTCCATCTGGAGCGCGGAACCCACCACGCTTACTAATTATGCCTGGGCTGCTAAGACCCACTCGAGAAGGTGTCTAGGGTGAGGCACCTTTCGCTATTCGAGAGGGCGCCTGCGGCCTACGTAAGTGGTGCAAACTTCTTGTCTTGAAGTTTGATTGGTCTTCCGCGTAAACCAAGCTACTCAGTCTCTTTTCTCCACCGAATTTTCCTACTGAGCTCTCCTCATACTATTATTCTTGACATCTCTGATTAGCATATAAATAGTCGCCTAGGCCATCTCTCCTTCGAATACCCTGGATCAGTTGGGGCTGGTCCCCGGCAGGTGGCGACCGAACAGGGACCTCAGGAGGCAATACTCAAAGAGCTGAGCAGACACGAACCACGCAATCAGCAGGCAATAAGCATGGAGCTCAGCAGTGACGAATCATGCTGCTCAACTGGCAATAATCAAGCACGTGACCAGGCAGGAATCACGCAGCTCAGCTGGCAATTGTCAAGCAGATGAGCCGACAGGAATCACGCAGCTCAGATGGCAATTGTCATGCAGATGAGCCGGCAGGAATCACGCAGCTCAGCAGGCCCTGATCACGTGACTCTGCAGGCACTGATCACGTGGCTGATCAAGTCCAGATCACGTGACTGAGCATGCACTGATCACGTGGCTATCATGCACTGATGACGTGACTGCGCATGCACTGATGACGTGGCTGATCTGATCACATGGCTCATCATGCACTGATCACGTGTTTATCAGGCAATGATCAGTGACTGACAGGCGCTGATCATGGGACTGTGCACGCACTGATCACGTGGCTATCATGCACTGATCACGTGACTGCGCATGCACTGATGACGTGGCTGTTCGGGCACTGATCACGTGTTTATCAGGCAGTGATCAGTGACTGACAGGCGCTGATCAGGGGACTGTGCACGCACTGATCAGGTGGCTGATCAGGAACTGACCACCTGACCGCGCATGCAGTGATCACGTGGCTGGTCGTTCACTGATCACGTGTTTATCATACGGTGATCACGTGACTGAGAGGCGCTGATCACGTGACTGTGCCGTCAGTGATCACGTGGCTGAGCAGGCACTGATATCGTGACTGAGCATGCACTGATCATGTGCCGGGAGCCGGGGAGGCATTCCACTCTGGACAAAGGTCATGAGGAAGGAGGCTCGGCATACGCAAATGCGGGATCGAGCCTCAGGAGTCCACCCGGATATTCTCGAGCATCTCCCCCAAAAAACCGGAGTCTGCCTACTGTATTGCTTTGTGCTCTCACCTCTGATTTCACTGGGGGCTGTCCCCCACCACCATCTCGCTCTCTCTGTCAAAGAGTTAACTTACAGCTCCAATTCATAAAGTTCCTTGTCATTCTTCCCTTTAACTTCCAGCTGAGTCTCCATCTGGAGCGCGGAACCCACCACGCTTACTAATTATGCCTGGGCTGCTAAGACCCACTCGAGAAGGTGTCTAGGGTGAGGCACCTTTCGCTATTCGAGAGGGCGCCTGCGGCCTACGTAAGTGGTGCAAACTTCTTGTCTTGAAGTTTGATTGGTCTTCCGCGTAAACCAAGCTACTCAGTCTCTTTTCTCCACCGAATTTTCCTACTGAGCTCTCCTCATACTATTATTCTTGACATCTCTGATTAGCATATAAATAGTCGCCTAGGCCATCTCTCCTTCGAATACCCTGGATCAGTTGGGGCTGGTCCCCGGCAGGTGGCGACCGAACAGGGACCTCAGGAGGCAATACTCAAAGAGCTGAGCAGACACGAACCACGCAATCAGCAGGCAATAAGCATGGAGCTCAGCAGTGACGAATCATGCTGCTCAACTGGCAATAATCAAGCACGTGACCAGGCAGGAATCACGCAGCTCAGCTGGCAATTGTCAAGCAGATGAGCCGACAGGAATCACGCAGCTCAGATGGCAATTGTCATGCAGATGAGCCGGCAGGAATCACGCAGCTCAGCAGGCCCTGATCACGTGACTCTGCAGGCACTGATCACGTGGCTGATCAAGTCCAGATCACGTGACTGAGCATGCACTGATCACGTGGCTATCATGCACTGATGACGTGACTGCGCATGCACTGATGACGTGGCTGATCGGGCACTGATCACATGGCTCATCATGCACTGATCACGTGTTTATCAGGCAATGATCAGTGACTGACAGGCGCTGATCATGGGACTGTGCACGCACTGATCACGTGGCTATCATGCACTGATCACGTGACTGCGCATGCACTGATGACGTGGCTGTTCGGGCACTGATCACGTGTTTATCAGGCAGTGATCAGTGACTGACAGGCGCTGATCAGGGGACTGTGCACGCACTGATCAGGTGGCTGATCAGGAACTGACCACCTGACCGCGCATGCAGTGATCACGTGGCTGGTCGTTCACTGATCACGTGTTTATCATACGGTGATCACGTGACTGAGAGGCGCTGATCACGTGACTGTGCCGTCAGTGATCACGTGGCTGAGCAGGCACTGATATCGTGACTGAGCATGCACTGATCATGTGCCGGGAGCCGGGGAGGCATTCCACTCTGGACAAAGGTCATGAGGAAGGAGGCTCGGCATACGCAAATGCGGGATCGAGCCTCAGGAGTCCACCCGGATATTCTCGAGCATCTCCCCCAAAAAAACCGGAGTCTGCCTACTGTATTGCTTTGTGCTCTCACCTCTGATTTCACTGGGGGCTGTCCCCCACCACCATCTCGCTCTCTCTGTCAAAGAGTTAACTTACAGCTCCAATTCATAAAGTTCCTTGTCATTCTTCCCTTTAACTTCCAGCTGAGTCTCCATCTGGAGCGCGGAACCCACCACGCTTACTAATTATGCCTGGGCTGCTAAGACCCACTCGAGAAGGTGTCTAGGGTGAGGCACCTTTCGCTATTCGAGAGGGCGCCTGCGGCCTACGTAAGTGGTGCAAACTTCTTGTCTTGAAGTTTGATTGGTCTTCCGCGTAAACCAAGCTACTCAGTCTCTTTTCTCCACCGAATTTTCCTACTGAGCTCTCCTCATACTATTATTCTTGACATCTCTGATTAGCATATAAATAGTCGCCTAGGCCATCTCTCCTTCGAATACCCTGGATCAGTTGGGGCTGGTCCCCGGCAGGTGGCGACCGAACAGGGACCTCAGGAGGCAATACTCAAAGAGCTGAGCAGACACGAACCACGCAATCAGCAGGCAATAAGCATGGAGCTCAGCAGTGACGAATCATGCTGCTCAACTGGCAATAATCAAGCACGTGACCAGGCAGGAATCACGCAGCTCAGCTGGCAATTGTCAAGCAGATGAGCCGACAGGAATCACGCAGCTCAGATGGCAATTGTCATGCAGATGAGCCGGCAGGAATCACGCAGCTCAGCAGGCCCTGATCACGTGACTCTGCAGGCACTGATCACGTGGCTGATCAAGTCCAGATCACGTGACTGAGCATGCACTGATCACGTGGCTATCATGCACTGATGACGTGACTGCGCATGCACTGATGACGTGGCTGATCGGGCACTGATCACATGGCTCATCATGCACTGATCACGTGTTTATCAGGCAATGATCAGTGACTGACAGGCGCTGATCATGGGACTGTGCACGCACTGATCACGTGGCTATCATGCACTGATCACGTGACTGCGCATGCACTGATGACGTGGCTGTTCGGGCACTGATCACGTGTTTATCAGGCAGTGATCAGTGACTGACAGGCGCTGATCAGGGGACTGTGCACGCACTGATCAGGTGGCTGATCAGGAACTGACCACCTGACCGCGCATGCAGTGATCACGTGGCTGGTCGTTCACTGATCACGTGTTTATCATACGGTGATCACGTGACTGAGAGGCGCTGATCACGTGACTGTGCCGTCAGTGATCACGTGGCTGAGCAGGCACTGATATCGTGACTGAGCATGCACTGATCATGTGCCGGGAGCCGGGGAGGCATTCCACTCTGGACAAAGGTCATGAGGAAGGAGGCTCGGCATACGCAAATGCGGGATCGAGCCTCAGGAGTCCACCCGGATATTCTCGAGCATCTCCCCCAAAAAAACCGGAGTCTGCCTACTGTATTGCTTTGTGCTCTCACCTCTGATTTCACTGGGGGCTGTCCCCCACCACCATCTCGCTCTCTCTGTCAAAGAGTTAACTTACAGCTCCAATTCATAAAGTTCCTTGTCATTCTTCCCTTTAACTTCCAGCTGAGTCTCCATCTGGAGCGCGGAACCCACCACGCTTACTAATTATGCCTGGGCTGCTAAGACCCACTCGAGAAGGTGTCTAGGGTGAGGCACCTTTCGCTATTCGAGAGGGCGCCTGCGGCCTACGTAAGTGGTGCAAACTTCTTGTCTTGAAGTTTGATTGGTCTTCCGCGTAAACCAAGCTACTCAGTCTCTTTTCTCCACCGAATTTTCCTACTGAGCTCTCCTCATACTATTATTCTTGACATCTCTGATTAGCATATAAATAGTCGCCTAGGCCATCTCTCCTTCGAATACCCTGGATCAGTTGGGGCTGGTCCCCGGCAGGTGGCGACCGAACAGGGACCTCAGGAGGCAATACTCAAAGAGCTGAGCAGACACGAACCACGCAATCAGCAGGCAATAAGCATGGAGCTCAGCAGTGACGAATCATGCTGCTCAACTGGCAATAATCAAGCACGTGACCAGGCAGGAATCACGCAGCTCAGCTGGCAATTGTCAAGCAGATGAGCCGACAGGAATCACGCAGCTCAGATGGCAATTGTCATGCAGATGAGCCGGCAGGAATCACGCAG
This sequence comes from Bos javanicus, assembly GCF_032452875.1. Lineage (NCBI taxonomy): Eukaryota > Metazoa > Chordata > Mammalia > Artiodactyla > Bovidae > Bos > Bos javanicus. The sequence continues at coordinate 598,632 of NW_026893622.1, forward strand.
CTCAGCAGGCCCTGATCACGTGACTCTGCAGGCACTGATCACGTGGCTGATCAAGTCCAGATCACGTGACTGAGCAGGCACTGATCACGTGGCTATCATGCACTGATGACGTGACTGCGCATGCACTGATGACGTGGCTGATCGGGCACTGATCACGGTTTATCAGGCAGTGATCAGTGACTGACAGGCGCTGATCAGGGGACTGTGCACGCACTGATCAGGTGGCTGATCAGGAACTGACCACCTGACCGCGCATGCAGTGATCACGTGGCTGGTCGTTCACTGATCACGTGTTTATCATACGGTGATCACGTGACTGAGAGGCGCTGATCACGTGACTGTGCCGTCAGTGATCACGTGGCTGAGCAGGCACTGATATCGTGACTGAGCATGCACTGATCATGTGCCGGGAGCCGGGGAGGCATTCCACTCTGGACAAAGGTCATGAGGAAGGAGGCTCGGCATACGCAAATGCGGGATCGAGCCTCAGGAGTCCACCCGGATATTCTCGAGCATCTCCCCCCAAAAAAACCGGAGTCTGCCTACTGTATTGCTTTGTGCTCTCACCTCTGATTTCACTGGGGGCTGTCCCCCACCACCATCTCGCTCTCTCTGTCAAAGAGTTAACTTACAGCTCCAATTCATAAAGTTCCTTGTCATTCTTCCCTTTAACTTCCAGCTGAGTCTCCATCTGGAGCGCGGAACCCACCACGCTTACTAATTATGCCTGGGCTGCTAAGACCCACTCGAGAAGGTGTCTAGGGTGAGGCACCTTTCGCTATTCGAGAGGGCGCCTGCGGCCTACGTAAGTGGTGCAAACTTCTTGTCTTGAAGTTTGATTGGTCTTCCGCGTAAACCAAGCTACTCAGTCTCTTTTCTCCACCGAATTTTCCTACTGAGCTCTCCTCATACTATTATTCTTGACATCTCTGATTAGCATATAAATAGTCGCCTAGGCCATCTCTCCTTCGAATACCCTGGATCAGTTGGGGCTGGTCCCCGGCAGGTGGCGACCGAACAGGGACCTCAGGAGGCAATACTCAAAGAGCTGAGCAGACACGAACCACGCAATCAGCAGGCAATAAGCATGGAGCTCAGCAGTGACGAATCATGCTGCTCAACTGGCAATAATCAAGCACGTGACCAGGCAGGAATCACGCAGCTCAGCTGGCAATTGTCAAGCAGATGAGCCGACAGGAATCACGCAGCTCAGATGGCAATTGTCATGCAGATGAGCCGGCAGGAATCACGCAGCTCAGCAGGCCCTGATCACGTGACTCTGCAGGCACTGATCACGTGGCTGATCAAGTCCAGATCACGTGACTGAGCATGCACTGATCACGTGGCTATCATGCACTGATGACGTGAC